>NC_056524.1:108699271-108786205 GCF_019175285.1 Sceloporus undulatus | reverse complement strand
ATAATAATAATAATAATAATAATAATAATAATAATAATAATAATAATAATAATTTCCAGAAATGCCATGCATCCATTGCTTTTACTCAGCTACCCCTGAATTCTTTACAGACAGTAGCAAAAGTATTCTGTATCAATTTGCCAAATTGGAAAGAGGAACGTTAGTAACATTCGCATTGTAGCATTCGCATAGGAAAAAAGGCTTTTGCAAATGCCTTTTGCAAAGTGCCTTGCTGCTGGAGGCGGAAATGAGAGGGAAAGGGAAACAGGCAGCCAGCAACATTCTATCTATCTTTATATCTACCTGAAGCTAAAACCATGTGCATAGTTTGTCAAAAATAATTTTTAAAAAATTAAAAAAGAGAGAAAGCTCCCTGGTGGGAGAGCAGAGGCTTGCTCCATTCGGTGCCCTCCCTCTGCCCTGCCCTGAACCTCCTCCTGCTCTGTTACCCTGATTGCCCTCTATGGCCCCCTTCTCTCCCCCGGCTCTTCATCATCATCATCATCCTGGTCTTCCTCTGTCCCCGATTCTCCTGGCACCCTTTGGCTCCTTCCTTCTCCTCCTGGTCCTGGTCCTGATTGCCCTCCATGGCCCCCTGCTTTCCCCCAGCTCCTTCCTCCTCCTCCTCCTCCTCCTTCTCCGATGAAGGGGAGGGAATGCTCGCCCTATGACCTAAACCCCTCCCATGAACTTGACCCAATCATGATTGGGGGCAAGTTCACATTCTCCGAACCCGGGTTTTTTCAAAAGAGATGGCTTTTTCTCAGAGTTGAAAAGGCCCGCGCTAAAGGGCATTTGCCCCGAAACAGTTGTGCATGCCTCTGATTTGATCATGAAAGTTTTGGGGCGAATATGAACTTCACATGGATAATTCAGTTCCTGATCCGAGGTAAAAGGTAATATGAATGGCCCCTTACTCCAAGTAAGTGTAAGGACTTTATCACACCACCCCTATTCTCGCTGCGATCATGTTAATGAAGGAAAGTGCATACATATAAGTTTTGGAACCCACCCTACTGCATATCCCTGCATAACTGTATACTATGGTTTTTAAAAATGAATGTTTTTTAAAATACCTCTGCTGTTCAGGAATTGCAATGGGGAGGAAGGACAGGAGAGAGGAGGAAACATCAACACCATGTGACCACACAGTCCCAGAACTGCCACAGATAATTTACCACATTTGTGGAATAGTGTGACTGGGAGCTTATAGACAAGATTTCCCTGTCAGTGGCAAGGTGGAGGCTAACACCAATTGGAGGACAAGGCAGCAATGAGAGAGAGAGAGAGAGAGAGCATCATGCAATAAATGTGCTATTATCCAACTTTTATGTTGCTTTAAAAGTGTGATAAAATCCTGAATCTCTCTCTAAAGAGGTAGAGACCATGTGGAGATGCGTGTGTGTGCACGCGCGTGCGCGCACCCACACACACGGGCATTCTTCAAGAAAAACTCTTTAATTTCAGAGATCCAAACAGTTAAACTGCAATATACTCTCTCTGCCATGCATCGGAGTGCATACAATCCATTTTAAAACAATGAAGACAACATGGTTAGTTCTCAAAACTTATTTCTGTGTGGACTGGATAGTTCATCATTGCTTTTAAGCTGGACTTCCAGGACTATCCTGCAAAGTCTAAAATCCACCAGGACCTGTGCTGATGAGCAGATCATTTAGATAAGTCTCTAATCTGTCCCAAATCCATTGGCAGGTGTGAAACTGCTGGCAAATGTAATTACCAGCAGCTACGAGTAATCTGTCTTAAAACCCTTGGCAGGTATCAAAGGTTTCAAGCACAGTCAGTGACAAACTACATTTATATCCCTGCTGTGAGGTAAACAAGAAAGGTTGGCGCTTCACTTCCAAAGCACCTGCTCAACATGCCAATTGCCCAAGCAATTGCCCTAGCCTGGCACTTAATGACCCACCAGACAAGATACCCCCCATTACATTTCCTGATGGCCTGAAGAACGGCAGGGAAGCATCTTTTCCAAATGGTGCTACATATGACTATTATTTCAATGTAGGATGTCACTTTCATTTGGAGTAAAAGGTGGGCCTCAGTCTGATTTTCATTTTTCTGGAAATTCTGAATGTGTTGTTCATTCTCTTCTTTTAGTGCTACTACCTGACATTCCAGTCACATGGAGTTACAAGAGCCTACTTCACTAATGACAGTAGGAACTATAATGTTTTATGAATAGGTTCATGAAGGTATGCAATTTCAAAAGCATGATCCTCTGAAGGCTGTGAGAATGTGATTTGCCAGAGGTCATCCAGTCATCCATGACTGAATAGGAATTTGAACCATGGTCTTCCAGAGTCCAATACTCAAATCATTACACTGTGCTGGCTCTCTATTAAAACTGTGATGGGACAATTATTGAAAGAGCAACAGCAGTAATTCTGACCCAGTAAAACCAGGACACCTATCTCATACCCATGAAATTTTGAAGGGCTTCCTAGGCCAAATTGCAAATCTAGGATAGCTCCTAATCCATTTTGCCTGCTATACTCCTAGCAATTAGGAATATCCAAGGAAGGTGGGTTAAGGAGTGTCTTGATAACATTAGTCTATTAAAAATGTCCCATGCACCCTATATGGGTATTCACGACTCTTTTATTCCAGCATAATCTTTAAGCATACTCCTCACTATTCTGATGGCGTTCAGGAAACAAGTGGCTAAAAAATGAATTAAAACTTATGGAATGAGTGACATATTTGCAGGGAAAGAGGGTAAACTTTCCCATAGAAGGAGTATACACCTGATCTTTTGTCTGAGCACTCAATGGTTCACAGTAAACAAATATTTAAACGTATACAGTTCTCCCTCTGTTCTTGTGGACTTGGCATCCGCATCCCTTGACTATCTGCAGGAGGTGAACAGAGGGGGTTAAAATGGGGCATGCGCCTGTGGCACATGCCTGCATGCTCCTGTGGGTGTGCACCTCCGTTCAATCCAATAGGGTTTGAATATGTGCAATTTTCCATTTTCATGGGTGGGGGGGGGTGCCAGCGAAAACGGAAGGAGGTATATACTACTGATATAGCAGAAGACACCATTAATTCCATGCACACCTGAACTAAGAATGTATCCTAGTCATTATCATGCCATGTTCATTGGTACATTTATTTTAAAAAAATACTGTATTTTCTGGCATATAAGACTACTTTTTAACCCAGGAAGATCTTCTAAAAAGTCAGGGGTCGTCTTATACGCCGGGTGTTGTCTTATAGGGCAGGTGCTGAAACCTCCAAGCTGGACTGGAACTGGTAAAGTTGGGGGTCGTCTTATACACCCAGTCGTCTTATACACCGGAAAACATTGTAAAACCGATCCTAAAGAAGCCCTCCCTCGACCCCCTGGTACATAATAATTATCGGCCTGTTTCGCTGCTTCCATTCTTGGGGAAGGTGAACGAGAGGGCGGTTGCGATCCAGCTTCAGACGGTCTTGGATGAAACTGATTATCTGGACCCATTTCAAACTGGCTTCCGGGCGGGTCACGGGGTTGAGACGGCCATGGTCGCCTTGGTCGATGATCTCCGTCTGAGCGTCGACAGGGGAAGCGTGTCCCTGTTGGTGCTCTTGGACATCTCAGCGGCTTTCGATACCATAGACCATGGTATCCTTCTGGGGCGCCTGGCTGAGGTGGGAATTGGGGGCACTGCGCTCCAGTGGTTCCGTTCCTACCTCTCTGGGAGGTCCCAGATGGTGCAGCTGGGAGACGTGTGCTCCAGCGAGCGGGCCCTTAAAACTGGGGTCCCTCAAGGAGCCATTCTGTCTCCCATGCTATTTAACATTTACATGAAACCGCTGGGAGAGATCATCCGGAGACATGGGGCGCGGGGTTATCAGTACGCTGATGACACCCAAATCATTTTCTCTATGTCTCCGACTGATGCAGTGACTGGGGATGGCGTCTCTCCTCTCGTGGCCTGTCTGGAGTCAGTAATGGGCTGGATGAGGAAAAACCGACTCAAGCTAAATCCAGAGAAAACGGAGGTACTAGTGATAGGTTCCCCCGGTCCAGGAATGGCGGTGGTTCCACCTGTCCTGAACGGGGTCACGCTCCCTGTGAAGGACTCCGTGCGCAGTCTGGGGGTGCTTCTTGACTCGTCGCTCCACCTGACTGCTCAGGTGAATGCGACGGTCAAGAGCACTTGTTACCAGCTTCGGCTGATTCGCCAGCTGCGCCCATACCTGGAGCGGAGGGACCTAGAAACTGTTGTACATGCTCTGGTAACTTCGAGATTGGACTTCTGCAATGTACTCTACATGGGGCAACCCTTATACCAAACTCGGAAGCTCCAAATGGTACAGAATATGGCAGCCCGGCTGGTCACTGGCGTATCTAGGACCAGCCACATAACACCTGTGCTTAAAGATCTCCACTGGCTGCCCATTCGCTTCCGAGCTCAATATAAGGCGTTGGTTATTACCTATAAAGCCCTAAATGGCTTGGGTCCAGGATTCCTAAAGGACCGCCTCTCCCCGTACAATCCGCTTCGCACCCTCAGAACATCTGGGCAGCAACTGCTGAAGGTGCCTGGGGCTAGGTTAGCTTCTACTTCTAGAAGGGCCTTTTCCACAGCTGCCCCAGCCCTTTGGAACACGCTGCCCACAGAGCTCCGCTCATCCACCACCCTGGCCCAATTTAGGAAGGAACTCAAAACCTTCCTATTCAAGCAGGCATTCCCCGATTAAATATCCTGTGGGCCTCCCTCCTCTTCCGTGGCCATGAGGATGGGCTAACGGGGCTTTTGTTATTATTTTTAGACTGTGTTTTATTGTTGTTTTATGCTTTTAACTTGTATCTGTTGCACTTGTTGCATATTGTAAGCCGCCCTGATCTTTTTGGAAGGGCAGGATATAAATAAAGATTTTATTTATTTATTTTATTTAAAATACGGTAAAAAGAAAGAAAGAGGATGTCGCCAATGCCACTGCAAAAAGTTACATTTCCTCCTACACTTGTCAAATAGGCAGCTGTCCCTACACAGTGTACCATGAGGAATACTGTGTCTTTTAAACTAGAAGTAAAGAGTGCTATAAATGGTACTAGTTACCCATCATAAACAAATTATTTACTTTGGAGACTTTTTTTCTTATAAAAGGAAAACACATAACTTCCCACTGTGATTTTGAGGGAGCAGAGCATCAAATGTTTAATTATCCCTGATTTGTTTTTCTATACACAATCAACAACTTATTTCTTAGAATGATTCTGTATCTTATTCATGTTCTGCATACTGATGTGACAGGAAAGAAATTGGTTACTGGAGGCAACACAATTCATAGATCTAGATTTTATATTAGCAAAATTCAAGCAATAAGGCAAAGTAAGTCCTGATATTGTATAACATCAGGTATCTTGACAGATGGGTATTGGCTATATTCAGAAACACAAGGAAAATATTTAATCTGTATTTTTAAAAACTTGTCATATAATAACAAATCAAAAAGGATGTAAGTAAAGACACAAGAAGCAGAATGAGTGAAAACCAAGGTCTCATTAATATGATCCATTATGTTGTGATAACAACCTCTTCCTACTCAGCTTATGTATTTAGAAGGGTGAACCAAAGGTTAACCTGAGCTGAATTCTCTCATCCTATGTTTGGTGATCAAAAGAAATTGGGAGACACAGGGCTGCTTCACACTAAATTCTTGAATGGAATTCAGTTATATGGAAGAAGTTATTTAACACAACAAACAGTATGCACATGTGATGAATCTTGTTTGTTGCATGCCTTCATTTCTGAATTATGGCAATCCTATGGTGACCCTATACCTGGGTTTTCTTGTCAAGCGTTGTTTGGAGGTGGTTTTCATTAGCCTTCCTCAGAGGCTGAGAGAGTGTGACTTGCCTAAGGTCATCCAGCATACTTCCTTGCCCTAGCAGGGGTTCAAAGCATGGTCTACAGAGTCTCAGTCCAATTCTCCAACCACTATACCACACTGGCTCTCTCCAATCAACTTACACATATATAAATCACAGCACATACGCACACAGAGAAGTCACACACAGAGTACATACAATGAGCTACATTACACTTCACAATCTAATCATGATCACCACAGAAACATAGCAAGGTATCTCCAGCAGGGAAACCCCAGATTACTTGCAGTGACTTGGCTGAGAGGACACTGGGATTCCCAGGAGTTCCCAAGAGAATTGGTGTGCATTAATTCTCCATTCTCCATCATGTTTTTTACACTATTTAATTTTTTTTTACAAAGGGAGTATTGCAATAGCACAATTCTGATGTAATCCTATTAAAGATTAATGCCCAAAGGGGCTTAGGAAAAGTTTAAATAATATACAAAAGCTTAAAGCAGAACTGGGCAAGTGTTGGCTTGTGGGGGCGGGGAGCATAGAAAAAATGGAAATGATGTTTTCATGAATATTCACACTCTCTCAGCCTAAGAGGGAAGCAATGGCAAAGATAAATCTCTGGATAAATCTTGCCAAACCAGACATCACCAGAAGCTAAAGTTGACTTGAAGACATATAACAACAACAATTTGTTGAAATAGTTCACTCTTATAGTGCTGCTATTCCACTTTTACTGTTCTAGCTACCTCCTTTTGCATTCTGACATTTGTGGTTCAGTGAGGTCTAAGAGCTCTCTGGCTGAGAATTCTAAATGCCCATTCCTTTAACTGCAGTCTAGAATGCGGAGTAGTTGAAGTGGAATAGCAGCGCTATAACAGTGTAGTTCAATAATCTAGCAAACAGAATTGTGCCTGGATCCAGTCCAAGATACTGCTTTCCATTTTAGATGTTTGAGTTTTAAAAGACATGGAAAATGGGGTAGAACCAAATAATGCTGTCCACAGCTGGATGCTTAACACAGGGCTAAAAACAAATCACGATATTACAATCAGATGACTTAATTTTGGAAATGATTTGAAAAAATGGGGGGGGGGATCCCTGAAATAGATTGATCTATGTGAATCACACACAGAAGAATATTAAAGCACTCCAGAGTGATAATTCATTTTAAAAGAAATCAAGCTTTAATGTTACCAAGAGTTTGCTTTCTTCATAAAATAATCACTTATATGGAGTTTATCACACAGGAGGAATTTCTCTTAATTTCAAATGAAAAGAAAGTGGGGCCAGAACACATGCATGTGAATTCACTAGTTCAGTGAATTTATGTGAATTCAAATTGCATTTGAACTGACTTCCCATTGCCTGAAAATAGCCTGAAATTGTGTGTGGTAGTCTATCATGCAATAACGTGAAACCCCATGATTGCGTTCGGACTGACTTCCCATTGCCCGAAAATAGTTTGCCATTGCCCGAAATTGCCTATGGTAGTCTATCACGCAATAACGTGAAACCCCATAATTGCGTTCAGACTGACTTCCCATTGCCCGAAATTGTGTGTGGTAGTCTATCATGCAATAACGTTAAACCCCATGATTTTGCTTTGATTACTGCAAATATCGCATTCACCCTTAAACCTTGCAACCTAGAAATTCAACAATGAAGAGCTAGATTACAAGGAATTCCTTACAGTCCAACTTCTCCCATTAAGCTAGTTTGTTACTGTAGTTTGTTGTGGCACCAGAGCTTTCTGACAGAAAGGCTAAATAGCTCACAAAACTAAGAAACAAAAAATTCCATAGGACTGAGCCACAGCAGTTAAAGCAGTGTCAAACTGTATTAATTGTGCAGTGCAGATGCAGCCTTAATCAACAATAAGTTGGAAAAATTGACTCCAAACACTCATGTTTTTTCCTGTGTCCTCTTGGCGACAAAAGGCAATATTTTCCTTAGCCACACAAGTCTAATCATTCTTCTGCATGTGGACAGTGAAGGCTTCTACTTTCTGAGAAATGTACTTGGCTATGTCTGATACTCTGAGAACCTAAAGTTCCTGGTGTCTCTCCAAATTTATTTCTGAGGGTAAGCATCCTAATAGCAAGTGTAATGAAGTGGAAGTCACATCCAGCACTTGACTCCAAATTTAATCCTTGGAAATCTTCCATTCCAAAAAGGTTTAATTACAGAGTTGACCATAACATGTGTCTCCTAGCATTGCACCAACAGCCATTATGACTCATAATTCCTGCTTACTGTAGCCTTCAGAAGACAGCATACTCTTAATGTTTTCCTGTGGTATATGTAACGGTGACAAGGCTGATGTTGCGATGAAGCCTATAAGTAGGACTTCAAAACAAAAGTCACCACACATTGTTTGCCCCGCAGCAGCTTAAATTCAAAGCCATCCTCAGGTAAAGCATGGACATCTCACACCTAATGTCACCAAGGATTAAAAGACCTCATTCAGAGTAAAGGCAATGGCTAGGCACATGATGATGTCTAGAAGAAAAAGAACACATGTTGTGCAGTTGTTGTTGTTATAGCTTTGGTGGTGCAGTGGCCAGCAGCCGCCACAAAGATATTGGCTATACTTGGTCAGAATAATAAACTTTATGTCAGGTGAAAATTAACTTATAGAAACAAACTGCATGCCCATTTCCTTCAACTTAATTTCTCAGTTCTGGAACCATGGCCCAGGGTTTGTTTTACACTTATTAATCTTAGTTTATTTGGACTCAGTCATCCCTGGATCCAAGATATAGCACATTCTCAGTAAACCAAGATCTGCCAAAAGTCTTGCTTACTTTTCTATATGGTCACAGTCTCTCACACTGGAACACTGACACCACTGATGCTGCAACACTGCTGAACAGCAGATGCTGAAAAGCAGAACCTAAATGTGAGGATGTGATGCAGGAGAGAAGGCAACATTGTTGTGAAGATACATTAAATATGCATTTATCCTTATCTGAGCACCCATCTAGAAGAATTTCCAAATAGGATTGCCTTTTTATCAGCATGCAAATAGTATACAGGGTCAAATGACTCAAATTCCTCCAAATATTTCTAAATTTATGCTAAAAGCAAAGATAGAGAAGAAGGAGCTCAGTCCCAATATTCTTACTCCTGTGTTGGTCTCACTGGCTTCAGTGAGGCTTCGTTTTTAGGTAAATGGTTCAAATTATAGCCTCAGAATGTATGTAAATTCTGTACCAGGCATATCTATATTTCATCTGCTTGCAAAACCTTCTGACCTGCCTATCAGCTCCTATCAGCAGAAATTAACTTAGCTATTTACAAAGCAAACGTGATCTGGTTAAAAATGTTACCAGATTAGTTTCATATATATCACCAAATGTAAGATGAAAAGATAGATGCCTCCACAAGAAGCTTGCAATCTAATTTCAAAGTAAAACATTTCAAAATACAGCTTAACTGTTGTTGTTTTTTGGGGAGGTTGAAACCTACATACTGACATGCAGAGGAGCTGAGCTGTGTTGCAAAGTGCCTTGCTCTGAGGAAGTGACCCTTGCTCTAGACATCCTAAATTACAATTCAATTTGTAAAGTGCCCAAGACAATGGTGCAAAAGATCACAGCTCAAATATGGAAAAAGGAGGGCCAGTTAATATGTAATGTACTGCTAGCCAGTATACAGCAGACCCTTGGTACCCACTGGAGTTTGGTTCCAAGATCTCCTGTGGATACCAACAACCATAGATGCTAAAGTGTCTTTCTGTATAATGGGGTAGTAAATTGGTGTCCCTTATATAAAACCACAAAATCAAGGTTAATTTTTTCTATATATATATATATATATATATATATATATATAATATTTTCCAAATGGTTGACTCCGTAGTTGAATCCATGGATCCAGAATCCATGGAAATGAATGGCTAACCATATATGCTTTAGCTCTTTATGTTTCCAAATTGGCCACATAGCTGAACCACAGATGCTGATCCAGGGAAATCAGGTTTGAGATGAACAGTTTCTGGTAGATTTGGGTTATATCTAGTCAATAGAAGTGCATCTGAACTGGACATGGAAGGAACAGTCAACATAATTTAGCCCAGCTCCCTAAAGTGCAGAAAACCACTATTATGGGTTACTCTTGATTCCTTCAGTCTAGTAATCGTTATTTATGAAGCTGTTTTATATTTCTATGAAATTCACTGCAACGTAAGTGATTACTCTTCAAAACCACAAAATGGAGGACACATGACAGCCAACACAACAGCATTCTTAAACAATTATGATGGAATATGAACATACTTTTCTTTTGCCTATGATAAAAAATAGTACAGAGAACTAAACAGCTCAGTATGATCACAAAAATGCAAAGAAGCAACCACAGTGATTAAAAATACCTGTACTAATGTTTACAGTTCTCAGTTTTTAGCACTAGCCAATGGGGATATTTTTTAAGCCAACAAAGTAATTTTTCACCTGACAAACCCTTTGAGAACTGTAGGATACCAAAAGCATCTGCATGATAATCTGATAAAACAATCTCTTTTAAGCATATCATGAGCTGAGGGGTGGCAAAGTGATGTTAGCAAACATTAACACGCACCATTAACTTTTAGGATTGTGTAATGGTGTCTGGAGATACAGCTTTTGTGCATGGAGTTATCAAAAGAAGTCACAGACTACCAACAGTTTCAGATGACCAAATTAAAAATTACTATCTTTCGATTTCCTAAGAAACTGTATTGTTATTACTGTTATCACAAATCACTGCTCAATTTTTTGCACAGCTTTTCTTCTTTGTAGTCACATTTGTACAAGAAACAGGAAAGCAAAAGAGTAATGCTGTTTTTTCCTAAATTACCATTTATGCTTTCCCTTTCAATCTCAGATTACATCCTTTGAAAATACATCACTGCCTTCACAGTGAGAACTACTGCCATATTCCTAGGTAGCCATGCCACAAACAAATTTCTTCCATCAACTTGTTCACATATTTTATTTATTCCTTATAACCATATTTCAATATACAAAAAGGTCTGGAAGCAAATTTACTGTGATATAAAACCAATGTAAAAATATATCCAGGGATCTGGTTCAAATGAAGACAATAGTAGAGAAAGAAATACGCTAAAAAAGAACTGAACTCCTGCTTGATAGCTAACATCCTATCCAATATGAATAACTGGAAAACAATGTCTTCTAAAGTCACATCATTACTGGCCTTAAAAGTTTCCCACTTTCTTCTGTAGAGTGCAGCATGGCTGTTAGAACAGCTGAACAGTTGAAAAACATAAATACAGTGTAATTCACAGACAGCAATCCAGGCAAAGTCAGCTAAAGCATAAGTCAAATATCTTTCTTCTTCAACTCTGCTTAAGCAATTGATTTCTCTCTTCTTTTTTCATTCTCTCCCCTTTCTCTCTCATTGTCATTCTTCCTATCCCTTCCTCCTACAACATATGGATAAATAACTGCTCCATTCCTTCTCTCTCTCATATCCTCCTTCTTATACTCCAACCCCTACCCATGACATCTGGCTAAATGTCTTTCCTTCCCCTTCCTTCTTTCCACTTTCTCATTCTTCTCCCCCACGCTATGGACTTTATCGCTGTCATTTAAAATGTCATTATCCTGTGAAAGTCACCCAGTCGCAATGAAGATTTTCACATGATGTCACAATTAAAGAGAACTTATCCTGGCAATAGCCAGGTAATAACCAGCAACAAATCATTCATGGGGAAATATGTCTCCTTTACACTTAACATCTCCCTTCATCATTTATCTCTCAGCCAGTCCTCCTATCTGTTTTTGTCTTCTTCATTCCTCATCCCTTTATCTCCTTCTTTGTTCTTCTATTCTCATTTCTTGTAGCTACACTCATTATCTTCCTCCTCCTTCTTTTCTCCATCTCATTCTCTAACTCTTTTGCATTTGTTTCCCTCAAAAAAAAATCCTAGAAACCATGATTGGGATATGTCACATTCTCAACAGTTTTAATATACAATGCCTATTAAACTCAATAGTTCTTGGTTCTGAACAGGCATTCATAGATTGGATTATTCTGATGTTCCATCATTACTTTTGTTGTCATCGTGTTTCCCTCTTCATTCAAAATATTTTATGATGATAATTAGCATTGTTGGGGGTGAGGGAAGATTCGACAATCTGACTGTGAGAAAAAAATCCAGCCAACTGGTTAACAGAGGCAACTCATTAAAAGCAGGGTCTGGGAAACCTTGTTTTGCTTGGAAAAGATTCTTTGGTTGGATTACAACTTCCATGCATTAAAATCAGTGCCTGCAAAAACAGAACTGAGAGAAGTTTAGTTTTTTTCTTTTTAAAGTAAAACTTAGGAAATTTTGTTTGTGTCTCATGTGTTGCTAAACATTTTCTTTTTAATTTGAATGGCAACAGTGTTTCAGTAATTTTAACTGATGCTTAATGTGCATGCCTAAATGCATCACCAGGGCTGTCCCATGAACTGTCCCTCTGTCTTAGGGCTTGGGCCCCGAAATCACCCTGGGATGCTCATGACCTGCCAACCCTAAAACCATTTGATATTTAAAAATAAAATAATGAGGTTGAGTTAAAGTTACAATAATTCCCCAACTGCTATGAAATCCCCTCAGTTGATGAAACAGCTTCAGCAAACTGGCTGACCTGGAAAAAAAACACAGCATTAATAAAATATTTTAACACAGCATAGACAAGCTTAGAGAGGACCCAATAAGAAAAAAAGATCCCATGCATATGTTTTCACTTGCTAATGGGCCTCATTCTGTTAAGATAGAGAAAAAGATTGGAATACCATCTCTATTATGTATCTAATTGTACTATATCTCTACGTGGTGTAAAGTTATTTTGAGAAGTTATCTACAAGCTTTACTATATCTTCTTCTATTATTTTTTTAACTTGCAAAATATAATATTAATATTCTCTTCTGTTCCTTACCCCTTCATAAAGGCCTCTGAAAATCTGCAATCACATTTTTTATCAAGCCCAGAAATACAGACAGACAGAAAAAGAAAGACCCCCACAATGCTGGGTGTCTGAGCAATTAACTTCTTAGGGGCAAACTACATCAATTGCACATTTTTAAAAGTGATCCTATTAATGCTACTTTTATTATTAAGAAAAATCAGCTATGGAGCCCAATTATGGCACAGCAATCTTTTTTTGAATAGGAAGCCTACAAATGTTTCCCACTGAATAGCACCTCTCCAGCTGCAATTTGATCCTGAAGTCACATCCACCCAAGCTGAAAAGTTCCATCAATGGAATATGTGCTGTTTGCTGAAAAATCCCATTTTGCATCAGGATATCAGACCCCAATATAACATCATAAGCAGTCTTCTAAGAGGAAAAATAGCAAGTCAAAATGTGCTCTGGCTGCTAGCCAGCAGTACTGCAATGTGCCGAAATGTCATTGTTTATTGACATAACTTGAGCACTAATCTCTGAACACTTAGATCAATGCCTTAGGTTGCCCTTGTACTTTTAAATATGTCATTTCCTTATTCTCTTAAGAATTCATGCCTGAACAGTATCCAGCATCTCTAGGGACCTTACTCCACTCTAATTTATTCCTCTTGGCCTGTGTGCTGTGAATAGCAATTTTCACAAGAAAACCATGGGTCATCAGGAGTCCCGAAGAGGTATAATACCATCATCGGTGGGAATAAAAAAAATTAACTCTTAAAAACAAACAACCATTTTAGTATCATATTACTCTCGTATCTTGGACTCTGAAATGAACAATTTATTGTTCTTTTTAAAAGACATAGAGAGAAACTTACACATTGTACCAACAAGAGTGGTATAGGGGTTTGAGCATTGTACTACAACTCTGGAGAATAGAGTTCAAATCCACACTCAGCCAAAGAAGCCCTCTAGGTAACCTTGGGCAAGTCACTCTCTCTCTCTCTCTCTCTTTCTCTAAGATTCAGAGGAAAGCAAAGGAAAACTCTAAAATTATGCTTAGAACTCTTTGGCTGTATCGTGCTTTTTACAGGAGTTACTGAAAGGCTGGAATAAAATATATTTTACGATATGAAGCAAGATGACAAGTTCGTGTGTTGTGTGCTTCAAGTTGTTTCCGACTTATGGCAATCTTATTATGGAGTTTTCTTGGTGAGAATTGTTCAGAAGAAGTTTGCCTGAGGCTGAGAGCATGTGACTTCCCCAAGGTCACCCAGTGGGTTTCATGGCCAAGCTGGGAATTGAACTCTGGCCTCCAGAGTCATAGTCCTACACTCAAACCACTACATCACAATACAAATGGGGAAACAACAATTTATTAATTTTGCACAGACTTTGGTCCCCTTCTTCCAGCTGCTACTTTATCTCCTCTTCCACCTCTGAAATGCAAAAGATGGCAACGTCTTTCAAAAAATAACTAATTCCTTCTGTTCAATTACATTTTAAAAAATTAGAATCAGAGATTTTGATGAATAGTTAACAGAAATACAGGGAAATCGCTTCCTTGAAAACTGGTGTTCTGCAATTGTAAGGGGAAAGTCAAAACTCATTTAAAACTTCACTAGGATGATTCTATTCGGTGGCAACCTGTAACTTCAGTTTATTTCCCAAGTGAAAGCATAATCCTTTCTGAAAAATCTTTTCCTGCTTGTGTTCCCACAGATCAGAAGGATAACATGATTTATTTTCAGGCAAAGCTAGGTCATCAACACACCATTAATAAGATTTCAGGGGAGAATAAAACACCAGGAAAACCTATCTTGTGGCAACTTTTAAAATCAGAAAATAACGTGGACATTTTAAAGCTAGGGTTGTTTTTCTGCTGGTTGTACTTAGGTAAACATGATATTTATCCACAGGTTTATATATCAGACAGTAGTCTTCTTGCAAAGAATTTCAGATAAATGGGGGTGCTGGGGGCTACAAAAACAGCCTTGGGGGCCGCATGCAATCTTCAGGCTACATTTGGCTCACCCTTGCTATACGCTGCACATAATGTATGTCTCTAACTGTGATGGTGCACCTGTGGGATAGCTATATGAGTAAGTCTGCTGATTTTGATCCATATTGCTCCCACATAGAGCAGCCTAAATACTCTAAAAACATCACAACCTGTCTTATCTTGGATGCTAAGCAGGGTCAGCTCTGGTTAATACTTGGATGGGAAACCACTAATGAATTCAAGGTAGTGTGGGCTATATTTCACAGGAAGTAACTGACAAAACCACTTCTGAGTATTCTCTGCCTCAAAAAAAAAACCCTATGAAATTAATGTGATCACCATAGCCAACAGGTTATTAGAAGGCAAATACACACTGTACAACACAGAAATACATATATTCATTGTATGAAATTTTCCTATGCAAAAATTAGAATATGAGGGCAAAAGATTTTAAACTACAGGCTCTGGCTCCGTTCAGGTATAACATCAAATTGTGGTTTGCCAGTATGATGCTGAGCAGACAGTGCTCCTTCCTCAGCACCCTTCTTCCTTCATGTGCCGGGGGGGGGGGGGGGGAGAGAATGAGAGAACGAGGCAGGCAATCGTGGGAAAGCAACCAGCACAAGATGCAGAGGCAGAGAACTGGTTTTCCACTTTGCTGGCCAAGATCCCAGATGACGTCAGGAGAGAGCATTGTACCCAGAAAGTCCTGAAGAAGCTGGAACCGTTTGCTAGGAATCCAGACCTGCGCATCCAACCCCCCACCTTTTTGAAAGTGTTAGGGGAGCTTCGAATTTGGGAAATTTGCTCTCCAGACATCTGTGCAGCTGTGGAGTTTCTGCGTGAATATATTGTGGAGATGCCAGTCGAAGATTACAGACTGTGGTTGCAGGCTCGAGTTACAATACCAAAACGAGCACGCAGTACCCCACCGCTATGTTGAACAGCCACAAGGTCTGACTCTAGAGACCAGGGAAGGCATGCTAGGCTATCGTCCAAGAGCTGAAGCAGACACTAAAAGTACACCATTGGAAAGTACAGGTGACCATGAATGAGGTGGACAGGACTTGAAGGGCAAAGCTCGAGCATTACCTCAGAGGGTCCCCAATGCTCATTCTCAAAAGTTATTTCAGCATTGCATTACACCCTTCCCAGATGCAAATTCAGAACAAGAGAATTGAACAGCAGAAGTCTTTTAACATTTTAACACTGCAGTTCTGTTTTGTGTTTTTCACTGTTTATTTTTCTGTATGTATTGTGATGGGGTGGGGTGCAGGTTGAGGGAATATTGCAAACATCCACTTAAGCAATCTGGTAGATCCTAGAAGTGATCAGCACCAGCCGGGGAAAGAGTCAGTCTTAGGTTTCTGTCCATTTCCTTTATTTGCATGTTGTATTCATTACTGGTTTTAAAATATGTAGACTTTTGATTTACTAAATTAAAAAAAAACAGTAATGTGTGCTGGAATATTGTTAAATTCTTTGGCATTATTTTCTTTTGCTTCATCCTTTGTTGCATGCTGCTAGGTTTTACCCTCGACTTATCCATGGGTCATATCAAAATCCATAATTTTCACCCCAAAACGTACCCTTGCTTTATACATGAGATTGACTTATAGTCAGGTACAGTCAAACCCTCCTTATCCATGGATTTTTTTTATCCAGATTCAAGCATCCACGGTTTGAAAATGCTTTAACAATATATAAATTCCTGAAAGCAAACCTTGATTTATATATTTTCTATGCCACTGTATTGAATGGGACTTGAGTATCCATGGATTTTGGTATCCACAGGGGGTCCTGGAACCAAACCACAGCAGATACCAATGGCCCGCTGTATGTATGTGTATATATATATACTGTATATATATATATATATAGGTTCAAAATATACTGTATATACAGTAATTCAGTCAAATCAAGATCAAATGGGATTCAGTATCCTGGTATGAACTAGAGTTTGCAGCACTTGGAAAAATTAACTTTTAGCAGTAACACCCAAAATTCCCTGGGTGACTCCTCCAGCTCCAGAAAATAATAGAAGTAAACTCCTCTTTTATTTATTATTCTGAGAGCATATCCAGCCATGCAGAATGAAAGAAGAGAGTGGGAGAATGAATGTTACAGGCTTGCTGTAACTAGTAGGAAGCATCCCAGGGAGTTAAAGTATGTGGTGGGTGTATCAGGGGTATTTGTTACCACTGAAGAATGAAACAGGTGTTATATAAAGAAAAGTCCCTTCATTAAAAAACAAAATCTCACATTCAGTTCCTTTTTCTGTCCCTCTTGCTCCATGTCTGACTAGTGTGCTGAGTCATTTCCTGATAACTGTTCCTTCTGCCTTCCCTACAGGTTTGTTTCCCTATCTGCTGTCCTCACTCTCCTACTCCTAGTTTCACATACATTGATATAGTGGGGAATAGATTTGCCTGTGTGTCTTTTTTTTAATCTGATTTTGACGGTAAAGCATGCCATGCAACATGATGCATGAGAGAGAGAGAGATTGTTTCTTTGCTGTTATGATGTATATTTTGCCTGGAGTTGTGTATGTGTGGATGTTACATGGAAAGAACAGATGTTTGTCTGCATATCTCTTTCTCTGAGTATTGTAACGCAGATGTCTGTAACATGGAAGTTTTGGTGTTTGGGGTAGGTAGGAATATGATGGGGCATTTGAGTCCCTGACCCCACCTCATTCTTGTATTTAATTTTTTTTGCCAAATTATTTGTTTCTTTGTTATGGTCAATAGGAAACAGATGTTTTCAATTTGCAATATGGCGACCATTTTGTGACAATCCTCATGACTCTCCCTCAAAAAGCCTACTGGTCCAGTCTGTATTATGTCTAAAATGGCTGATATGAGATATCTCAAACAGCTGAAATGTTTTGGGAAAGTTATGAGAGTACATTATCATGCATGCTCTAACAAACATATTTGTGGATTGCTTCCTCTACCAGTAGCATCACTAGGAGGGTACGGACCACACCAGTTGACACACTAAGAGGGGATGACACCACTGCTTCTCAAACACCTACCTTTTGGCAGAAATGGGCTGTGGCATTCACCTGCTTCCCTTTAAAGTGCTTTAAGAGATGGTGGGAGTGGGATGAGGCTGAGTGGGAGAAGAAAGGAGGGTCCCCCAATTTTTAAAAAATTCAAAATTCAAAATTCAAAAAAAATAATTTTTAATTTTTTAATTTTTTTTAAAAAAAATTAATTATTTTACAATTTTCTTTAAAAATATCACATTGTAACCAAACTGTCACTATATATATGTAAATGCATATAGGATGTGCATATGATATTGCAATTTGAAGGAATAATATTGCTGGTTGTTTACATCACAACTATTAACATTACATTCAGTGGTATATGGGAATTATGATTTATGAGTAACATTGGTACAAAAAAGCATTACTAAGGAGTCTCTATGGTGTGAAATGGGAAGGTGACATCATGCGTCAATGGGGGGTTATGTCAACCCTAGTGATGCCACTGCCTCTACTATATTACCAATTTAAGGCAGTATGAACAGTAACCAAGGATTCAAAAACAGACCTGTGTTAGCCTGAAAAATCAGTATACAAACTAGTATTGTATCACCTTTGAGACTAAATGAAAGAGAGAAGTTGGTAGCTTGAGCTTTTGTATACTTTAGCCTTCCCCCTCAGATGCATGGGGTAGAATGGAAAGTCCACGAAGATATCTACGTAGAAGTTGGTGTTTGGAAACGTCCACAGGAATGCAAAACTTTGTGGGATGAAGATGAGGTGACAAGTTCAGTTCTCTGTACTCACAAAGTTTGCATTCCTATGGACATTCCCCCACAGAAACTGTTATATGGGTCTCTCCCAGGACTTTTCCCTACACTCTATGCATCTAAGGTAGTCTACAAAAGCTCATGCTACCAATTTCTGTCTTTCAGTCAGTCTCAAAGGTGCTACAAGATCCCTTTACATAGTGACCAAGGAGTAAAGCATCTTAGTAATTAGAAAGCAATCCTGAGCCATTTCATCCAAGCATTCAGGCCTCTGTACCACCATTTACCACTAGATGCCAAGCATTTATCCAGAATGTGACATATATTAACCTTTTGGGTTTCTCATTACAGCCATAATACTCAGATAACTAACGTAGCGTTCCAAGCTAAAATTAAAAGTGGCAATTGATTGGCCTACTGAAACATGATGAATGGTACTTCTCGGTGCCTTAAGAGACATGTTATCTTTCAGGCTATGGTGTAGATACTTAATCTGCTAAGAGGCAGCGGAGGGCCATTGGCTTTCTTCTGTTTTCTGTCTAACATTATATATCTTTCAGGCATCGGCTAAAAACTATTTATTTTACAGGCATTCTGGGTGTAAGCAAGTGTTATACTCATTGAGCTGCTCAATTATATTGTTGGTTTTGCTGTTCTAAATCAAGCAGAGCATTAGCAAAAGAAAATAGTGCGATAGAGTTCCACTGGTTATTTTCAGGAGTGCAAGCAGCCACATAACTGTTCTTGTGGTTCCTAGATACCGTAATGCTTATACAGCTGGTTGGACAACCAGTTCCACCTTCAGTTGGTCAATTGGAAGTGCAACCAGCTTTTCAAACAGATGTACTGTGAAATGACTGGAATAGTTGGAGATTTTGTTGGATTCCATAACTAGATGCCTGTGTGGGCACATTTCCACTAGAGCAAGCACCTGGTTGGATACTGTCTATTCTCTTTTATTAGAGATTTGTGGTTTTAGAGTTGTGATTTTGAAGTGTGTCATATTAGTTCCTCTGAGTTGAGTATTGGATATAGTTCAAATTACATTGAACAAATAAATAAAATATGTTATCACTAACCAAACACAAGCTCAAGTGGTCATAGTGGTGCCCACACTAGAATACAATACAATTCTAATAAAAAGTATATTGCATACTTTTGGAAAAGCAGTTGAGAGCTGTTCCATTTAGCAAGCCATGGATTTGCTGCAAAATGTATACAGTGGGCCCTTTCCTTACGCGGGTGATCTGTTCCAAACCACCACCACCACCACCCCATGTAAGGCAAATACCATGTATGCTCAAGCCCCATTGTTTTCCATGGGGTTCGTGCATACCATTTCCACTTCTGGTGTGCAAATTCAGCACAAGCTGAAAACTGTGTATGGCGTGACCACATATGACGCAGGTGCACTGTACTCAATATGGAGCCATGGTCAATCCTGACTGTAATCCTGTAATCATATGATATATGTATTTTTAAGCACATGTCTATTATATCCATATGTTTCATTTTTAGATTACATACACTTCACTTTTAGGGAGATATTCAAATACACGATGTTGGGCTCTTAAGTCTATTGCAACAAACAGCACTATGGTGCCATTAAGACTTAGTTTACTGTGGTACAAGTCTACAGGCATATTCTTTGCTGAATCAGTTAATCTCAAAGGTACCATAGCACTTTTCTCCTAAATCCTGTCTACTTTGCTTCTCTTATTTTCTAGAACATAACTTGGTAACAGCTGGAATGGGAAACAATACAGTCAGTAACCAAGTGCCCTACAAATATCTGCAGTCACAAAAATAATACAACAGATTTTCAAAAATTGTTTATAGAAATTATTTTACTTTATATTGGTTTTCTTCAATCAGTGATCTAAAATTGTCTGGAAAGGCTCTTATCAAATGTATCCTAGAAAATAAATGACAGCATTGTGAAACATTGGCTTGACATTCCACAACAAAGCTACATGGTGATCAGATGTATTTATTTATTTAAATAATTCATTACATTTACATTACCCCTTTCTGACAAACGTGTCATTCTCGGTGGTTAACAATAATAAAGTACATACAGATAAAAATAAAATCTTAATTAAAATATAGCTCAAATGTAATAAAACATAGTTAAATATGCAAGAAACAGAAATCACACAATTAACCTGACCTGTTAGATGCCAAAGTCCTGTCTGAATAAAAACCATATTTGACTACCAGCAGAAGAGAAACATCAAGGGAGCTAACTTGGGCCTTTCTGCACTTGCCAAGATACTCCAGGGGCAGCTCAGAGTACCCTGTCCTTGGACCTCCCCCAACAATCACATGGCTGGGTGCCTTGTTCTGACCTCAGAGCGTGCAACCGGTGACAGTGGCAGATGCGTTGGGGGCTCAGCAGGACGCCCATGTAGACAGCCACCCTAGCACAGAAACACAAGGGATCCAGATCTTCCCAGAAGAGTAAGAGGTATTTTTTTAAAAAAAAATTACGGGTGATATACCCTGGTTCTGGTGCTACATTGTCTGGACTGTTCATGGCAGAACCAGGGTTTGGGCCATGCATTGTCCAAACAAGACACTAACAGAACAGGAGTGAAAATAGGCCTTTTGGTCTGTGTCCACAAGGCCTTAACCTCTCTTGACAAGGAGTTTCATTATCTGGAAGCAGGCAATGAAAAGGCCCTCATTCATGTTCTTTTCAACCATGCCTCTGATGGAAGTGACAACTGAGCAGCCTTATATGGGAAAATGTTGACTTTAGCCTGGTTTCATGCCATGTAGGTCTTTCTAGGTCATAGCCATCAGTTTGATTTGTGCCCAGAAAAAGACCAATAGCCAGAAATGTGTGATGGTGCTCAAGAGATTAAATCACAATTTGTACCAGGAAAACACTTTCAGACTTGCTAACTGATACAAAGAACTAAGTCAAAAGTGTGTCATGCCTTTAAAGCAGTGTACTTCAAAAGCAGCCCTTCTGATGTGCCATTTTAAAAATGGTTTAAGAAGGCCAGTGTATCAAAAAAACAAAATGATTGTATCAACAACAACAACAAAAAACTTGACAGCAGGAATATCTTCAGTGCAATTTAAATCATTTTGAAGAAAGGTGTACAGTCTAAAAATCCAGAGAGCACAAAATTTGGTAAGTCTTTTCCCCCAAAGGCTGGGACATCTCTCACTTCCCCAGATATAATGTGTTTGTGTTTGAGTCACCACAGGGACAAAGCCCTGGTACAGGAAAATTTTAACAAGATGGATATGGCTCAGAGGCCTTTCAAAGGTCACCCCAAATCTTTAGAAAATAATTATAACAGACAGCCAGTACAGTCCAGCCCAGCGGCTGAAAGGATGATCTTGGAGTTGGGATGCCTACAAAAGCTTTGGAGAAAATACTATAAGCAGATTCATAGGTAACAAGATAGAAGAAAATTCTTCTTGGTGGAAGAGGGAATTGTTCATCCCTCCATGCACCAAGCAGGTAACATAATCTGTTAGCTGTGTATTTAATAATAATGTAATAATATATTTATTTATATCCTGCCTCTTCCGTTTGGGGGATCGAGGCAGGTAACAACAAAGTTTATACAATATACAACAATAAAAACAACAAGCCCCACAAGACCCCAGCCCAACCCTCCCTTCCAAGTATAAAATTAAACAATAAAACGTGGTTAAAAATACATAACAATACGTCAAAATTACTAAACAAACCAGGAATAAGAAAAATAATAAAAGGATGGGGATTCAATTGGTTCTGGACATTATCAATCGGGGAAGGCCTGGCAGAAGAGAAAGGGTTTTGTCGCCTTTTTGAAAGCCTCAAGCGAGGATAATTGACGAATCTCTTTCGGCAGGTCATTCCAAGTTTTTGGAGCAGTGACAGAGAAGGACCTCTGGGAGGTCACCGCCAGTCTGGTTTTTCTAGATTGTAGGAGAATTACCCAGTGAGTTAGAAACCCTTAATCCAGAGGTTCCCAACCTGTGGTGCCTGCACCCCAGGGGGTGAGAGAAGGAATTTTAAGGGGTGCAACAAAGCATGGATTGTGTCCTTGAGTGACAAGTCATGACTCACACTCACCCAGTTTCCAGTGTGCCTTGAGAAGTGCTAGTAGGTAGTTGTGTGCATAGATAGTAGTCCCATTGGATATTTAATCAAAAGGAGAGAATTTTACAATTTACAATAGTTTACTATTTTTTCTAAATAAATTAAAATCTAATTGCCCAATTTAGATTGGCATTCTATGCACTGAGTCAAAAGCTTATTTTTTTAAGTTCAATTTGTTCACCCTCAGTATTGTATGTGGTTCAATTTGCAGTTTAACAATTAGAAATTAAACTTCCTTATCTTCAAATGTGATATTAGTTTTGTACGTGGTGTGAACAATTATAAAAATATCCTAGGGGTGTGGGGCATAGAAAAGGTTGAGAACCACTGCCTTAATCTCACAATTCCTCGTCAATGATTGATTCTCAAGAACTGAAGTAGTCTGCTGCCCAGTCCTAAGGTGACATTTTTGACACTACCTTGGTGCAACTGAAAGGAATGTCCCATGTAACTCCAGTGCTTCACTATGTAAAATCCACTGCAAACCCAGCTGTCTATGAACCAAAAAATGCTCTTCATCTAAACAATTGAAAACAGTTTTGAAAAACTTTGCTTGCTGCCAAGCAACTGATGTCTAAAATGTGCATTAGAAACTGACACTGGTACAACAGTTTATCAGAGACATTACTCATGACAAATCTTATTTTGAATACAGTGGGCCCTCCACATTTACAAGGACGCAGGATCCCTGTGAAAGTGGAAAACACACAAGTAAAAAAACACTATTTTTTTTACCTGAGGACCTAGGAATCTCTAGGTCCTCCAGGACAACTTGGTAGAAGTTGGCCATATATGACCTAGAGATTCCTAGAGAGAACATATTAATCAAATCAATGACTAATCAAATCCACAAATTAGAAAGCTGCAAATGTGGAGGACTGACTGTATTGCTAATAATCATTGGTTCTAGAAAAAATTGACACGCATCTCATTCAGATACCCTGGCCACCTAAAATGTCAAGTGATTTAATTAATCATATAACCAACAATCAAAATTAATCCAAAATTAATCTGTAATTACCAATATACGTTTTACTTTTCAGACACTAGAAACAGTTCCTATTATGGGGAGTTCAGATCTATTTGTTTCAATTTATCTATCTGGTAACTTCAGTGTAATGCTCTTAAATAACATTGTATTATTATTAACTGAGATCTGTAAACTGTTATGCGCACTGTTGTCTTACATTATGCCAAACATAAGATTTGACCCTTCAGAAAAATTAAGTCAAGACAAACAAATACAGAAAAGGCAAATATAATGAGAAGTTGCAAATATATGAGGCATCTGCAGACAACATAGATGAAAAACACATACCCTCCAACTATCCCAATTTGGCAGAGACAATCCTGATTAAACCTCTGCCATCCCATTTTTCCAACTAGTTTTAAAATGACTCAATTTCTCTCTCCTCCTCCTATCTCCTCCTTTTGTCCTCAGCAGACCAGAATTGATGCAAACTGAGTTCAAGGTGAAATTATAGGGGGAGAGGAGAAAAGGAGGTAGAATTTTGTCCTTCCTAGTAGTCACAATGAAAAGCAAACTGCTGCAGGTACCCCTAGCTTGTGTATTTTTCCCAGTTAATAACTTTTGTCATCTTGACCACACACAGATGTTGCTTGGCCACATGGGTCCCAGTTTTCATCTGTGAAATGTTGGAGAGTATGAAAACAGGCATCAGGCATTACTATTATCAGCTCAATTTCCTTACTAATGGATACTCTGACAATAAGAAACTTGAGTAACCAATTCCTTTACCCAGTTTGTAAGCACTTCAGTTTGTCTAATTGCAATTTACATATATCTACACTACAAAATTAGCTGTTCCATAAAGATCTCTGATTGAATTAGAACACATGTAGCTGGTACAATATATATTCAAAGAATTTTTCTGGAGTAATAATATAGTTTTCAAAACTTAATGCTAAATAAAAAGAGTCAGAGGCTGATATATATATATATATATATACAGTATATATATATATATATATATATATAGAGAGAGAGAGAGAGAGAGAGAGAGAGAACGTCATGAAAGAGCATGCACTTTGAATTAACAAGCACTGTTCAGCAATGTAAACAACTAGGATTTCCATAGCTAGACACTGGTACCTAATGAGGCAATTCAAACAAATTCCTACTAATTTACTTTTTGATTGCATGTGTTTAAATAGGAGCCATATTTTAAGAAGAGCAAAGGTAAACACAAGCTCTAACACACTTTTTCAGCAAATATACACACATATCCCTACACACACAAACATTTCACCTTGAGTTGCACTGAGAAATTAATGAACCAGAATGAAGAACCTTATCTGCATTGTTTACAAATCTTCAGTCAGACTGAAAAAAAGTTCAGGAATACTTCTTTGGTTTATTAAACCTATTTGCCCAATAAATATTGCATATAACTTAAAGGTATTTGTAACATGCAAAGTATCTCAAAAGTGTTCAAGCTCAACATGTATAAATATTCTGAGAGAGTAATACATCTGACTTGCATTAGAGAAAGCTTTTGTGTTTTTAAGGGCATGCTAGTGCAGATTCTCTTTAAACCATGCAAAGATTAAAATTTTAGAAATGATGGCAGCAGTTTCTATATCAATACTACCATTGCACTGACCTAGTTCTGTCACTACAGCTTGTGTATGTGTGTGTGCATGTGTGCCTTCAAGTCACCTGTTCACTTATGACGATGGCATTAATTTCATAGGGTTCATAGGGATTTCTTAGGAAAGGAATGCTTTGCCACTTACTTTCTCTGAAATATAGCCTACAGCATCTGGTATTTGCTGGCAATCTCCCATCCAAGTACTAACCAGGGCTGACCATGCTTAGCTTCAGATGGGATCTAGTGCCTTTGGGGTATTTAGGCCCTCACCACAGATTGACAACTGGCCAAATATTTGGAGAGAGTTTTGCTGCAAGGGAGGGAGAACGTTCCTCATTGGAAGAAGGATGCTTGCTTTTCCTTTATTCTCCACCCACAGTAGAAAGAGCGGACTGAAGAAGCTGGCTGAAAATATGTTCTGCATAGGGGTAGAGGAGATCAAAGGTGTAAAATTATTGATTTAGCTCAGCTACATCCATTAGGAGGAGCTACCACCAAAACCTCTTGTCCTTCATGTTTCCTGGAGGGAGAGAAAGACATCTTTCATATCACATTACAGTTTAGAATAGAAAGATGCAACTTGAGAAAACCCCATGCTACCCTCCAAAGACTCTGCATATGAAAAGATACAAACAAACTTTAAAATAAAGATACCATTCATGGAAATAATTTCCTTGTTTCTCTTTGGAAGGATCTGACCCAACTGAGAAAAAATGGTGTGCTTTATCCAAGTCCTTAAGCAAATGTTCTAGAAATGAACATGTCAAAAATATTTTCTATTATGCTGGTTGCAAGAATTCTCTCCCTGGTGGTGGGAAATACTGTTGTAAACTTGCCCTACTGAATTTTTTGAGGTAAGTTTAGCCTGGTACAGACGGGCACGTTGCAGCTATATTAGGGCTTGATAGGGCTAGGCATCCAGATGTGCCCAACCCTAGTGACATCACAGGTGCATGTGCCTGTCCACACTGCGCAGCTGTGGCACCACGCCTGTCAGCAGAAGTGGCATCATAGGGCTGCATCACAGCCCTTATGACGGCACCAAAAAGGAGCTGTCTAGAGGATCTTCTTTTTAAGTGCGCATGTGTGCAGCCACATGTGGATGCTGCTGCTCAGCAAAGAGGGGCAGCATTTCTCCGCCTGTGTGTACTGGGCCTTCTTTTTACAGTAGTTTAAACAAAAAAGAAACCTGTGTAATTTTATTCTGTTGTTTCTTTCATTCGTTGTGATTTATGCTCTAAGGCTTTTAAGCTTTTTGCATGCTTTCAGTGACCAGCCAATTTTCGAATTCATCCTTTTTGCAACATTCATAACTACAAAAACACCTTCTCCTCTTCTTATTTTTTAAAATAATTTTTATTGGTTAAAATTTCAACAAACGTATATATACAACATATATAAACATATAAACAAAAAACATAAAACATACCTTTCTAACATACTTATACACTTAAAATCACTTCCCATTCTTCAAACTGAAGAAATCTTTTTTTGTGTGTACTTTCCAATTATCTCTCTTTTTACAGTTAAATTCCTTATCCTTTACCTTTCTACCTTACGTAGTATGTATTATTGTGTTATCATAATACAGCATCATATTAATCCTATATTCAGTACTATTAAATCTATTAAGTGTATTCATTTTCCTGTACTCTACATGCTCTTCCTTCTTATGTAGACTCTATATTTCTCAACATTTTATTTCCTGTACCTAGTATTAATTATATTCACATATCACAAATGACTTATGTTTTCTGATGTTTTCTGATTGTTGTGCACTCATGTAAATTTCGTACTACCATTATGTTATCCCATTTTCGATATTCTTGGCTGTTCCTTTTAACAATTAGTCTGGAGTCTTCTTTGTTTTCTCTTTTAGATACTCAACAATGGATGCCCATGCGTCTTCCCATCTCTTTTTATTCCCTTCTCTCAGTAAATTTGTGAGTTTGTCTATCATATCATATAACTTTAGATGCCAGTCTTTTAATAACAGATCAGCTTTACTTTTCCACTTTTTTGCGATCACCATTCTTGCAGCTGTTATCATGTAGATGAATATGATCTTTCCATATCTACTTTCCATTTTTACATCACTCAGCATTCCTAATAAGAAAAATTTGGGCTTCAAATTTTGAAGACAGAGGCTCCTCCCTCCCTAACTGTCATCTTTCGGCCTCTGAGGGAGAGAGAAGGCTGGCCCAGTACCATCAGGGGCCAGCCTGAAGAAAGAGGCTCCTCCCTCCCTGTCATCTTTCGGCCTCTGAGGGAGAGAGAAGGCTGGCCCAGTACCATCAGGGGCTAGCCTGAAGAAGGAGGCTCCTCCCTCCCTAACTGTCATCGTTCGGCCTCTGAGGGAGAGAGAAGGCTGGCCCAGTACCATCAGGGGCTAGCCTGAAGAAAGAGCTCCTCCCTCCCTAACTGTCATCTTTCAGCCTCTGAGGGAGAGAGAAGACTGGCCCAGTTCCATCAGGGGCTAGCCTGAAGAAGAAGAGCCCTCCCTCCGGTCCATCTGCCTTGGTCCAGGCCTCAGAGGGAGAGAAGAATGCTGGACCTGATTCCCTCCCCCCCTCACCATTCCCTTCTCCTTTTGTGTTGTGTCTTTTAGATTGTAAGCCTGTGGGCAGGGAACTGTCTGTTATCCCCTCTATTGTAAACCGCTCGGATTCCCAGTGATTGGGCGATATATAAATAAAACCTATTATTATTATTATTATTGTTGTTGTTGTTGTTGTTGTTGTTGCATTTAATATCCCTTCCATTTCCTTATGAATTTGGCTCCAAATTTTTTGATTTTTTTACACTCCCAGCACATATGCCTATAATTTGCATTTGTACTCTTACAGTTCCAACACTTTTTCTTATTATTTTTGTATATTTTGCTTAATTTTTCTGATGTTAAATACCATCTGTATTGTAACTTGAGATAATTTTCACGTCAGCGCTTAGAGTATATTTCAAACTGACATTCCAATTCTTCTCCCATTCCTCCATAAGTATTGGGGTTCCTAAATCTTGTGCCCACTTCATCCTCCATTTCTAGATGTAGTAATATTTTGTATAATTTAGAAATGGTATGATCTAAACCTTTACTTAACCGCCTTCCAAATTCCGTGTCTTCTTTTTCTATCTAATAGGTTTTACTATCTGTTTTAAATCTTTCTACAATTTGCTTATAAAAAAACCAATTACAATTAAAGCCCTCTTCCATTAATTCTTCCATTGTTTTAATTTTGAACTCTCCTTTTTCAATTTTTAACAAATCATTATACCTTACCCAATCCTTGTCTTTCATCCTTTCTCTTCTCTTTTTCACTGTGTTGCCATACAATGTCCTTCATCACCCCCATCATTGGTTATGAATTTAACATTTGTACTTAAATTTAAGAAAGAAAACCCATATGACTGGTTTGTATAGTGCAGAGAGTCCTTCTCTTGACTCAGTAAGCTGCCACTATACTCTTAGCCAAAGTATTCTTAAATACTCAGCACTTCCTCTCTGCCACTCCTGGTTGTATCTGCACCCTTTCCAGTTTTCCTCACCCAGTTTCATACTATCCCATTCCTATTAACTCCTTTCTATCTCCTGCATTTTCTGGCTTAGGCCCCTTGAAATGACAGAGCAGTGTGAGAACACAACATTGGTTTGTTACATCTTTAGCACTGTCCTCAAGAGGTTCTTAGAAATCAAAGTCTATTCCTGGACTTCAGGCCAGACCTGAAAGTTTGGCAATTGTCCTGCAGATCAAGCTCATTTTCTGGGGATTCCAGGCCAAGCCTGGAGGGTAAGTAAACCTAAGGATAAATAATGTGACTAATGTCTTGGCGTAGGCTCAGCTGCACAATAATAGGGAGGCACTTGATAAAGGAGTTTTAATAATTCCAAATGTAAGTGGAGGCAGAAGGGGTGAGCAAGTATTAACACTTTTAAAGTACAATTTTGATTTTAAATTTTGAAACAAACTTTTCATAATTTTAATGTAAATACTAAGCTTGTCTTCAAAGTACTTTGGCCCTACAGGTAATCTCAGAAGTGAAACAGTGCCTTCTAGCAGGTATACTGAGTTAAAGTAGACTTTTTTTCTTTAAATGATGAACCAATCTCCTCATTTTTCAAATATAAACATTTATCTTCAACCAATCATAGGCATTTCATTTTCAATTCATAAATATAAATTGTTTTAGTTTTCTAAATAACTATTTTTGCTGTTTCGCTGTTGGGGGTGGGGAGGCTGGACCAAAGCAAAGTGTTGAAGGAGCAACCCTGGTGTGGAGGAGAAGAATGCTGTCTACTCTGAAGGGTTTTAGATTTTTATACTTAATCTAACTAACTATAGTGCAGAGATGGGCAACCTCAGGGGTCCAGGTCCAGTCTTCTGCACACACCGTATCTAAATCTAGTTGGTTACTTCACAGTTGGAAAAAATAATATTTTAAAATGGAGAATTACAGGGGTCCTTTCTGGAAGCTTCTGGAACTGCAGAATTCCATTTTTGAAACATTTAGAAACAAAATCAGGCATCTTGGCAGGAGACAAATGGGTCGTGTCTGTGCTCAAATAGATTATCTAGGTAGAAATGGGAAAAGATGTACTGTCACTAATGATCTATCTTCATTTTGTCTACAGTTTTCACAATAGAATTACTGTCTATAAAACAACCTTGCTCTTTTTTCATTTTAATAAAAGAATCTGCCCTCTCAATCATGTAATTTAGTTAACTATTGCACAAGTAAAACTTTAATTTCTGTTTTGCTGCTTTTTATCCTTCATATTTTTATTAACTTTACCCTCCCCACAGTTTCATCACTGCCTGTGACATTTAGTCCTGTAGTTCTTTTTGCGGTTTTATTTCTATATCAATTTTCCTTGACCTTTAGAAGACCTTATGAGTCACTTATCTTTATATTCTGCAGAGTTTTTAGAGCTCTGCTTGTCAGACAAGCAAAGGCTTCTAGCTAATTTGTGTGTGTGTTTGATATAAACATAAATTAGTATAATCAATAAAATAGTAAAACTATCCATTTAATTAACAAAGGGTCACAGAAGTTTGAAAGACATAAAAGTTAACATTCCACCTATTATGTTTCTATATGCTGATGACGCTCAGATCTATTTCTCCTTGTCGTCAGAGTCAGCTGGAATTGTGCATAAACTGGAGCAGTGCCTGGATGTTGTAATGGTCTTGATGAAGGATAATAAACTGAAGCTGAATCCCAACATGATGGAGGGTCTGTGGATTTTTTGCTTTTTGGATCTAGGTAAGCAACCTAGATGGGGTTGTATCCCCCCCACCCCCCCGGAGCACATGTGGAGCCTGGAGCAAGAGCATCACTAGGGAAGTGCGGAGGAGGTGGACCACACCAGGTGATACCCTAAGGTAGGGGAACACCACTGTTCCCTAGACATATGCCTTTTGGCAGAAATGAGGTGTGGCATTCGCCTGTGTCCCTTTATATATCACTTAAAAATTCCTTTATTTATTTATTTTTACACTTTTACATTTTTTCTTTAAAAACATCACATCTACCAAATTTTCACCGTAACCACATGAAAATGTACATGTAAATACATTTAGGCTGGGCATGTGATATTGTAATTTAAAGCATAATTTTAATTTTGCTTGTAGTGTCACAACTGTTTCCATTAGATTCAGTGATGTGCAGGAATTATGATTTATGAGCAACATTAGTACAGCAAACATTACTGAGGATAGTATGGTGTGGTATGAGAGGAGTAACCATGAGTTACAACACCAGGTAACACCAACTGTCTATCTGGGTTTCCAGTGACAGACATGGATCCAGGAATACTGCCAGGCCAGTGGCTATCTGGAAACCCAGATAGACAGAGGCTTAGAATGCTTGAACACAGCTTCATTTGGCTCATTCACAATACACTGATTTGTATCACACAGAAGAGGGGAATAAATGTTAAATTTACTTATGTTGAACAAATAAATAACTGTTAAATTAGTAATGGCTGTTACTAGAAATATAACACAATACTGTATACCACAGATCCTTTTGCTTATCTTGCTGATCAGTAAATATTGTGAACCTATCTTTATGCTTCAAAATAATTCAAAGCATTTTACATAATAAATCCAATTGTAATATAGTTTAACAGATGGTCAATAAAACAAAAGCACTGCAGCCAAACTGCTGAAAGCCATAATGAGAAAAGCCATGGCATAATGAAAGTACATTTATCCTTTCTACACATCTAAAACACTCCAGTTTTATCAAGATCCTATCCTTCACATTCATCCAGCAGCAGTAGGATAACAAAGAGCAAAGTTTCTGTTCTAAATCTTAATGTTTGGAAACTTTAATATGGCGATACTAGTAAAAAAAATATAGAAATTAGAAGAAAATGGTTTGGAAATCTTGCATCCTTTTCAGTTTAAAAGTATCTATTATTATTATTATTATTATTATTATTATTATTATTATTATATTTTATTCATATAGTGCTGTAGATTTGCACAGCGCTGTACATACAAACAAAAAATACATAAGAGTAAATCTGCCCATGGTGTACAATCTAAGAAATAATAGCATAATACGTATAAATAATACATAACAATACAGGAAAGGGTTCAGTAAAACAGGCGACAAATTAAAAACGTATAACCATCTGATCTACTGATGAAACCAGTCAACTAAACTGAAATGCTGTTTACCCCTTGTTCTTTGTTCATTTGCCAGAAATATTGAGAATACTTCATAGGTTGAAAAAGTTTTTTAAAAGAAATTTTCTTGTGTGTTCAGGTCCTTCAAGCAAACTATGATTAGGGTTGAAATATTTGCTGCTGCAAATACAGGAGATACAGTACTCAAGAACTGTATGAGTTGTTTGCATGTAAGTACTATTGTGTTCAGTGGTCACTCTCAGGTAACTGCAATGTTAAAGCCAAACAAAAGTAAAAAAAAAACCTATAACAAAAGTATTACTTGAACATTTTCTAGTATTTCAGTCTTGGTGGTGTTTTTGTTATTTAAACCCATTTCTAAAATTAAGCAAGTTCCATAATTGTTATTTTCTGAAACCAATATTGCTTTTAGAATTTAGCTTGTTGTACAAATCAAATAATGTCTAATTTTAAAAAATGTAAGCCGCTCTGATAGCCTATAAATACTATAAATAAAATAAAATGATATAACATTCCTGCAGAATGTTAGCTGCATCTAGAGACATTTGTCCAATTACTATATTAGTGGAAAGAAAACAAACTACATCGATGTATTTTTTTTAAAAAAATGTTGTTAATGGATAATGTTGCTTCTGAATTGTTATAGTTTGAAAAGTTGGAACAGAATTTGTTGTTGTTGTTGTTGTTGTTGTTGTTGTTGTTGTTAAATATTTAGATTCTATTAACATTCAGAAATTTACCTGGCATTGGTTGGATTGATGCTGATGGTTTCATTTACAAGTTTAATGAAAGAAATATTTGAGCGGTACATCTGCAATCATTCAGTTGTGTTTTATGTTAGGCTCAGTGCAAAATGAACACAAAACATCCATCTTCAAAAAAGGGGGAACTTGTTGCTGACCTTGTACAAAAATCTTCATGATAGCAAGCTAAGTTTAAATATAATATTTGGTCAATACTGTGCATGCTAGAGCAAAGAACACAGCAAAAATCCAACCTTTATGTTTGGGAAGTAACTGCAGCAATGGACAAACTAAATCTAAAATCTTAGGTCCAAACCACACTGCAGAAATAATCCAGTTTGAGACTGCTTTAACTGCCCTGGCTCAATGCTAGGAAATTCTGGGAACAGTAGTTTTGTGAGACATTTAGCCTTCTCTGTCAAAGAGCTCTGGTGACACAATAAGCTACAATTCCCAGAATTCCCTAGCACTGAGCCAGGGCAGTTAAAGTGGTCTCAGACTGGACTACTTCTGCAGTGTGTTTTGGGCCTTAGTCTATGTTTTGGTATTGTTGGATAAACTCCTACAGACCCAGATCCTTGACTGGACAGAAAATTATGAGTTGTGGCCAACACAGTCCAGACTGCAGATTTACAAGGCAGGAGCAGTATTATACAGATCATGTATTGACAGCTACACTGCCAACCCATGATGGAACTGGAATTGTTTGAAAATCTACAGGAGCAGGAGGTTGATCCTGACCACTTTAAATATGTATTCTGCCATATACATGTCTTTTCAAACTGTATCAAAATAGGAGAGAAAAAGAGCCAGTTTATTTTTTATTCTTGGTTAGACTTTCTACAAAGTTCATGGCCATAGAAGCCTATTGTATTTTGTTATTATCCTGTAGAATGTATGCCATTGGCAGGTTTCATTTTTATCGATTTTTTAATTGTATGTACTGTGCTGTGTAAATCTACAGCGCTATATAAATAAAGTATAATAATAATAATAATAATAATAATAATAATAATAATAATAATAATAGAGAGGAAGGAAGCTCCTGAAACTAAGCTGAGATGTGCCTGAAAAGTTTAGTGTAGAAATAATTTTATCACACTTCAATTCTATACATATGGATCTTGTACTGTATATGTGTGAATTGCATTTGTTGTGACTCTGTATTTCTGTTGGAAATTTGCTCTCTCTCTCTCTCTCTCTCTCTCTGAATATGATTGTGTTTACCTGGGAGGAAGACAGGAGTCTATGGCCCGTACTTTATTTCTGAGAGAAAGGTAGCTCTGAGAACATAACATACATTGCCAAATCTATTAAAACCAACTGAAGCTTTGCCAGTTTGTTCAATAACCACTTGGTCGTAGTTGAGTTGGATGATACGTCAATCAAAGTCTAAATTATTTAATCACATCAGGCGCAAGAGGTGGGCAATCATGTCCTCCAGGTAACAATGTCTACTAATATTTTAATTGAAAAACTAGCAGGAAGCAAAAGGAAAGAGGAAATACAGCTGCCCCTCCCTGGAGGCTGTCTTCATCCGAAATCCAGTAATTAGTTGACCTGATATTAATCATAACAACCAAGATAGGCTCAGGTCCATTCCTGCTCAGCTTTATAAGCAGCTAAAGATTTTTCTAGCAAACACTGATAGAATAGGCAAAAGAGGCTCACTGTTAGGATTCCTACTATCAAAAGAGAAGTTCATAAATTATAGGACCATTCACAGAACTCCACTGAATGGCAACAAGTAACTATATAATTATATAAACTGCAGGAGCCCACAATACCCCTATCGGTGAGGTGAGAGCTGCAGTAGCAAGTCCCTGCAATAACAGGAGACCACATGGAAAGATCACCTATGTCTCATTCTGTTGTCAGTTTCACTCTTGAATAAACTAGGCCAAACAGACATGGGGAAGATCGGGGAGTCCCAAATGGCTTAGAATTAGAACTCTCCATATGTTTTGACCTACAACTCCCATCAGCTTCACCAAGTATGGCCAAGGATGAGGGACCATGTTGAGTCATGGTCCAAAATATTTGGAGGGCCAAATATACCTCACCCTGGCATAGATGTCCTGAAGACAACAGGGTGGTGGTGTGGGGATGAGCACAAGCTGCAGCTCTTGCCTCACTACTAGCACAACATCAAAAGCTGACTTAACAGTTGCATTTTTAAAAGTCTATCTGTCTACATTATATACTATAACAGTGGCCCCAAATGTTTTCTAGCTACCACCATTTTGCTTGGGCAATGACCCTAGTGCACACACACACTGGTGCATTTCTTGATATTATCTCTACTGTTCTACTACAAATTCAAAACAACTTATCTCGGTCACTGCTTTTTTTTGCACCTGATTACCCTGGAGCAGCAACCAAGCAATTGGCTGAATGGCAACCAGGAAGCCTCTCCCCCATGCCACCCCACCAGCAAAGGCCAGAATGGGCAAGACACCTTTCTGTCACTGCTCAGCCAGCTGCTTGGTTGTTGCTCCCAAGGTGACCAGGTGCAAAGGGAGAAGCTTCTCCTTGGTGCAGAAGGACTCTCAATCCTTCTTTGTTGGCGTAAAAATGGGCACAGCCAGTGTGTTCGTTTGGGATTTACAGAAGCCATATACCCTGGACTGGAGACTGGTGCAGATAAGGAAAGGGAGAGATTTTAACTACAGAAGCCTCTCCAAGGTAAAGGACTCTTTCCAAGAATCTACCCCATATACTCCTCCCTCTCCTTCACCAGAGACATGTCTTCCCCACACAGCTTCAAGTGTTCCCCCACACACATGCAAACATTGCTTCTTCTGTTACTTCTCTCAATCTGTCTGATGAAAGAAAGCAAGAGCAGCAGAGCAACCCCAGCAAAGCTCACAAAGCTTAAATAGGATCTCAAATTTGAAAGCTCCTTTTTGCCACCACTTCTCCCTCTCTGTCACATGTTCTAACTCTCGGCTCCAGTTGGACAGTCTGTCCCAAAATGATGCCAGGCCAAGCCATAATAGTGATGTCCTGAAACGAAGCCTTGCAGGAGTTTCCCAACCATCACCACCACCACTAGTGAAAGATGCAGCTAAGTTAGCGAGCTTGTGTGGGCAGGTGAAAGGCAGGAAACGCCACCACATGGAATGATTGGCAAGGCTGTCTTGTGGTTTTAAAGGACCCTGAAAAGAATTTTCATGAAACTTAAAGACTACTAGTTCCCCTTGTCTTTCTTGCACACCAATGCTTTGATTGAAGGTCCCCCTGCAACCACCCCCTTCTCTTGCTGCCCTCCCAGCTGCCCCCTTTTCCCCTCACCACCCCCCTGGAGCTTTCCACCACCCCGTATATCACCTACTTTGGGAATCCCTGTACTATAAGAATGCCAGACATCCTACAACACTTTTTTTAATCACTTCAGCATAAGCTTTGATAGACAGGTGCCCAATTTCAGGCAGTCTGTTCATAGACTAAGTATGAGTGCTCTGCCATATTGACAAAAATTATACAATTCCAGCTCTATCTGGAAGTTTATTTTTAGAGCTGGGAAAAGTTATTAGTTTGGACTACAAATCCTAAAATAGCCCAGACAGCATAGCCAGTGGCCATGTTGGCTAGGGAAATCTGGGAATAGTAGTTCAAGCTATTTATTTTTCTCAAACTGTTTTATCCACCCATCTAAAATTATAAGAATGTTTTCAGCACACCACTAAATAGAACAGCAGTGGATAGTGCACCACCATATGATTATTATCCTGTCTGTAACAGAGAAATAATTATTTTCATAAACCCTTTCTGATGACTGGGATTCTTCATTTTTACATAAGGCTCTGTGCAGAATATAGGACCATCCAGTGCCAAGAGTAATTTATTACTATATGCCACCAGGGATGCTTGGTTGCCATGCTTTACCAGTTTGTTCCTACAGACAAGAATTTCAAGATTTGGACAAAATAGTCAGGTTAATGAGAGTGCCATAGGTTTTAATATGGCTCCACAGTTTATAGAATGCTAATCTAGCAATTCCTCCCAAAGGCTTTTCCTTTTCCTAAGATGCATCTGAAGGAATAGTCTATTAAAACCCTTGCAAGAATAAAGCTGTTATTTTTTTTAAACTGCACCACACAGATGCTTTTACTGCAACAGAATAATATGGTTATGCCTCAGGAAGATTAATGTCAGCACAGTGATGCCCATTTCTACTTAATTCAGTATTAATTTCTCAGCACTCCTTGATATTTAGCTTTCTTGAAAGTGCACTTCTTTTCATACCTATCTTTTCCCATCTTAACTGAATTCAAAGACATAGTTGTGTTAATCTGGAAAATCAGTATGCAAAGGGATCTTGTAGCACCTCTGAAACTAACTGAAAGAACGAAGCTGGTAGCATGAACGTTCATAGACTTAAGCCTACTTTCTCAGATGCATGAATGTCTACGAAAGCTTATGCTACCAGCTTCTTTATTTCAGGTACTCTCAAAGGTACTACAAGATCCCTGTGTATATTCATATAAACAGAGACTTCCTTGGAGGAACTCCTTTTAAAAAGCCATGTGACACAACAACCTTATGGCAATAACTTCTTTACGTGTTTATTTACCTATGTCATTCATTGATTAGAATACTTAACATTATTATAATTAGATAACTGTGATAATTCCTGTGCTGAAATCACTCTATCTCCTGTTCAATCCAAACGCATTATCAAGATCCAAGGATCTGGTTATTTTCATAGGAGTTTATCACATGGGGGAAATCCTGTGCAAAAACAGGATTTAAAAGGTAGGAAAACAAACCCCACAAAAGCGGGTTGATTTTCACACATGTCGTTGTTAAACTTGTGTTAACCCGAATGGAAAGTAAACTTTTGAGATTTTCCGAATGTAAAAAGGAACAGCTTTTGTCTACTTTCCTTCCACTTTCCGTTTGGGTTAGCAGTAGTTTAACAAGTATGTCGTGTGAAAATCAACCCACTTTTGCAGTTTTTTTCCAATTTAAACCCCCATTTTTGCCTGGGATTTCCCCTAAGTCACCCTATCAGACAAAAATAACTTTGCTTCAAGTAGTGAACCTGAATGATTTGCCTAACTTCTTTCTCCTGGTTAAATCAAATAAATAATAGCTTTTAGGAATCAAGAGAAAGGTTACATTCAGCTGCACTGCACATACAAGGTCATTAGTATCCCACAAGAAGAATCCCAGTTTTTGTTCCTGTTCTTTCCAATTTTGTACAGCATTAAAATAAACTGATATGGTGAGCTGGTATAAAAAGTATCTGATAGTACCAAGAGTGGACAGAAAATAATCTAGGATAAACAAAATGTGTGTGGGTCTCAAAATAAAAGAAAAAAGAACAGGAACAAAATCTGGGACTTTGTAGTCTTTTTAATCAGTCTGGATGTGCCCATGTGAGTGATAGCATCTAAAACAAAATTATGTGCCCCTTATCCAGACATACATGCATCTTCTCTTGCATCTTTTCCAGAGTTAGACGTATGTAACCCAAATATTTCCAAAACATCGCCATTCCGCACACTATAATAGTCTATTCTGGATTTAGATCACTAACCTAGAAACAATTTTCCATTTATCTTCAAAATGCATAGAGATGGAGACTTCGCAAGCAAAGTTTATCATTGTTGTCCTTGTTTCTCATGTGCATCAAATTATAGCCCTTACTTTGTGTTACAGAAACTGAATACTAAGGTATTCTTAACCTTATTCTCTTTTTATCAGAATTATTTTTTTTTTCCTTCTTGGTTCTCTGTGTGCCCCTCCTTCTTCTTTTGTACATTCAAAACAACACTGTATGCTTCTCAGAAAAAAAGGAGAACAGATGGACTTATGTTTTGCTAAGAGTCCCTTTCCATTTAATAATATTTTCAAAATAACTAAATAGCCCTCTTCCTTAATGTTGATTCATCTTACAGCTTGCACATTCTTTTTCTCTTCTTTTCTTTTTTAAAATGCCACCAGTTTCAACATTTATGAAGAAATGCAGCTCACACATTTGAACAACACTAGTTATACTGCTAAGAAATAAAGACAGTTATACTCTTTGTTGGACTTGCCTCTTTTATTCAGAAAGCTATGCCAATGACAGAATTAGTTTTACGTGTACCTTATACACACTTTCCATTTGTCTGAATGAGAATAAAGCTTTGCATTTTAAAGGGAATCATAATACCCCAGTGGCCTTGGAAAAAGTATAGGGAACAAGAGTAGAATTTCTCTTTCAGTGGTATCTCTTTTCCAGCATTTACCTCATGCCAGTCACCATGGTACCTAAACACGCGTTTTGCAGAAGACCGTAGCTTTGTTTAAAAGACCTACATTATTCAGACACATCAGTTTTACAGGAGAAGACTTTCTTGTTGCTTGAGGTTTTTTGTTGTTGTCGTTGTTGTTGTTTAAATGGGATTGAGATTAAAGTGCTTTGGCTCCCTACCTGTTTACACAGTGAATTCAAAATGTTTCCTCATAGAGGGAGTCAACAGAATTACAAAAGGCTCCCCGCTGTGAAAGTCAGCCCTCAACACATGGAGGGCAACAAGAACGACACTGCAGGCAGAGCTAACATGCTTGTCCTTGCTCTCTCTTCTCACCTGTTAAACTAAAATGTAGAAGACCAAAACAGAGCTAAATAATGCAGTGGAACTGCAATTTTGACAGTGAGAAAGTAAGAGGGAAAGTGTGGGTGAAACAAGTGTGTGATGGGAGACCATGGAGAAATCCTAGGAAACCATGTGTGTGTGTGTGTGTGTGTGTGTGTGTGCACGCCTATCAACTTATGGTAACCAATTAATTTTGTAAGGTTTTCTTAGGCATGGATTATTCAGAGGGGTTTTTGCCAATGTATCCCATTCAGGTCAAGACCTTAAATATCCAGCTATGCCTATAAGCATGTGGTTTCATACTTTCCATTTATTTTCTTTGTGGCACCTTTCCCTGTGTGCATGCATGTGCCTTCAAGTTGCCTGTTAATCTATGGTAATGCTGTGAATTCCATAGGGTTTTCTTAGACAAGGAATACTCAGAGATGGTTTGCCATTGCCTTCCTCTGAAATATAACCTACAGCACCTAGGATTCCTCAGTGGTCTCCCATCCAAGTAATCAGAGCTGACTCTCTTCGCTTCCAAATTCAGAAGGGATCTGATGCCTTTAGAGCAGGGGTAGGCAACCCTTTTGAGCCGGGGGCCAGGTTGCTGTCCCTCAGACAACTGGGGGGCTGAAGCCAAAAAATAAATAATTAAATGATTTTCAAAAAATTAAATAAATAAATAAACCAGGACAAATGTAGGACAAAATTTTCAAATGGAGGGCACTTTTTAAATAAAAAATGGAGGACACGTGAAAAAATTTGCTGACTTTTTAAAAAATGTTAAGATAAATGCATGTTTCTGACGCTTCTATAGACAATTGCCCCACCATGCCCCTCGCACAAGAGGCCAAAGGCCCCGGCGGCAATCGACGGCAGGACCGGGCTGGGGCCGGTCCCAAGGCCTCGCCGGGCCGCAGGTTGCCTACCCCTGCTTTAGAGTCTCTGGGTCCAGGAAACCATGGTTAACCCTAGGTAGGTCCCACTGCACCATACCACCTTATTCCCTTTTGCTCCTTTTTATCACAACCTATTTCCTCTCCCTTCCTCTCTTATTTATGCAGTTCTACCTAAATATATTCCCTACTTCCCTTTCAGAGCTTAATTCATTATCTAGGTTTCCCATGTTCTCCTGAACAAGACTGGAGCCTACCAGCTGTCAGGGCAAGAACCCTGGAGCCCAGACTACTGGATTTTTTGTTGTGGGTTAGCAGCTGAAGGGTTTGAGTAAATGGAGTTGACAGGAATGATCTTCACTTCTGTGAGAGAAATGAGGATTACTGCATTAAAACGGAATCCTGGACTAACTGAGTAGAATGAATGGGAGGGATAAATTTCTTGACAAATCAGTTAAAAAAGTTTTTTTGGGGGGGGAATAAGTGATTTTGGGGAGCTCTCTTGTCAGTAATTGCATCTCCTATCCTTTAGGAAACTTTCTCACAGAGAATTACACTTAACCTTTGAGCAATTTTAATCATTCTGGAGCTCTAAACAAGAGTCCAGGACCTTTGGATATGTTAACCACCACTGAATATGATGTTAGCTTGCATTTACTACAAAATTACAACACAGAAGATAAAATAAACCGTAGTTCAGCTACTCAAGCAGGCACTAGTTACTTACTGGCCACAGACAGAAACAACCTTCAGGGTTGACAACTGTAAATCTTGTTCAAACCTTGTTAGAGTAGCCGTTGTTCTTTGAAATGTGCTCTTTAAATGTATTAAAATCCTATGAGGGAGGCTCCTCATTGTCTGCTAATCATTGCCCTGAACGTGTTCAGACAGGGCTTGCAATAAGATTTCATACTCAACATCACATTCACAAGAGTCTTGTGATAAAGAGCCCAGTTGGACATTTTAATGATCACCTTTAGTGAATCAGCTGGAGCAGACCAGAATGCCTATAGCAAATTTTTTAACTTAATGAAAATAAGGTAAATTGGAAAGGGCACACAAACACACAAAATGGATAATCCATACTCTTCAATGAGAGAAACATTTATCATTTTATGTGAAGCAAACAACAGCCAGTGCACATTTTAAAGCAGTATATGGACTTGCAGGTAACAGATGTGAGCCCAAAATCAATTCATTACTTTCTAACACATAAGACATAGCTAACACCAACTCAAAAATTGGGCTAACTGTATAATGAAGGGAATATATATATAGTAAGACAGAGATATTTCAGTGAAGATAAATGGGCCTGGGATTACATCAATCCAACCAAAGAAAGGGTTAAATCCATGATTTAGAATGTGTATTTACCTCTTCTTCCCTGAATTTATCTCAATCATTATCTCTGTTTCTGAATTTGTGCGTGAGGTTTTTACAATCGGGTACCCACATAAGAATGCTGTACATTGCTTATTTCCTCCCTTACCAAGAATTTTCACCAAATATCGAAAGTGCTTTGTATAATGTTCGTGAACTTACAGAACAAATCTAAGGTTTTTTGGAAATATTCTTTAGGAAAAATGCTAGTGCATTATGTCTTCCAGGTTCATTGCCTTTGCCTTTTATTGATGGTACTAAACTAAGAGTGAGAAGCTACCTCTAAGGGATGAATGTGAGATCAACAAGATTTTTCTGTCTTGCAGCATTCCAGTTCCTCTTCTCCCAAGCAGGGATAGCTTGTTCCTAAATCTGATTCCAGGTCAGTATAGTCATATACCCCATGGATGAGCCCTCCATTACCCCTAGCCGAATTTTGATATCAACTTGATATTAAAGTGGATGTTTTGTCACGTAGCCACCATAGGTGCGCTGATGGTAGAACAACAACCTGCCCAAATGGGGAGATCCAGCCGACTTGACTATACAAACCACCACAAAAGTGCAGTCTGTATCCTGACTGAATCGGGGCCACAGCCACCTCACACCTCGGCCCTGATCTGGCCTCTGGAGAGTGCAAAAAGAAGCTGCCAAAAAAAAAGCTCCTTTTTTGCACTCTCCAAGGGACGCCATAGCTTTATGATGCCCCTTCGGTGCTGCATCATGTGGATGCAGCACCAGAGGAATGTCATGATAGCATGCGCCATGTCAACTGGCACGCAACAAAATGCCATCCCGGGGCAGGGTTAGGGCATCCAGCATGCGACGCTGCACCCTAACTCCACCCACAGGCTGGCACAAAATGCTGGTTTATATAGGGCCACAGACAGGATAGATTTTGAGGTCTGCATCAATCCCTTCACACAGGTGTGTGATAGAGGGCAATGTATTGTCTACTTGCCAAAAGATTGGGAATCAAAGGGCACTTCCCTTTGGAGATGATACCTTTTTGTGTGAAACATCTAGATTGGTTGCCCTGCCCAAACCATGGTCATTCCTTTTCTTGGAAAAATCCTTTCAATTCCTGGGAAGCTGCCCCAGGTACTGTTTCTCCCTATAAATATTGGGGTTGCCCCAAAACCCCAATTCAGCTTTGGCTGGACACAGACAGACATTCTGTCCATTACTCCTTTGATTCCTTGACACAAAGCCCTGGCTGAATGCTGAACCAGAATCTTTCACTGCACACCTCCAATTGAAGAACCCTGCCTGAACCCGGTAATGTATTGCCCTACGCTCCTAATCACTATCAACTACCACCTGTTTCATCATTACCTCTTGTATGTATGTTCTTGTTTGAAAGTTAAAATCCCTTTTGCTGTATGAATAAAACTACATTTGGACCTGGAATTCTTGGAGTTTGGAATCTTTACACATTAGTTAAAAGTCCTAGATTTGAGGTACCTGAGCCTTCTCGCTGCCTCCTACTGAGCTAAATTAATGCACACATTAAAGTCAGCAAGTGGGTGCCCTCTCGGAACCTCCTGCAATTTGAGTAACAGTCAGTAATGCTAAAAAAAAGTCGCAATAAGCTTATTTCACATGTAATGCAGAACTCTGATTTTCTACAAAAGCCTGAAGTCCTATTTCATCTCTCTCTTGACCTCCCTCTCTAGCACAGCTGTGAAAAAGAGACAGGAAGTTTTCACAGACTATGGTCACTTGTCAAATCTGAACCAAGACAAACTGATTAGAGTTCATGGAAACATTCAGACTTTAAAACACAGACTTTATTCCCTGCCTGATTTCCCTAACCTGTCGTTAGCAATAACCACAGTCCTTGGTCTGGACAAAACATAGGACCACAGTTAGATTACAACAGAAGTGAAAGCATCCCATTCCCTGATCACTCCAGATAAACTCACCCCAGTTCATTCTCACAGTTTTTGCTGTGGTTATGTGTCTTATTTATGCTGACCCTAATCTTGGCAAGATTTATTCCTTGCCAAGGAAGTTTGTCATTGTCTTTCTTTCAACCCAAGACAGTGTGATTTGCCCAAGGTCACCCAGTGGTGTCCATGGCTGAGTGGGGATTCAAACCCTGTTGCCACAGAATCCTAGTTCAACACTCAGCCCATTACACCACACTGATTCCCTTACATTCCCAGTGGCTCAATATATATCAGTTCATCTCCTCTTGATGGAAGTTTTTCGCCATGATTGGTATTTGCTGATAGTTTTTCCTGTTATTGTTAAGTGCCTTCAAAGTGACTGATTTATAGCAACTCTATCATAGGTAGAATTTATTCAGAAGGGGTTTGCCATTAACTTCACTTTTGGTTGAGAGTGTGCGATTTGCCTGAGATCCCCTGTAGGTTTCTATGGCTGATTCAAACCCTAGCCTTGTCAAAAATCCAAACTACCCAAACCACTCCACCATGCTGGGTCTCTCACATAGCTTAGTATTATGACAATGATCTTTCCTCTCTCAGATTGCAACATGATACCAGCTGTTAACGTCAGTTCTTAGTTTGGAGAAAATAACATATTGTAAGCAAAGCAGACTGTTCTCACAATGTTGATATCAAGTTTGAGGGCCATTAACCTTTAACTGTTCATCCCACTGGACAGGCATTGCTTTGCCCAAGACTGATAAACAGTAGACCATGGATAATTTATGAATGTATTTTATATGAAAATTTCAATATCCTGCCCTCTAGTTCAAGCTATAGCTTTCAGGGCAATTCACAATAAAACAAACAGTAAAAGCATAATATTACCATAAAAGACTAAAACAATATACTAATAAAGGAAGAAAACCACAATTTATAAATGAAAACGGATGAAAAATCAAAACACCACAATAATCCATTATTCAGGTTCTGACCGGCACTACATTTTCCCATAACTAATGCATGTGGAGATAAGCTATATATCTCATTTATAAGTCTACAAATTTTAGTTTTAAAAAATTGACCCAAAAAACCTGGGACAACTTATCCAAGAGTCAATGTAAGTACTGTACTTTAAATGTTATAAAAAAAAAAGGAACCATCCCTTCTCTGAGTAGAGTGAGAAAAGGCGAGAGCTTAGTCCATCCCAGGAACACCTAAAAGAAACACTGGCCTCCTCTACTCTCTCCTCGCAGCACTGCTTCTTTCCTGTTTGAATGTCTGGGCAGGAAAATGGCAGCAGTAGCAACTCTGGTGCTTCCACTCATAGGAGCACTGAGAGGAAGGATCTCAATACGACATTTATCGTGTTAAAGTTAAACTTTATAATCAGTGGTAACATAATCACCAGTTGCTTTACTTTGATTTTTCATTCTTTTTGACACATGTACATGTCAAAAACCATTACACTACACTGGCTCTCACTTATGGTGGCCCCAAGAGTCTCCCAGAGCTTCAGTTACTAAGAGCCTTGCTCAGGTCTTGCAAACACATTTTCCTTGATTGAATCAATCAATTTGAACAAATACATACTTCTGAATAAAATAAATCTCTTGCCAATGATTCAAGCTCTGTAAGATTTTAGACTAACATTTTACAGATACTTCACATTTAATGTTTTGAGAATGGTCCTGCTATCAAGGGAGAATTATGCATCTGTCCCTATTTAATCCAAGTAATTCATAGGATTTCCAAGGCAGCAGCAGAGAAGCTACTCCACACAAATCTCACCATTTCAGTTTAAGAGAACTGATTTGCAATATAGCAGTGCCTTACGGTACAAGTTTCAGCCTTCCTCAATGATCCTGCAGTTAATTAATTAATTAATTATATGAAGTTCAGAAGTTCCAGTGAGTGGGGGGGGGGGATTAGAAGCACAGTACATATGATTGTTCATAGTGTTGGTCCTTGTGAATGCACACATATCTATACACACATGTACATATAATGTGTTAAAGAAAGGAAACTTTTGACTGTCAGATATATATCAAGAAATGACTGGTTCATAGGTATAATACCTTTTAATAAAGTATTCAAAGTCAGATTTCAAAGCTAATTTGACTTTTCAAGTACTTTTTGCACAGCAAAAAGACTTCGCCCTCTTCTGTCTTTTTGAATAGCAGATTAATTGCAGTACCAGAATGATGGCAATTTGTTTCAAAATATTGCAGCAAAGCTTTTGAATGAATACGCAATTACTAACAGGCTTCAATTATAAAAGCGAGTCACAGGGGGTGTTATGCTCTTCACTTAGGTTAAACAAAAGAGCTACAGCAAAGGAGAATAAGAAGGTTTCTTGTATTTGGTTATAGAAACATATTCTTTTTTTTTCGTATCTTATTTCATAACCAAAATAAATTAAATAATTCAAAAGAAAATCTATGGCACTGATGGTACTTTGGCAGCTGTCACTAGGAAATTAAGAACATTAGCACTCACCCAGTTGGGAGGCTCTCCCTGATCACTGATGTCAGAGGGTAAGTAAAAGTGCATGCTGTGTTGCCAACATAACATTCACTTGAATCAGCATGGATTTTAATTTCCTCCCCTAATTAACAGTGAAAGGCAATAATTGCACGGCATTTCCACTAGTAGATCTCTGCTACTCAGACTGCTGATTAAATATAGCCATGAATATCAGGCATGTGATAATATCACCACTAACCTCCCCCACCCCCCAATCCCATTCGTTCTACTCCACAAATCAAACTATGGCAATTCCACAAGGGAATATCTCTTCAGTCTAGGCCATGACAAATAGACTCAAGACAGCAGCTCAAAAGTAAAGCTTTCCAAGGCTTGTCTTCTAATATTTCTCTCAGGGAATAAAGATCAATGGGTCTACAGGTGATGCTTTATCAAAAATTTTAAATGTTCAAAATTACCAGTGGCATTTAACCCTTTATAGAATGGAATGGATTTATAATCCATGACATGATCTTTAATGGAGATGCAAAGGAGAAAATCATTTTGCAGCTGAGCAGCTAAATGATATCGGACTCTGAACTTCAATAATCATACAGAGGCAGGGGCATGTAACTTAAATGACCATGTACATTCTTAGATGGCCATGTACTTTGCTCCACTTTCTTTAAATCTCTGCTGTGTTTGAGGTAGGCGCCTGCATAAGCTGTGGACATCTGTTTCCAAGTTCTGCACTGAATGCCCCACTAATCTTTTGTTACTACTTGGTTATTTGTCGTTGTTATTGTTTGTAAAGTGAGTTTGCCATGGCTTTCCTCTGAGGTTGAGAGACTGTGACTTGCCCAAGGTTTCCCACTGTGCTTCCATGGCTAAACAAGGATTTGAACTCTGGTTTGCTCGAGTCCTAGCCCAACATTCAAACCACTACACCAGACTGACTCTGGTTATATTAAGTTCTGAGAAATATACATTGTGAAAATACAAGAAATTACTATTGCATTCTGAGTACTAAGACTTTTGATAGGAATAATCTGGAGTCATAGCCGGTTTGGAAGATAAGAGTTTATTTTCCAAGTCCTTTCTTATTCTCATCTAAAGCAAGTCCTTTACCACTCCTAGGGTGAAGTTACTGTAATTAGCACAGGACATTATGTTAATGTCTAAGCAACCTAGCTGTAATAATTGAAGAATACTACATGGAGCTCATTATCTGTCTTCTAATTGCTGTGATAATGAAAACCAGAAACAACTTTGAGGGGAAACCCACAATACTATTCCCTAAAGTTCAGTAGGATTGTACTGAAAATTGCATTTATAGGAAGCAAAATCAGCCGCAGGAGATTTCTCATGGTAAATAAGGGGCAAAGGACCTCAGTCTAGATAAGACTTTACTAATTGGGTTAGTTGATGGCTACATGCCTATTAAAAATGAAAGTGTTCATGTATGATAAGTGTTCTTGGAAAGTAGATATCTAAGGAACATGAACCTAAAAATAACAGACCAGTTTTGCTCTCCGACGTACAGAGGGCTGCCAGCACATCCTCTGATGCCACTGAGCACTGCAAGACCACGGGCTAGAATATGCTTTCCTTTGCCACTGTGAAGGGAAGGGAAGGAGAAAATTACACAGCTTCATTGTCCTTGCATTTAATCTGTTTAATCTGATTTCCAGCTGTTCGATGAGCTGCACTTTCACTCTTCTTAGTTTTATGGATCCTGATGTTTTTAGTGTTTCAGTGATGAAATACTGTTTTATCTTTGTGTGCAAGTATGGAACCCACTTTATATCAGCAAAGGCAGTCTCTTAAGGTTCTAAAAATCCATCCCTCCATCCATTCATTAAAGGTGTTCTTGCATATCTCCCACTAATTTCCGCTGGGCCCTGTTGCCACACAATACTGCACTCTGTGAATAATATTTCTGAAAGTTCTGAGCATCTCAGTACATTTAATACCTACAAAATGGAATATGTATCCCTGCTTCCCATTATTTTCTGTGGCAGCCTCATTGTGCCATGAGACATCGATCAGAAAACTGTTGTTTTTTCCAGGGAGCAGCAAAGAATGGGCACAGAACAGCCATTACACTTTGCTGCTGTCAGACGGGTCACTGTTCACAGTGGCTCCCTTCCTCCTAATCATTGAGTTCAGCACTGCTTAATGAGCTCAGGCTCAAGGAGATCAATAAAGCATCCTGTGTAAGAAGGTGTGGGGCAGCAGAGAGGGTAACATTTCTGTTCTGATCATAATAAAAACAAAACACCCAATGACATGCCAATTGACACCCAGGCATTTGGACTCTCTGCTCCTTCTAGCAGGCGACTCCTAATTGGCTCCTGTACCATTGTCAACCCTAGATGGTCGCCAAGATTCCAACAGGCCAAAGTGTTCAACGAAAGCACTGATGAGCTAAAAAATCCCCCAGAGCAGCAGCATCACAAACCATAGTATCCATGGCTCAGAGTACTAAAATTGTTCAGAAATCTCCATTCACAGAGAAATTAAACAGCAACCTGTTGTAGGTATTTCCAAATGCCTGAATACTGTTTGGGTGCTGCATTCATGTACAAAGTAAATGACAAATCCAATAACATCAAAAATCCACCAAACAGTGATACCTTCATGGGACCAACCAAAATGCACATTATATATGTTTTAATCTTTTGAAGCTCCACTGGCTTTTTCATCAGGCAAGGTGTTAAAAATCATATAGGGAGGGATTGAAGATGTTAGTCATAGGACTGCATTTTGCTGTGTTTGTTCTTAGTTCAGAAGATACGGAGGAGTATCTTTTGCAGGCTGGCACCTCCTCCTTCTGGCCATGTGGCAACTGGGAGATTCTCAAAGTCCAAGAAATTTAACATCCATTTGCGACACAAAAATATACTTTTTGTGCTACTTTTTGTGTTACATCTTTTTTGTGTTGCATACCTTTTGTGTATCTTGTTGTGTTGCAAATGTGTATCTTTTTGTGTTGCAAAAAGATGTTAAATTTCCTGGGCTTTGATAATCTCCCAGTTGCCACATGGCCAGAAGGAGGAGGTGCCAGCCTGCAAAAAAAACTCTTCTGTATCTTCTGAACTAAGAGCAAAAACAGCAAAATGTAGGCCTATGAGTAACATCTTCACTTTTTTTCTTTGCCTGATCAAGAAGCCAGTGGAGCTGTGAAAATGTGCAACATGTATATTGCGCATTTTGGTTGGCCCAATAAAGATATCACTGTTTGGTGGGGTTTTGATGTTATTGGATTTGCTATATGGCCAACATGGCTACCCCTGAATGTTTTCAAAGTAAATGATGGTTTACTATTATATGTACTAGGCTCAAGTTCATACATTCCCCATCTTCTCTTCCAGCACAACTGCAAGGAGGAAAGCAAAGCTTTTGCTTCCAGCTTCAAATAGTCAAAAAAAGTATGTCCAAAATGGTTGTTAAATTTAACTGTGGCTTGTTAAAACAAGCTGGCTTCATAACCTATTCTTTTGAAATAGTTTGTTTCAGACAAGCCATGGTTATGACTGAACACAGTTAATGGGGTTCAAATGAAACAAGCTGCCATTTATGAAAAACTGAATGCAAATATTCCAGACAAAGAGAAGAGAGATGGGACACGTCAATCCAGGGCAAAGTAAGAATCATTTCAGTACCATGTTTTTTGCAACATCTGAATATCACTCTTGTTTTGCTTATTCTATACTAACTTCCATTTACAACTAGCTTTTATTGATGCATTTATCCACAGAAGACAATACATTTACAAAATGATATACTATGTATATAAAAGTATGTTAAGTAGTTTTCCAAAAATTTAGCTTGATAATAAAATATCCCTTCCTTCTTCAACACTTACCAGATAACAAAGTACTATTATGTGAATTATAAACATAGTGGATTGATTAACTCAATACAATTTAAATCATGGTTTTAATTAATTTAAATACATTTTAATAAACCGATGCTATTTCATGTATTTTTTCAACAATCTTGCAAATCTAACCACTATAATAAGTTAATTAACAATTCATTGGAGCAGTTTACAACCTCTTAAGGCTATACTTTATGTAATATTTTTGGATAACAGGATTTTAATATTTTGTTGTTGTTGTTGTTGTTATTGTTGTGTGCCTTCAAGTCAACCCTAAAGTGATCCTATCATGGGGATTTCTTGACAAGTTTTGTTCAGAAGGGATTTGCATGACCTTCCTTTAAGGCTGAGAGAGTGTGACTTGCTCATGGTCACCCAATGGCTTTCCATGAACAAGCAGGAATTTGAACAGGGATCTCCCAGAGTCCTAGTCCAACACCACACTAGCTCTTTAATATTTTAAGAAATAGTAATACACAACATACTCTTATCTGTGCCAAGCTCTGCACACTGTATCAATACATTAGAAATAATAAATTAATCACCTCATAAAATTATACAGTTTAGGACCAGTCACTAGTTCCAGCTAGAACAGATCCACAAATCAATGGGAACTTGGTTAAATCACCACTTTTGTAGGTTCCATTGATTCAATAAGTCTAGTGCAGAGAGGAGCAGCTGCTGGATTCAGACCACAGTTTATTAAACTAAATTTTATGCAGATGTTTTGCATTTGCTATTGCAGCCAGTGGCCAATGACCATCCTTAAAATAGACATGCATACTTATATAGCAGCCACTCAACAAGCTATGTGCATCTGAATGCTTGCACAGATATAATGCATAGGTATTATACCTGGGCTAGTCCCTATGGGAAACAGAAAGGAAAGCAGACATAGTAAGCCCTATGTAGCCATAATAAAGCAGGGAATGGTGAGTATTGAACCAGACAAGTAAGAAATCACAAATAAGTCATGCCACACTTCTATCCTCAGAGGTCACAGGGGGAGGTACCAGGGATGGGAAAGAATCTAAGAAGAAATTAGTGACATACCAGAAATATGTGGATTTTATTTGGGGCAATAGGACAAGCCAGTCAGGAAAACAACAGTTCCATCCTCTAAAAATCCTTTTTGAAGAAAACGTTCAAAGACAAAACAATGTTCCAAAGCCATAATACATATCTGAACCTTTTCTTAAATCTTTGGTGGAGGGAACTGATGGGTGTACACACTGAGAAGAAAACTTGTTAAGAACCAGAAGACTGTCTCCTTTTATTCATGAACTGGCTATGGCTTATTAGATGATGCTATGCATAAACTGAACACATGCACCCACCATGCATACTTGCACACTGAGAAGCTAAAAAGCTTCGCCTACAAGTAGTTTTATATTTTCATGAAGAATACCTTCCATCTGCCTCATTTGTTACATTAATTTTTCCTCTGCACACTTTAAGCTGAACAGCAGGTGAAATGGAAACTGGAGGGGAAATAATGGCTGCTCTACTGATCAAGAAAATCAGTCACGGTTGGTATTGGTAATGTGCTTCTGTCATTATTCCCCTTGCACTACATAATAAATGCATTAATTGGCTGGATTTGGGGGAAATTAAAAGATATTTCTGTGTGTTCTTTTTTTAACTATTTAGCTTCCTATTACAAACAGATTGGCTTTTCCATGACTACAGTAGCCCTGTTAAAAAAAAAGTCACAGGTCTCTCAGGTGAAGGTGAACGGACCTATTTCAAAATAAAATTCTATCAAGAGAAGAAGCATATCAATGTTGCATCTGAGCTTTTTTTCATCCCACATTCTATCAAGTTCAATGACTGACTAAGAGATTTACAAAACAATGCCCTTAGAATATGAACTTGTAAAAGAAAATTAGAGGTGTTGAGGAAGTGTCTAGCTGCAGCTCAATACGTGAAGGTAATACTACAAAGCTTTTTAAATGTTTTCAAAATTGTGCCATTCATGAGTCAATGACAGGACCAAATCTATATCCAAACCCAGACCTGGAAGATAGAAGTTTTAGGGAGTTTTATTCTACCAGTCAATCAGAAGGGAGGGTTTTGGGACTGACATCTGTTCCCTTCTATTTTTGAAAAAGGTACTGATACTTAAGTATAGTGGCCTAAATCCAATAAATACCCAGTGAATCAGTGGGATCTGCATACACCATTCAGCAACTGATTCAATAGGCTCTGTTCTAATTAGGACTTAGCAATTGCATTTGGACCACTCAATCCCTGGTAGCTCACCAGTTTAGCTCTCAGATGAAGACTTCCAGAATCAAGGTCAGAAGACCTTAACAGCAGCAAACAGGTGCATAAGCATGACTTCCCGCAAATTCCTACACACAATTAGGAAAGGCATGGAAGCCCAATCTGTTGTATATATCTTGTAGTTGCCACAATCAGGAATACACCAACCATTGCATAGCTGATACTGAATGGAAATTTAAATCTATATGTGCCAATTACATGTCATTGGACAATTGGACCGTTCATGTTAAAATAATGTATTCTAAAGTACTGGAGACACAAATTGCAAGCTTCTGACCACTGTGGGTATACGTACATAGACCATTCCTATCAATGGTGGGATTGGAGGAGGAGGAGGAGGAACCACAGCTGTGCTTGGTGGATTGCACTTGCATGCTGCTTCCCACGCAATCTACATCAAATGTCAAATATGATTAATGCTTAAAATTAGAAATGTGTCTGATTCTACAAATCTGCAACAAGACAAAGAGGTCAATGGGAGCTGTGCTGGCATAAACAAACATGACATTAGAACAAGACTCAAAAGATGAGGTGAATTCTGTTTTATTGAGGTCAAGGACAAAAGTATTTCTTTCACAAACATCAGTGTTTTACAGTATAACCGACAGTCATCTGAGTACAGTCTTCTTATAAAATGGTCCACATAACCTGTAATCAGGAAATAAGAGTCCTACTTCTTAAAGGATAGTTTATATGAATATATTAAGCTACCCTACCTCTATTCTGCTTTGATCAGGGCTCACCTGGAAAACTGCATCCAGTTCTGGACACTGCAATTCAAAAAGGATGTTGACAAGCTGGAGTGTGTACAGAGAAGGGCAACCAAAATGGTGAAGGGTCTGGAAACCATGCCCTATGAGAAATGACTTAGGCGATAGGTGTGTTTAGCCTGGAGAATAGAAGTTTAAGAGAAGATATGATAGCCTTGTTTAAATATTTGAAAAGATGTTATATTGAGGATGGAGTAAGCTTGTTTTCTTCTGTTCCAGAGGCTAGGATAAACAATGAATGCAAGCTGCAGGAAAAGAGATTCCACCTCAACATTAGAAGGAACTTCCTGACAGTAAGAGCTGTTGGACAGTGAAACACACTCCCTCAGAGAGTGGTGGAGTCTCCTTTAGAATGGATGTCCATCTGTCAGGGATGCTTTGATTGTGAGTTCCTACATGGCAGGGGGTTGGACTGGATGACTCTTGTGGTCTCTTTCAACTCTATCATTCTATGATTCCACAGGAAGAAAGCATGGTGGGCTTAAGAACTACAGTCTTAAGAAGGAAGACATGTGAAGGCAAGAACCTGGGTGGGTATATGGGGGTGAGGGGCAGGGGAGCGAACTTCAGATGCTAAGAAAGAAAAACTTTATTTCTGGTCCAACATATTTCAGTCAATGGAGATTATCACATATCCCTATCCCATCCTTCCCACGCAATTGCGGGAAAGACTTTCAGATGACATCATGCTTATCCAAACATTATCCCATCCAGAAAGCATGAGTGACAGCAATAGTACAAAAAACTTTCATATGATATCGCACTGATCCTGTCATTGTCCCATCACTGAAGTGACATTGCCCCATGTTTTGCATTAATGGGAGTTCACATTAATGCAATGACACTTCAATGACAGGATAATTACAGGATCAGTGCTACGTTATGAAAGGCTTCTGCGCGATCACTGTCATGGATGGGATAAGGATGGGGGAGTGATTCCATCCCTATCCCATCTGTGTGTGATAATTTCCAATGGTTCTTCTTCAAGTCTAAGATACAACAACCACACAGGGATTGTTTCAAACTGTGAAATACTGTAGTTCCTTTATTGTCATATATTTTGTCCATGAAAAAGCACCAGTCTCCAAAATATGTTGGACCAGAAATAAAAAATTTCCTTCTCAACCCCTAGAATTCACTCTCCTGTCCCACTGAAACCCAGTTGCGATCCCCTTTGTGTATGACTGAGTGGCCAGGTGCAGAACAGCATTGAACTCCTGTACCTCTAATAGTTGTGTAGAAGAGGAAAATTCAGTGAGGGATTAATTACTGTTCTAGTCTAGCCTTACTAGGACTACCAGCAATCCTTTTTCATGTACTCTGCACTGCTTTTATTTTCCAGTTTGCTTGACTCCTGCTCAGGAAGCAATCAATGTGTTTTCTATTTACATCTTTCAATTTTCCTGTTTGTTTATCCACCACACAAATACACACACACATCAGTCTGTCCTGAATGACTGGGGAGGTATGCTTCTTAGCAAAGTTTTTCCTACTTAAAAAAAATATGCAAATTTGGGAGTTCACTCAGACCTACTGAAACCTCTTTCTTTCTCACAATTGATGTTGGTGTTTTTCTCAGCTAGCACACACGCTCACAGAGTGGGTCTGCAACTAGGATGCTACACATGCTTCTAAAACTTGAAATGTCAACAGATGTGCAGAGTTGCATTTTGTGGGTTATATGAGAAGTAGCAATATAGCAACAACAGTAGCAAGTACACTTCTATACCGCATATCTGTGAACTAGCACTCCCTAAGTGGTTTACAATGTGCAAGCCAATTGCCCCCAACAAGTTGGGTACTCATTTTACTGACCTACAAAAGGATGAAAGGCTGAGTGGACCTTAGATCTAGGATTGAATTTACAACATTATGGCTGCAGTACAGGCATTTAACCACTGCGCCACCAAAAGAGCTTAATTTCAGAATCCTTTCTATTTTTAACATCAGTATGTTCACAAACAGAAAATATTGGGCATTGGTTTCTAAATGTGTTGATATAATGTTTATTTTTAAAGTTCCATATCCTGCACATTTTCTTGGGGTTTATTCCTAAATTTAAATAAATAAATCTTATTGATCAACTTAGCTTTACACAGAATTTCTTTTGGAAAAAGTGCTTCTCTTAATCCAAAAAATGATTAACACCTATTATGTAATCCAGATACAGCACACAACACTACATGTTTATGACATATGACCAACACCCATCTCTTTCATTTCTGCTTCAATGTTCCATTATACCTCTCAGTTGTTGTTTTTTTCAAAGCATTCAGAACAAAAGATCAGTGATAGCTCTTGTTGTGATCTTGAATTATGCAGGTTACTTTAAAGCTACCACAACATGAGAGGCAAAACTAGGAGAAAAATTGTATTGAAGAATAAAAAATTTGCTAGAATGGAACCAGGGCAGTTAAAGTGGTCTCAACCTGGATTATTTCTGCAAATGTGTTTTGGACCCATGTTTTCCATGGGCCAGAAATCATGAGAAACTATAAACTCAAGGACTTGACTCATCTGCCAGTCCAAGGTACAGAAAGTCACAAATCAACCCATTTTGCCAGGTAAACAGCCATGGTCACTCAAGGAAAGAGGATCTGCCATTTCCATCACAATAATCAAAGAGCCACAATGCCCTGTGACCCAAAAGGCAACAACTGGGGTCCATAGCTACAAATGTGCCAACTCAAGCCCAACCAGTGGTAGCCCTGAAGCCATGCTTTTGCCAGGATAAAATGTTATGTCACCTTTACAGCAATCACAATGCTTAGGAAGCTCCATCACCAAGTGGCTGGGAGGAAGCGTGCATAGAGACCCCATAGTTAGATGGCTTCTTGGAAAACTGAAAGATTCCACAGAGGAAATGTTAACTACATGTGTGCAGCTCTCTGCTGGTGTTTGGGTAAGTGAACAAGTTTTAATAAAGAGTAGGAAAATCTGGGTCAGCCATTGTACTTAGATGGGAGAACACCAACAAATACCAGGTGCTGTACACTATATTCCAGAGGCAAAACCATCTGTGATATTCCTTGCCCAAGAAAACCCTACATCACTCCTGGGGTCACCATAAGTCAACAGATAACTTGAAGCCACATAGACACACACAGATAGGAAGGGAAGCCCCAAGGAAAATAAATGTAAAGTATAAAACAGAGGAGGGAGCTCCAAGAATTACCCAGTAGCTCAGTGAGGGGGGAAAGACAGAAGCAGTCAATGGGTTACAGATCCATCCAAGAGTGATGGAAGCAGGGCAACCACACATAGGAGCACTGCAGCAAACAGTGCTTCCCCGTGAAGAACAGGGGTTTTCTACCTTTTAAGCAGATAGGGCACTGAGCACCTAACCCTCACACCCATCCTCACCAGCAGAGTACAAATGTGTACTTATACCATGAGTGAGGAAAATGCAGTAAGAGCACCACATGTGGCCCTAACAGCCCCCAACTTTAAAAATGTTTTTTTTAAAAAATACTTAAAATACTTCTTGCTTCCTCTAGTGGCTAATTTCATCATATCCTATACAATGCACTAAAGCTTGAGCTTGGATCAAACGGGATGCTTATGTAGACAACCCTACTGTAGCTGCATGGGCCTGCCTACAACTTTAGAAACTCTTACTGAATATGTGTGAATGACAAAATAAGAGAGAAAAGCAGAGAGCAGATAATCCTCCTCAACAGCTGCTAACAGCATGTTTTAAAAAGCACAGATCTATAAGTTTGGCCACCAAAATGGAAATCATGAGTAGTGCAAGTTTTCCCTGGATGCATTTGAAATAAGCTTTCCAGTGGCCTCTAGCAGATTCATAATGGTGTTGCTTAGTTCTGCAAGGCTCAACTGATCTGATTGTTTCATTTCACAAATGCATATTGTTAGTTTAATAAAACATTTCCTGGAATACAGTATATTCAATTGCTCATATTTTTTTAGCTATGGAACCTATCCCTTTCTTCTCCATGTTCTTTCTTCCTCTAGTATGAAATTTTCTGTTAAACAAGTAATACTCACACCCACTTCACTAACTCAGGCATACCTGTATGCCTATCATGATCCCTCACAATGCTACCTGGATCTGCAGAGGTCAGTGTCCAAAATATCTTTAGAGAAAGGCCACTATAAGAGAATAAGAGTTACTATTTACAGACTTTTATACAAAACCCACTACCTGCCTGCAGACATTAAATGAATTATGAAGCATCGAATAAGAACATTTTATGAGCCAAATGGGGAAAAAACTTTTCCAGAGAAAGAGATGGAGGGTTGTTTTTTGTTTTAGCACAGCAAAAGGAAATAAAAAGGAAGCAGTAAAGTGATACAGAAAAAGTAAGGAAAATTTAATCTCAGGGATGGAAGATGAAATAAGAAGAAGACACAAAGAACAACAAAGTACATGCCACATTTAGGAATGTTGATTCAACAATATCTGGAGCAGACTGAGCATTCAAATTACCATAGAGTAATTCTCCCATAATTTATTCTAACTCTCCTTTCTTTTGTTATACAGTAGTACTTGCATTTTAAAAAAAATCTCCCCCTATTTGACCATTATTTGATTGAAATATAGTACCCATAACGCAATTAATTGGTGTTAATGCAAAAGGTGAAGACCACTCGGACAGCTTATATCAGGTCCTTTGATATAAAAGGAAGGAAACACAGCAATAAATCTGCAAATTTGGTAGTTCACTCAGACCTACTGAAACCTCTTTCTTTCTCACAGTTGATGTTGGTGTTTTTCTCTGCTAGCACACACACTCATCTTCAAAAACATTTTTGCAGGGTTTATTCTATTGGAAAGCTACACAGTTTAAGAGAAAGTGGTAGGGGTGAGGTTTGTCAAATGTTCAAATATCAAGCCTTTATCTAATGTAATAAATTATTTTTGGATCCTTGTTTAGACTCTTGTTTAGGAACATAGAACTAGACTAGTAAAAGCAGAGTATCCTACATATTCATAGACAGGTGGCATAATCTGTAGCCTCATGGCTTGGGAAATAAGGTGAAGAAATCACAAATTTCAATTGCTGTAATGTCCATGTGCCTCCATACATTCACTGCCCAGATGACCAAATCCTTTTTTTTTTTTTTTTGATCAACCAAAGCAAATGGGCCAAAGCAGATGGCCCTAAAGGGACAGCATGATACTGCCTCTTTGAGCGCCGGATCGGGGCCACAGCAACCGCACGCCACAGCCCCAATCCGGCTATTTGCCAATTCAAAAGGAGGTGGCAAAATGTCCTTTTTGAGCCAGCAAAAGGACACCCATTCAGCTGTCACTGCAGTTTTGCAGTGCTCATGTGGCATGTGGCATATAAATGCCACACTGCTGGAGTCCCACAACACTGCCCGCCATCTGGTCAAATGAGTGGCATGACACTGGCTTGGTGGCATCATCAGGGCATCATCATCTAAATACCACACCCCCACACTGCCCCCAAGCTGGCATTTACTGCCGGCCTGTTTGGGGCCTTAGATTCTTTACAGATGTCAAGCCTTGCAACTCCTGGCACCTTGGAAAATTTACTTTTTGTACTCAAATCCCAGAATTCCTTATCCAGCATGGTCACCAGCTATGCTGACTGAAGGCTCTAGACTTTATAGTCCATAAAAGTAACTTTTTCCAAGTTCTGACTGTCCGATATCAATGGAAGGATAATGCACAACTTTCTAGTCTTCCTAAATCTTTCTTCTTCCAGAATCCACACCTAACATCCACAGTGGATTCCACTTTACTCCAGGCTTATACCCTGATACATCCCCATCTTAATGACTGCAATAAATGCAGTTTGGAACTGTATGTAAACATTAGGTTAAACTGGGTGAGGATACTAAGGTAAAATGTACAATTTAATTGAGATTAATTCTGTCAAAGCAATATTCATTTGTAGCTATACCTTCCAAAATGTAGGATGACAAATTTCCTTTACAGGAAATCGTTCAGAAAGGTTTCTAAGGAAACAAGGCAAGCACACCAAACTAATATCAGGGTTTATATGACAGCAAAAGCCTCAGAGGGAGAGAGGCAGTAGCAAAATTTGCAAGAGACAAGGGCTGCGGATTCAAATGTCTAAAAATCTGTCTGTTTCTACCAAAGTTTCTCTCTCATGTACAGTTTGAGTTTCTATCTGGAATAACCGGGGAAAGTATGTCATGCATATCACTGAAGCCTAAGAGAATTAAGTAGAACACATAAATGTCAGGAAACCAAAGGCTTTCTAAAAGCCAGTAGTTCCAAACACTGCAGAGTCTGTCACAGAGTCAACCTGAATCAGCCATGCCAGATGAAGAGCATGTGAATGGCCCTTTGGAATTTGGGCTTTGTGCTTGTACTTAGTGCGGACTGAAGACTCCAAGATAAACTCCCACCTTCCCAGCAGAGCAGTAAAATGCCAGGCTTTTTAGGTTTACTGCCTCTGAAATTAAATTAACCCTCAACCCTTTTTGAACACATATGTGTTTGTGTAACTAAAAACAAAAAACACCAGAGTAGGAGTAAAGAATCATTTTTTTCTCGGTCAAGGGAGACTGTCAGAGACTCAAGAGCAGGGAAGCCAAAAGTGGACGAGGCCACCCTTACTCTCTCTTTCTGACATCACCCTTTCTTTCTCTTTATACCACTTCATTTTCTTTGTTTGCTTTCCACAATTCCATTTCTGTAGAAAATCAATACGTTTAAAGAACTTCTGCTTCAAACTGGACACAGAGAAGCCCTAAATCTTGAGTCCTAGTTTTGGAGGTCCCACTCCCAGAGAGCTTTTCAATTTCTCCCAAAGGAGCAGTAACATATGAAAAATTAATACAAGCAAAGGTTCAAAATTAATAGAAAATCAAGACAAATTAAGCTACTTTTCACACATACTGAAGACAGACACCCACACTTTTCATTTATACATGTTTTGGGCCTATCATTATTCACTAAGTCACTGCTACTATAACATGATTGATACTTTTTGTTGTCCTCTTTTGCATATAGAGATAACTATAAAAGAAAAAAAATTGTTACTAAAAGTTACCTATGAAGTCTATGCATGCCAACAGTACTACAAAACAGGAAGTCTTTATTATGTATCTGAAAGATAGCTGCTCATAAATCTTGCTGGGTATTTAAAGAAAAGAAAGGAAGAGGAATGACAAAAAACAGTGGGTGTTGAATCAGATGCTTGCTATTTTGAGATTCACAGCCTGAAAAACAAGAACTCATTCAGAAACAGGGTCAATTTATAAACAAGATTCTAATATGTAGCGGATTGTGTTTATTTTCAGCATAGGCAAATCGACAATATGGTTCTGACATCAAAATGTGCTTTGAAAAGAGGAAGTTACCACAGATTCTCATCAGATTCTTTTTCCCTTCTTATATATGGATTTCCTCTTTTTTCAAGTTTGCAACACTGTCAGAACCAGGCTAATCAGGAACCCACTGTTCAATGTAACACTGTTTTGAGACAATACCTAGTTAGCAGCCTTAATTTAATTTTGCCCAAATGAGACAAAATGGCAAGCAAACAGGAAAGGGAAAAGTACAGACAGGAGAAAAGAAGGTAGAAAAGGAGGTGAGAGAAGGAGTGAATGAGTCCATGATGCATTCCCAGTCCTTAAAACTACAGATTAAAGGAGCCTTAAGAACTTTCCTGTGATTTGCAACTTACTTTTTTTAATGCATTTTCAACAGAGCTGAAGGCAACTAATAACATCAAAACAAAACAGTTATTAAACAACAATCGAATGATACAAGCAACAGAATCAAAATGTTAAAATAATACAATCTTAAAAGCAATTAACCCCAATTATTTCCAGTAGGTTAAAAAATATGTGAGAGATTTTTAAAAAAACAACTCATGGCCTAAAAGGCTTCCTATACTGGCAGATTTTAACAATCAGGGACGTAGCCAAAGGGGCGGGGGGTTCTTGGGGTCCGGACCCCCCCTTCCGTTAGAAAAATGAATGGTGCGTGCTGCTGCGCCGCTGCACCCAAGCCCCATTATAATGGTGGCACTTAGTCTGGACATCCCCCTTCCTAAAATCCTGGCTACATCCCTGTAACAATTATGGAAGGCCATTAAAAGAGGCAAGATCAGCCTCTTTCAGGAAGGAGTTCTAGACCCCAGTAATAACTCAATGGACTTTCTCCCATGTCCAGCTCAGTGTACATCTTTGGATCCTCTCCACAAGATCTCAGTTGGAGATCTTGTGGAGCAAGCTTTCGGGAAAAGGTCCTCCTTCCATTATCTTGCTCCCAACTTTTGGAAATCTTTAAAAGATAATGAACTGCACCTTGATTTGGGCCAAGAAACAAATCACAAGCCAAAGCAGTTCATTAAGTAACTCACATGCTCCAACTATTCAGCTCCATTTAACAATCTGTTTCTGGATACCCTTTCATAGGCAGTCGTATGGCATCCTATCTAGATGGCAACCAAGGAATCCATAACTATGGCCATAACTACAGATTACAGGAAGGGGCTTGGCTGAAAAAACAGAAACAAAAAGAGAAACCACAGCAACATCTCCCGCACACCACCTCCACTGCAAGAACCTGATATACCACAATCCTCACTAAGCAGAAAGAAAACAGCAGTCACTCCATCCTAGCTGTTGTCAGTTACCCACTGTTATCCAATCATGTTACCTAATTTCCTTTCCTTTCTTTACTAGTTCATTGTCTGAGCTACTCATCAGAGACCTGTTTAACCTCCATCACCTTGATTTTTACCAGCTTCTCCTGTGTGCTTCTTCGGTTGCCTTATTCTAATGGAGGGGCAAGCCCCTGGGGACACAATCTCCTAATTAACGCAGCAATGCAATGCTAAGCATGCAAACACTTGTGTGTATTTATGCTTTTCTACTGGAACAGAAACAATTTTCCTGCTGCAGAGGCAACCTGGTGATGTTTAGCTAAACCCTGCTGAGAAATAAATTTCCTGTGTCTGCTTGCTCTTCTTCCACAAGACAAAACCCAAAACTGCTCAATCTCCCACTTGCCAAAAGTGAATCTTCCTGTTTAGCAACCTACCTTCAAGAAGGAGGCACAGTGATTTATTGGGCCCTGCTGAGGAAGTCAATGAAGTTTCTGCATGACTGCCGAGAAACAGAAAACTTGTCCCTGGTGTCAAAACAAAGGAGATTATCGCACTGGGTTCTGAGAATGTTCTCATCACGTGATCAGAACGGAACGCATTTGAGTATACCGCACGTATGTGTTCCAATCGGGTTCTCAGAACGATTAAATGTGTTCCAAATGTGTTCCAGGAGGGTACAGATTTGAATGTGTTCCCAGCGAGCTGAAACGTGATGAAAACGTTCCAACAGAAGTGTGTGCGGTATTCTTATCCGTTCTCAAATCCGTTCCCTCATTCCTCCGTCTCCTGATTGGCTGAAAGAATGACAGGCAGGGAGGCAGGGAGACAGGGAGGTGAGCGACTGCAGTGAGGGAAGGTGTGTGTGTGTGTGTGAGAGAGAGAGAGAGAGAGAGGGAGAGGGGGGGAAGAAGGAGGGAGGGAAGGAAGGAAAAAGGGAGGAAAGGTGGGACAAGGAAGAGAAGAGGAAAGCAGGGAAAGAGAGAGAAAGAGAGAGGGAAAGAGGAGACCAGAGCAGAGAGCAAGAGGGAGAGGGTCTGGCTGCTTCTGGGGGGGGCCTCTAGTGTCATGTCCAGTGGGGCTCCTGTGCTGTCACAATGCAGGAGGCAGGGATGCCCAGGACCTTCTCCTCCTTCAATCCAGGAGGGAACCCACAAAAGCTCCTCTGTTTGGAGCACCACACAAAAGCAAGCAAACAACTCCCAGAATTCCATAGCAAAGAGCCAGACAAGAGTTAAAGCGGGGAGGGAAGCTCACAACCTGAAGGCACACATTACATGCACACACACAGGAGCAAAAGGGTGTCAAGGTGCCAAAAAGGGGAAATGGGATGACAGCAGAGGACTCTTCTTTTCTAACCGGTTTAAAGAGCTGCAATGGCTCGGGGCTCATGCCCTTGGTCCAGTCCCCTCCCTTTTCCCTCCGCTTGAAGAGACCTCCGTGGAGCTCCCTTAAAGCCCAGGCTGCCAAGGAGGGGACTCTGCCCTTGGCCCATCAAGTTACATAGGTTTTATCCTATTTTCTTCAAACATATGCCAGCATATGAAGCCCCAACGTTTTATAGGGGCTTGCCTTCTTTCCCTCCCAAGAGAATCCTCGGACTCCCTTCGGAGGGAAGACAAGATGGGGGGGGGGCGCTTGCCTTCCTTCCCTCCCAAGAGAATCTTCGGAGGGAAGACTTCTCAGTGAGGCTGAGAAGCACTCTCCCGGCCAGAGTCCCTAGGCTTACTGAAATCCCCCACCTCCCTTCCCCATAGAAATCAATCCAAAAACTGAGTTTAAAAGGAGCAGAGGCGAGCCCTTTGGCTCTGCATCTGGGAGAGATTTTAAACTCCGTTTTTGGACTGATTCCTATGGGGAAAGAGGGAAGAGAGAGAGATGGCAGGACATCCCCATAGCCAAGCATCCTCTGCCTCCCCAGAGGAAGACCCATAGGCCTCACTGCTCTTTTTAACCTCCGTTTTTGGATTGATTCCTATGGGGAAAGAGGGAAGAGAGAGAGATGGCAGGACATCCCCATAGCCAAGCATCCTCTGCCTCCCCAGAGGAAGACCCATAGGGCTCACTGCTCTTTTTTAACCTCCGTTTTTGGATTGATTCCTATGGGGAAGGGAGGTGAGGGATTTCAGTAAGCCAAGCCTCCCTTTTCCCTCTTTCCTGGGAGCAGCGCCTCTCCCAAGCCGTCCAACCACTGAGTGGCGACGTCATTAGAACACAGCCCACAAAACGTAATACAGCAAACCGTTCTGAGAACGGTTTCAAGAAAAAGGAATCACAGTGCGGTAAACTGCCATTCTGATCACGTTCTGATCACGTTTTGATTACTAATGCGGTAATATCCGTTCCAGGAACGTTCTCATCACGTGATGATACGGAACGTTCTCAGAACGCAGTGCGATAATCTCCAAAGTCACATTATCATTCAAGTTATTTTTCTCTTTACTTTAACTTTTAAGACAGCGTGTGACATGCCAAATCCTCAACATGTTTAATGCATGATACTGCAACACATCACAAAAGTATTGAACACTAGGCTACACAGGCCAATACTTTTCCCTTCTGCTATTCAACACTTATGCTTTCGACTTTTTTCACAGCTACTGTCCTTGTTCAATCACAATTTTTATTATCTTCCTCCTCCCAGGTTGCCATTCTATTAATAACTTATTTGTGCTTATGCAGTGCTGCATGAAAGTTAACACTAGGTAAGGCCAAGATCCAACGCATGAGTATTTGCAATGACCACTTTTCAGTAACAGTGCAAGGGTGAGGTATCCCTCAAATCAGCACCCCAAGATGAAAGCAGCTGTTGTTGTCAGTAGGAAATGCTGTCCACTGGCTGTACAACAGTCCTGGTGTGTATGAGACAAAGTAACTAATGGGGAGGGAGGAGAGTTGAAGAGAGACAGAATAGAAAAATCAATAAAGCCACAGTGTGCTGTTTGATGGCTCTTGGAGTGGCATGAACACTAATATAAAATAAGTGTGCACATAAAATATAAAACCTCATTTTCATTAATGTTCAAATGCTAAAAGACCTCTGTAATAGGAGTAAATTTTATTGTGCTTCCAGCGTTATTAGTAATTCCCTATATATAAAAATAGTTATCTCCTATTGAGTACCACGGTTATAAAAGCTGTGAAAAGCCTCATGTGGTTGCTATATTATTAAACTGTCCTATCTCCATTTACTTTAGTAAACTACCTCATACAACTTTCTGTTACATAATTTTACTGATTTCAATCCATAGATAACTCTTGCCTAATTCTATCTACTGGTATTTTTATATAACTGAATCTATAGTTTCCTAGAAATAAGTTGCATTAATGAGTTCACACAAAGAACAGAAATTGTTTAGTTGAAAGTCCCCATTTATGAAGAGAGAAATCTTCTGAAAAACTCTAATTGTTCAATCAAGTGAAAAGGATTCTTGTATAGATCTCACTGTCATAAATTGGAGCCATACTAGAACATGGCTGTCCTCTTGTATGACTCCCATTTATTTCAATGAAGGGTTCACAACAATAACTTCCCATTAGTTTGTATCAAAGAAGGATTGTCTATAAATGTATGCATAATTTTAAACACCCAGATGAGTTATTAATAATATCAAGCATGTTCTACATTGAATTTGTAATACATTGTCTGAATTAGGGTTGTTTTGTTTCTACCTGCCCGCAGACATTAAATGCCTAATAAAATTATAGTAACATTTTATCTGTGCCACTACATTAGGCTGAATTATGCTTCACTCGCCATAACTGTGACAGTTTTTGCCAATTCACAGAGGAAGATGGATAGCGTCCATACAGCCTGGCAAGCACTCTTCATTTCAAGAGGGGGTTCCCCCAGAATCCCATTGAAATTAATGAAGAATGCACAGCAGTAGCACTTAGTGGACTACATCCAATACATCCATTGTGAGATGAGAGTACAAAAGACAACAACCTTTAATTTTACTTGGCTCATCATAACCTAAACATGGAAAAGCCAATTTAAAACAAATTACTGTACAAAGTATTTTTTTTAATAAAAGTACTATTACAACATTATCTGAAATTATCACAGGCATATTAATGAAACTCAAAACCCATGTTAATAATTTGCAGAGACCATTAACTTTAGCAGGTGCTGCTCTAAAATTCAGTACAGCTGTTGGTAAAAAAAAAAGACCCGACGCCTACTTTGAAAAGGTTTTATTTGTATAGTTAGACATAGCTATGAAATGAATTCTATATAACACAGAAGAGATAAGTTTGTTATATTCAAATACTCTGGCAAGCTTCTTCGGCAGTTAGACTTTGCTTTCCTTTTTTGTTCATAAGAAAATTTCTCCAAAGTAAAAGACTAATGTTTTTCAACTGGAAAAATAAAGCATACTGTATTTCAAACTTTATTTGCCAATTGTTATGAACTAGGTCACTCATATGTCCATTTAAGAGAAGGAGAAGTAAACTTGAAGGATATTAAATAACAATAGGATTTTAGGCCATTATATAGAATAAATCAGGATATTGTGGCCTAAAATCCTGTTGTTATTCTTCCTTAGGGTAAAACCACTGAATCAATTGGATTTACTTTTATGTTGACTCCCTATTCAACAGCTAATGTAATGGGTCTACTCTAGCTGGGACTAATCAACAGGATACAGCTTTTATTTTTACATCAGATATGTATTACAAAAAAAATAAAAGATAAACCCAGTGTTGATCATATTTAAGAGATACAATGGCTTAAATTGAACTTGAAACTAACTGTCACTATAGTACCTGTGTGAAGTGCCATTACTAACTATGGTGTCACTCAGTGCAGGAAGGGCACTGGAGAGGAAATCTAGACATAGAGCAGCCAACAAGGACACATATGTACCCCTCCTGCTCCCCCATCCCTGGACTTTCTCCTTTCTCCCTGGAGAGGAAACCTGGGAACAGAGAATCCGGGAAGGGCATATGTTCACCCCTCCTGGTCCCAAAGGGGCAAGAGGGCCCAACTCGGTGTCACTTGTCTTCTGGCTGTCACCCAGTGTGGTCTGCACACAAACACCCCAGTGATGCCACTGCCTGTGTGACAGTCCTTTCTTCTTTCCTCTCCATTGCAGCCCTCAGAAATGCCATGAACCTTGAACAAGTTTGTGGGGTGCTGCAATGAAAAGAGAAAGTCATCTTCTCTACCCCACACTTCCATAGGATTCCATTCTTCTAACAGTGGAAGTCAAATGTTACATCCTGCCCAGCATTAAATAAGCATCTATCCTCAAGCTGAGGCCACTGCATGATGTAGGATTTTAACACAGATCTCTCAAGTTAATATTCTTCAAATGACGTTACCTGAAGGACTAGGCTTGGCCTGGCTATCAAAACCAAAGTTTTCTAACAAATATAAATATAAATTGGCTTTTCCATGTTCCGCCCTGATTGCGTTGCATAGAGGGGCGGGATAAAACTATTACTATTATTATTATTATTATTATTATTATTATTATTATTATTATTATGTTTTCAAACATATATCTTTCATCACTTTCTTTGAGCTGTATTGGGATGAAAAAAAGGAAAGATATTTCTGGTTATTTAGGAAGTAGTTTAGAATCAGACAAGAAAGCAGCACAGAAGGAATGGTCATAATGGACCTAATGGGAGAAGGATGGCTGAAGCAGCTCTCTTAGTTTACTGCTCTTCTTATTCCTGCAATAGTGTGGGGGATTTTTTAGTTGGTTAAACCATTCTACAACACAAGAAACACACCTGCACTTACTTAGAGAGTACAGAGAATTCAACGTACTGATTATTCTATATACTGTGTCCTAAATATAAACATTTCTCTGTTCTTATGATGGTCATTCACACAGATTCCTTGGACTAAAGCACTGCCTGCCTACAATTATATTTGCATGGTCTACATAATGGTAGAGATTCATTTTTTTCTTCTCAGTTTCTTTGTTGATCTTAGCCTCTCTCATCTGCCTACCTTTCCTTATATCACTGGAATTGTATTTGAACTGAGCAGGCAAATATGCACAGCCCGGGAATTCACAAAATTGGTCTATACTAATGTACCTGTTAAACACTGGTTCTGGTTAAAGATATAAATTTGATTTACTGATATATCAAAAGGTATATTATTTACTAGGTTAGAGCAGATTGTAAATAAATGTACAGTTTCAGGACAGCTAATGTAGTCTAAAGGCACTACGACACACAGCTTGATCCCATTCTTGTTTATCCTCCAACAGGTCCCACTGCATTCAGTGGGATCTGCTCAGTGTGCAAGTTATTTTAATCTTACTTCACATGTTGACAACATACCATTGAAGAGTTCAATATTACTGTCATGCTTAACTGAGCATCCAAATTTATGGCAATTCCCTGGTGAAAGAGTGCAGTGTTTGCTTTCCAGGCCATTTTCTAAACATTAGTTTTCAGCTGCAGGAAAAGTTAGGATTTCATACATTGTCTTTAAGTCTAGGTAATAAAATCTAACTTGTGTTTACTACCATTTTAGTTATTTCTTTTTGTTTTGTTTTTTAATTCATTTCCCCCCATTATTTTTGTACATGACAAAAACGAGAATATGTTAAGGAAGACATGGGGGTTACAGATTGTAAAGCGCTTAGGAAGCGCTTAAGTGCACCGATAAGAGGTACAGAAATGTACTTGCTATTGCTATAAAAGAGATTAAGACTCACTGGTGGATCTCTGGGTGATTTGCAGTAGACCATCAAGGGTTTTGTCCTCTAATTGTTTTATAGCATCATCAACTAGAATATCTTTCTCTGTGTAAATTAGGTTATTGAAGAAGAACAGCTGGGGAGGGACTAAAAATGAATGTTTTTTTATGAAAGGGTTTGTAGGTTTTGGTTTGCTATTGGGAATAACAGATGCTAGGCCTAAGGCCCAAACCTTTCAGGTCAAACATCAAAGGGTCAACACCAGCACAATTGTCTGAGAAATATATTGGTTTCATATACTCTGATCAAGCTACCTCCACCAACATCTTATTTTCAACCAGCTGGAGTTTCCAAACCCTCTTCAAAGGTAGCCAAACAGAGAACGCACAAAACAACAATCCAGTATGGATGTTATGCTGTTCACATTTCTACACAGAGAATTTTATTCTGTATCATAAATTTTTATTAATTTTACAATAAAACAACATCAAATGACATCAAATAAACATTACCGAATCATCATAGCTGTCTTAACATCACTCTTGCCAACATTTTCCTATTCCCCCCCCCCCCATTTTTTCATATTGTTGGGTTGTTTCCCCTGCTATATACATGGACAAGCTGTCAATAGTTGCCAAATCATTCACTTTAATCTTCCATTCCACAGAGAATTTTATTGAATGAAGGAAGGGTGCTAATGTTTTTCTCCTACAGGTGAATGGCCTGGGGATGAGAGAGAAGCAAGATGTAAGTTGGCTGTGAGAACTGAGAAAGATAACTGACTACAAAAAGGGGGGAAATGACTGAGGGCTCATTCACACTATGCAGTTATAACAATCTGATTCCACTTGAACTGCCATGGTTCCATCCAATGGAATCCTGGGACTGGCAGTTTAGAGAGGGCCATTTAGCATTCCCAACCAGAGTGCTCCAGTACTTCACCAAACTACAAAGCCAGTATTCTACAGGATGGAACAATGGCAATTAAGACTATAATGGTATAATATGAATGGGCCCAAACAGTAATGTGTGAAATGTTTACCTTGCAAACTCCTTCCACATCATCCACTTGACAAGAGACAGGAAGCAACTGGCAGGAAGGATTTTGTTAGCAGTAGCTGATAAGGGAATAACTTTCCTACCACAGAGTTGAGTCTTTAGTGCCAGTCCTGCAAAAAGGAAATGAGTACAATATAAAGATTCCCTCACTTCAAGATCTGATTTGTTCAAAGTAAGCCTGTTAATGGGAATTCCTGATGAATAGGTTGGGTACAATAGAGAGCCAGCGGAGTAGTTTAAGCATCAGACTACAATTCTGGAGATTAGGATTCGATTCTCTGCTTGGTCATAGACACCCCCTGGGTGATATTGAAAGAGTCACACATTCTCACCCACAGAAAAACCAGTGATAGTTTTGCTTTAGGGTCACCATAAGGTGAAAACAATTAGAAGGCACACAACAACAATAACATGCAACTTAACATCTTAGAATTCTTATTGAATTGTAGGCACCAAGAGCTCTCAGTAAAATTATTAGCCTTCTGAGTCTAAAATCCTCCTTCCATCCATCATTCTTGGTACAAAGTCTTAATCACTTTGGATTCCAATTATCCACAGTGGCCACAACAGAACTAGTGCATGTAACTGAAGCATGGTTTTTCTGCTCCAGAGGAGGTTGCGACTGATGTACTACCCGAAACTGGTAAAAGACAATCCTAACCACCACTACTTTTTACACTTTGACACTCAGAACAGAGTCCATGAGAATCCTTAGCTGTGAATCTGCTTCTTCAAGAGGAGTGCAACTCTCCAAAACTGACAATCTTTTTTTCCACAAAGACCTGCTTTCCCCATTCAGAGCACAGCTGTCTTCCTTGGATTAAACATCAACATTTTTCTTTCTTTCATAATATGGAACTGACTGTGACAGAAAGTGTTCTTGTTTTTTTATCTTTTGTTATGCTGGAATCTGAACCTCACATTTGATCCTAGACATCCGTAGAGAACAGCTTGCACTGACACACTGCCCAGCAGCTTTTACGACATCAGGGAAAATCTCTCCAGCTAAACAGCGTCAGGTGCCAAATCTCATTATTCATTATATCCTGCATGTATGATTGCCCAAATATTAACTTTAGAATTTTTTATTATTATTATTTGGATAGCATGGAAATTAATAATATCCAGAGCTATTCCTCTGTCATGTCTACAGGGGTATTTTTTAATCACATGCAAAAAGGAAAAAGGAAAAAAGTTCACACAGCACAACTAACCTTTATATATTCTCAACCCAAGATGTTGTATCAGATTCAGACTAATAGTACAGATTGATTTATGGTCGTAGTGCTATACCCCAAGCTGCAAACCAATCCAACACACATGTCTGGCAGTGTAAAGTAGGCCATAATGCCAAGTAATTCTGTATTAGCCCACTGTGGTTCTTAAATGAGGTGTTTATAGTTTCTCATGCTACATTTCAACATGGAAAATGTACACAAGAGACTCCACTGATTTTAATAACTGGCAAACCTCTGGATTTTTATGCAACAATAAGGCATCTGGTACAGAAGGCTCTCAGTTTATTCAGCGGAATTAGCTCTGAATACCAATTTCACTTATTTTGTGGATCAGGTGAATTAGTGAAGTCAGAGTACACAACCCTTCCATTGAGAGCTAATCTTGTGTGAGAAGATGCCCAACAATGACTGTGTTCATTTAAATATTGAATGTAGCAGGTTCTGCCTGAAAACCCATTTCTTCACATTCCATTTTCTTTTCATTTGTCACAAACCTTTAAAATATCTTCAGACCTTTAATAAAGCTAATCATAATACAGTAATTATATGAATCATGCTTTGATTTTATGAAATCCAACAACCACTCAGACTTTTGACAATGGAATGAAGATACTTTCAAATGAATAATAAGGAGAGTGAGAGAGTCAATGTTCTTTTTTGACTGGGACTTATGCTCTCAGTTGCAGGCACAGCATCATAAGAGAATGTTGCTAATTTGCAAACAGATATTGCTAATTGTTGTGCTGGTGTGTGTGAGAGCATGTTTAAGGATATATATTTTTAATCTGTGTTTTTGTTTTTAAATTTCATTGTTTAATCTTGTTTTAATTTCCATATCTTGTGGATTTTTAACAATTTTTTTAATTGTAAGCTGCTTTGAGTCCCAAACTGGGACACAGGTGAGATAGAAATAGTAATAAACAAACAAACAAACATTTTCAATGCTGCAGCTCCCAGCATTGGCTCATTCAGGAGGGCTACATGATCCTCAACACTGGTATGTGGCTCTTCACAAATGCATGCATTTCCATTCTAATTCTCCAGTGAAATTCATTTCACTGGCAAGTGACCTCAAACTTGCTTATGGAAATCTCTGCATATTCTTTCAGTTTTAAAGAAGATTAAATTTTCCTCCTGAAATATTACAAGCTGCATTGAATTAATTTCACTGGCAAATGACTTAAAATGCTTTTACAGAAATCTCTGTAAATACAGCACATGTGAACCTAAGTTTGTGCTTTAAGTTCTATCAATTAAAAAAAAACATAGATCAAATATCCCCCCTGAAAAATCACATGCTGCATAAAACTTGGATCTGGCCATTCATCATGGTTGCCATGACTTGCTTGTACTCCCCTTCATTCTTTGTGTGTGTGTTTTATCGCTGCCCTTAATCATTTCTCCTGGGTGATCCTGATACCAGGGAAGTCCATCTTCCTCTCAGTTAGCAGATGATAGCTGTTGCATTGACTGCCTTTGAGCCAATTTCCATGATCAAGGGGAAACAAGGTTCCATGCAACTGTCATGGTTCAAAAGGCTCTTTTAATTGCTTGTTTGAAACTGCTTCCCCTATTGAAAGCTGTATACCTTTGGAAAGCTCAAGTAAATCTGCAGGTTCCACAGTCATATGGCCCTAGAACATTTGGATTTCCTTCGAACAATGTTCCTTTAAATAAAGATTATATTATCTGTTATGACATGAGACTGAAAAATTTTGAACAGACTGTTTTATACAGCTACTATAGTGTAAATATAGAGAGCTATTAAATTGAGAAGCAGGGAACATTATGAACTGCAAAGCAAGAATGTTGGAGAAGTTACTTATTCAAACTCTGAAAACAAAGTAGATCCCACAAGCCTGCAGCTTGTCTGCAGATTTCACTAGGACCTAGTTAGAAATATAAAAAGGAGGACATACACAGCAAGATTTTTTTTTTAAGCAAAAGAGGGGGGAGAGAAAAAAAATATGTTGAGGATTTAAGATATGGTCTAGGTTTGTAAAAGAATGGAAGCAGCTAATATAGACAAACCCACACCAAATTCATGTAGGACAAAACCATCCCTAGTTGGAAAGCTACAAATGTCTTGGTTGGATGCACTAGAACCTAGAGAGATGCCTGCCTGACATCTCCTTGGTGACATATGGATTCACATCCATTCCCATGCATTTTTTATAAGTGACTAACTGCTCCCATCTTCGGTTGGGAGCTGGAAGCTGACACTAACAGAGCAGTTGGTAAAGGCTCTGACTCATGATTTTGGAACAAGTAGGAGAAGCTGAGACATCCTCAATAGCCTGAGGCATTAATCTTAAATTAAACCTCTAAAGCAACTTGAAAAATAAAGGAAAGCATTTTTAAAAATATTCCTAGAGTTTCAAAAGCACCCAGAAAATATTGGGAAAATGGAGAAAGGAGAACAAGTCACCACAAAACTTTCCCCATCCCCATTCACAATATTGACGGGGAAGGGAATCATAAGAAAATTGATGAGAAAATATTTAACAAGATTTTTTTATTATTCTGATTTCAGAATTGGACATAATGAATATGGATTTGTTGACAAAAATGTCAAGCCTGCATCATGCCCCACCTTCACCAGTCCATTATCTGTCAGACTTGTGACATCAGTACACTGGTGTCCTCTAACTACCATTCTGTTTTAATGGCTGGCACTAGACGGAGAAACTCAAATTATGGTAATAAAACATTTTCTATAATCATACATACGCACAGAAGGGAGAATTCAATGTAGGGCTGCCATTTTCAAGAACAGTCCTACATCTGTCATAATTTCTGGCTCCACTCTCATTTAAGAATTTGATTTGATTCTCTGCACAAAAGCAATAAAGGCCTAGCATCTACTGCAGGATAGTCAAAGCTCCATCTCCAATCTATAGTCTGTTTATGTCACAGTTATCCCAGAACTAGTTCCATATATACTCTCAGTTCTTAGGAGCCTGCTGATTTTGATATATATCTGTGTGTGTGTGTGTGTGGATGTGTGTGTGTGTGTGTGAGAGAGAGAGAGAGAGAGAGAGAGAGAGAGAAAGAATGTACATCTTAAACACACATACCACACCTCTTCCAAATCATCTTTCTGATGGCAAGAAAAACCTTCTTACAGAACAGAAACAGACATGTAAGAATCTTTGATGATAATTGATCTTTGGGCAACAGATATTTTTGCTGGCGCCATACAATACTTTCCTGCTGTAAAAATACATCAAACCATTCAGAGGCTTATGCTTTATCTCATCCAATTGAAAAACACTTCTCAACAATAGTTATAATAAAAAAAACTGGCTCGATTTTAAAAAAATCATCAGTGCTAATAGATAGTAGTTTCACAGCCTCAGAAATAAAGGCAAAATGTATGGGTTTCGTTTTCTGGGAAGCAGCAAGTAGAATTATCAGTTGATTACAATCTCTACCTACGTATATTTGTCACAAACAGAATACAGAATCCTAGAAAAGCATATTTCATGAAAATATGCATATATAAAAATACATGCAGCAAATCATAATCCTCTATTTATTATTATTATTATTAATTATTATTATTAACCTTTATTTATAAAGCACTACACATGTTTTGTCATTAATGTGGTGTTGCTGTCAGTCTAATTAAACTTCACTCTGAGATATGCTGACGACACCATAATACTAGCAGAGAAACTCACAGACCTGGAACAACCACTAAGGAAGATCAAAGAAGAAAGTGCAAAGGCAGGCTTACTGCTGAACATAAAGAAAACAAAAATAATGACCACAGAGTACTTACACACATTCAAACTAGACAATGAGGAAACAGAAATAGTAAGAGTTCTCACTGATCAGAATGGGGACTGCAGCCAGGAAATCAGAAGAAGATTAAGAATGGGGAGGGTGGCCATGAAAGAACTAAAAAAAGATCCTAAAAAGACATACAACTCAGCACAAAAATCAGAATCATACAAACCATTGTATTCCCTATTACTATGTATGGCTGTGAGAGCTGGACAGTCAAGAAAGAAGATAGAAGGAAAAATAACTCATTTAAGATGTGGTGCTGGAGAAGAATGGACAACCAAATGGGTCCTAGAGCAGATCAAGTCAGAAATATTCCTAGAAGCCAAGATGCCAAGACTTAGAATGTCATACTTTGGACACATCATGAGAAGGCATGAATCATTGGAAAAGACAATTCTGCCCTGGGACAGACCGCCCGAAAAAGGTGGCCTGCTAGCGGCCTTTTTTCCTCCAGAGGGAAGCCACAGCCGCCAAACTGCACAGGTTCCCTCCGCAGGAAAAAGAACCCAAAAAAGTTGGTTCTTTTTAAGCTGCAGGGGCAGCATAACAATTGCGCCACTGGCTCGTTATGTAAGTGCCGTGCGGCAATGTGCTGACACCGTGCAGCACTTACGTAACAATGCTGGTATCTAGGGTTAGGGACCATGCGATTGCCGCGTGATCTGTAACCCTAAAATCGGCACTGGTACACCGCTTTATGGCGGTATGTACCTCGCCAATGTTACAAAAGGTGGAGGGAAGAAGAAAGAGAGTAAGGCCACATGCTAGATGGATGGACTTTATTAAAGAGCCCACGAGTAGGAGTTTATAGGAGTTGGGCCGAGCAGCAGAGGACAGGGGGGCTGGAGATGTCCCATCCATACGGTCGAGATTGAAATGAAGGCAGTTAACTACAACAACAGGAAGCATATGTACCTGGAAATTGACAAAGACAGGATGGAAATTTCCCACTAACATTTAAAACCCTTTGAATGCATAAATGCACACACATTTATACATGAAGATATTACTAGATATTACTATCTTCTTTTAACTTTATCATAGTCAAGCACAATGGAGAGTTCATAAGTGAAACATGTACATGATGGCCAACCCTAGTTTTTTGATACCAGTTTGTAGAGAGGATTTGGAACTCAGGTGGGAGCAAAGATTGGCCACAAAATATTACAGTTCAACCCATCTCTGGACCAACCTTTATGTCACTATTTTGCTGTTTTTCAAATAAAGAATTCCTTGTTCTGGGAAATCAAGTAAACCACAGCAGGAAAGGGTAATGATCAATCAATCCTGTTTGCTATCCAGACAGGACAAACTGGTCCCAATCCTCCATGAAGTGTGGAAAGTAGAAGCTGAGTTTTACATCACCACCAGAGATGCTGCACCTCTTCACTAGTCACCTCCTCTTACATTCAGTCCGATGCAAGTAAACAAAACCACTTTAAATGCAACCATGCGTGGCATTTCAAAAAACAAACTTGTGTGGCAGTCCATTTGTGCACAGCCATTCACTACAGGACTTGCCAGTACTCCCTATTTCACTGGTCACCAAAACAAGTCACAGTGGGGTGATGAAAAAGACAGTAGATGCAAAATGAAAGAGCTCCTTTAAGAATGGTTCATCATTCAGAAAGTATGAGTGTGGCTGACGGAGTCAAGGAAGAAGCAGAATCATTTAAAAAGCATGCCTTCTCACTCTTGACAACAAACAGCAGCAAAGCAGCAAGGTGATGGACTTGCATTCCTTTGAGACAATATTTTCCACACGGAATGTCACACTGGATTTGCTAATGCCTATTACATTAACAAACGTATATGCATATGCTACTTAAAACATTCATGGCACCTTATGTACAGTGCATTAAATAGTCAATTATATAAGTCTACACTTATGTAAATTCTACTGATTCAATGAATCTACTCTAATTGAGACTAGTAACTGTATTAGGTCAGGAGCAGAAATTCTGCAGCCCCTCCGGATGTCATTGGACTATACTTCCTAGCATTCCTTACCCTGGGAAGTTGCCATTCAACCACATCTGAAGGGCTGCATCATTTCCACCTCTGATTTAGGCCAATACCTTATCGCAACTGCATGAGACACCCTGTGTGCTTCTTTTACTCAGAAGACTGGAGTCTGCTTAGATGCTGTTTTGCACAGCAACTGAGGCAGAAATGTGCGGATGTGCCCTACTTAGCAAGTGCAAGACACTGCTTTAACTATGAAGGAACAGGCTGCAGCTAGGCAGCTTTTATGTGATGAAGCCGAATGATTTCAGGCCTGCCACTTGTCAACTGCCACAATCACCTCCTGTTTTCAACTGAGGCCTTTGAGGATCCAACTGTAATAAAAGAGGAAAAGAAAAGAAAACAAAGAGCGGGAATAAAAGGTCAGTTCTGAGTACAGCTCAAGGTAATCTCTGCAAGCCATGATGCTCTGTATTAGGACTTATCCATGGACTGCAAAGCAAGAGCTAAACAGAAAGATTATTTTTTAAAATTACAGATAACTCAATTTTGTTTTGTTTAACAAAGCACAGAAGACAGAAAACCTCCTAAGGGGTCTACATGACTGAGTACTATAATGATAGAGGAATATTAGAATCTTGAAAAACTCGTGAAATGGTATCCCTTGAAGTACTTCTTATATGTAAATACCAGTTCTTGCATTAAAGGAGAAAATGTTCTCTCATTCTATAATGGTATAGCATAGTTCTATAATCACTATGGCAATTATATGGTTGGAAGTCCATATGTGAAGCAAATCAATTTCCAATGCAATAAAATATCGTGTATACAAAATTTTGTGTGTATATATTAATACATGTGTTTTTCTAGGGATGGAATCTATTACTCTCATCAGATTTTCAAAGGGATCTTTGACCTAAAAAGATTAAAATCTACTGACTTAAAAACTATAGCATATATAATGCACACAAAACAAACATGCTTCACAGGTTAAACTGAGATACAGTTTCTAATGCAAGCCCACACAATGAGGTTTCTGGCTGAGCAAGGATTTGAACCACAGCCAATTCTAACAACATTTACTATACCACCTCAACTCCCACACTGACTTTCTCCCATGATGCTTTTCCTTCAGTTTTTTTGGTTATCAACATTGCGGCTATTTTGAAGATAAGCCTAGTAGTATCTAGTAATCCTTTCTCTCCAATTCTTTTTAGCTAAAAGACAAGAAAACCACTGAGTAAGCAGAGTGATATGGAAGAAATTCAATAAAGAAGGTCAGATCTTATATTCTGCCTAGCTTATTTTTCTAAGTAAACTCTATATCTACAAGTACTTTTGTATTTTCCTGTGCTCCCAAACAGAAGAAATTCTAGATATGCTTTATCTGTAAATTGATAATTCAGCTTAGAACAGATAATTCAGAATAATCACCAATAAAAAAAGCCTAGGTTTATGATAATTTAGTAGAAGTATATGAGCCTTTCACGAAGCCTGTAAGGCCAGATTTCCTGATTATATTTTGTCTGTTTGCATCCTTTTGCCTGCTTTTCCTTGGTTCCATAGATTTGCCAAAGGAAGGGGCCAAAGGAAGTTTGTTCTTGTTTTTTAGCAGAGGTTTCCTGTGAAGAAATTATAAGATAAAGATTTTCATGGAACAGTGCTAAACATTATCATAGGAACAAAAGATGCTGCTTACAGAAATCAGACTACTGGCTCATCTCATAACACAACTTGCTTCACACAGGATAGATGTAACCTTCAGGGCCTTCCCATCATAAAAGTCCTTTCTTGCTTCCTCATGGTTCAGGAATTAAGTTTTTAAAACAGGATCTTTTATTGCCAACTGAACGTTTAAAAAAAATCTACCACATGAAAGATGGCTTAGGCTGCATCTACACAGAGGATTAATGTAGTTTGACACCACTTTAACTGCCATGGAATTCAGTGGTTTGTAGTTTTGTGAGATCTTTAGTCTTCTCTGTCAGAGAACTCTGGTGCCACAACAAGCTATAAATTCCAACATTTATAGGATGGAGCTATGGTTGCAGCAGCCTTAGTAGCCTACAACTAGGAAAGGAAGGGCTGACCTCCTCCTCTTCCTGCATGCTGTGACTTCTCCTTAAAAACACTACAAAATTGCTGTGCAGGAGGAAGGTTGAAAGAGAGAAAGGACATTATCAGACAAGGGAAATTGGAAGTATAATCCAATGGCAATCCGAATGCAATCATGGGGTTTAACGTTATTGCGTGATAGACCACCACACACAATTTCGGGCAGTGAGAAGTCAGTCCGAACGCAATCATGGGGTTTCACGTTATTGTGTGAGAGGTGATCATACGCAATTTCAGGCAATGGCAAGCTATTTTCGGGCAATGGGAAGTCAGTTCGAACACAATTTGAATTCATATAAATTCGCTGAACCAGTGAATTCACATGAATGCGTTCTGGCCCCACTTTCTTTTCATTTGAAATTATGAGAAATTCCTCCCGTGTGATAAACTCCAAAGAAAGGGGATAAAGAAAGAGAGAAAAGAAGATGAAGGGTAGGATGTGGTTGTGACAACTCTAGCTTTGCTCACTTTTTGATCTGGGTCCATCTATTACTGTCAATTAACTGGCTGGCACAGGCACATCAGGGTTTCAGTCAGGAACTTTTCCCAATCCTAAAAGGGCCCTTTTCACACTATACAATTATATCACTATGATAACACATCATAGTGGTATCCGCTGTGGCAACATCCTATGGAATCCTGAGGCCTGGGATTTAGAAAGGGGCATTTTGACTCTGGAAAAAGCAATAATGCTAGGAAAGGTGGAGGGAAGTAGAAAAAGATGACGATCACATGCTAGATGGATGGACTCGATTAGGAAGGTCATGGGTATGAGTTTGCGGGAACTAAGCAGAACAGTGGAGGACAGGAATCTTGGAGATGTCTCATCCATGGGGTCACCATGGGTCAAGCTTGACTTGAGGGCAATTAACAACAACAACAAATTTACAATTTCCAGCCAAAGGGCTCCAGTGCCACCACCCCCCAGACTGCAAACCCCTGGATTCCTTAGGATGGACCCATAGCAATGAAGGTAGGATGCTAGTGCTATTACTGTGTAATGTGAAGGGGCCCTTGGAGATATCAGAAACACAGCCCAGAAATTTGTGCATCCAAACTACTGCAGGTTTACCACTGTGCTCCAACCAATTCCTTGCCATCTACTAACTCATAGACCTCGGAATGAGGGTTGTGGGGAGGGGAGGCTCAAGATTCTTCTAAGACTAGGCTGGGGAGGGGGAGTGAACCCCCCTGAAACAGTCTAGCAAAATTGGACCACCAAGACTCCTACTTAGCTGAGTGTCCTAAGGAATTATCCATCAGAAGTGCATGAAATGATCATCATTAAGAAAATCCTATGCAATTCATGGGGTTGCCATAAGTCAACAGGTGACTTAAAGTGACTTACACACACACAGTTTGCTATTCCTTTCATGCTACTCAAGTTGTTAACTAGCTTTAGCTGGATGTAGGAAAGGAGAAGAGGAGGAAAAGGATAAAGATTACAGTTGTGGTGATTGTTTTAATGCAAAGTCTCTTGCTTTCGTTGTTTTGTAAAAAAAGAAAGAAAAAACATACATGCAAGTACAGTGGGTCCTTGGTATCTGCTGGGGTTTGGTTCCAGGACCCCTGTGGATACCAAAATCCATGGATGCTTGCATCCCATTAAATTCAGTGACAGAGTAAAATGGTGTCCCTTATATAAAATGGCAAAATCAAGGTTTGGTTTTTGGGTTTTATATATTTATATATATTTGTATATTTTCAAACCATCAATGCTTGAATCCATTATTAAAAAATCTCGATATGGAGGGCTGACTGTAGTCAAAACTGCTAATGGTCTGTCTGCTGATAAAGAGCTACCTCACCTTAATAACAGGTCTAGGCTCTTTGTACTAATTGCTACAAACAGAACTTATTGTTGAAGTGATTAATCAGTTCAGTTTTATTACAGTAGCCATATTCACCAGTGCCAGCCCCCTTTTATTTCTTGCACTCAAATGCAAAATATCTTTATAAATCATGAGTTTGCTTGTCCATCAGCCTCCTAGATATGTTTGCTGAACTTGTTTATGTGAAGGCACTGGTGTGCATCAAGTCAAGGGTGCAGGTGAGGCAAACAACAGCCAAGACAGTGATGGAAAAATACCAGGAGGTAGTTATGACTTGAACTGGAGAAAGTAATCTTTGCTGAAGTACAAAGGGCATAAGGATACACCCAGCTTACACTCACAAATGACAGCAGCAGGAAAGTCTCCTTTAGCACAAAAGGCACCATCTGGATACATGTTTGAAACAGAAGTGATAAAATACAGGCCTTCTTTGGTCTAGGTTTACTTTGTGTGATAACTCAGCAGCTACCTTTTATGGCTGTGCTGTGCACACATGCTACCTATTAGATGTGTGTTAGATAAATACATATCAAAGATGGATTAGTCTTTGTTTAAAAGCCAGTTGGGACAGCCCTTGGCTCTTCATTTTAACCAGCTTGTGAATCATAATACCTCTGAGATATAAACCCAAAGAGCAGGAGGGTTTCATAAGAAGGCATATGAGAACACAATTTAACTTGCAGTGATTTTTGCAGCTAAAGTGAGTGGAAGAGGGTGGTGCAGTGCTGACACTACTCTACTCTCAAATTATAGTGATGTCCTTGAACAAGGACTGTGCAGATCCATTCACCACAAATATCATCACTTCAGATTGGCAGCCAGCCCATTCCCTTAGAGAGAGGAACAGCCATCCAGGGAGAACTACACATTTGCAAAGTAATAATGGTATACATTCTTGTTTGATTCAAAAAATACCAATGTGTGCTTTTCAAACCATTATTTAAATGTGATGCAATGGTGATGATAACAATAACACTGGTAGCACCTCAAAGGCAAGGTGCAGTGCATTGATTGTGTGGGTTTACAATTTAAAAACACAAGAACATAAGGGAAGGAGAACAGGCTCAAAAAGAAGGAGAGAAGCAGGGTTTGCAGGTCAAAGTCTCAGGAGCAGAGCTTAGTTTCCAAACTGTGTTTAACTAGCTAGAAAAAGAAATGCAGATGGTCCAGATGGTGGGAGATAGGGTGTTCCAGAGGGACCCATGCTTCCATGCTCACTTCTTGGGTTTTGCAACAAAAACATAAATAACATTTCAGAGGCTAGAGTATTTTCCAAAAAGGAGCATCTGGGTTTGTGAGGATCGGCTGGTATCTTCCAACAAACAATTTTGACCAATTACTTGAAACAAGCTATGCTTGTCATTCAGAGGAACTGTTCTGGATAGTGAACAGCATCACAAAAACTCCAGCCTCCTGGAGAACATGGTAGCTGACTGTCTCTTGCTTGCAAGGCATTCTGAAGATGAGATCTGTCACCACACTGCTGATTCAGAAGCCCTTTATCTACAACAGGGATGGGGCACTTGAAGCCACATCCAGCCTTCTTGGGATCCTAGCCTGGTCTTCCGGTCTTCAGCAGATGGCCACAACCATGAACACCTTCATTTGATGGTTTACCCAGTTTTTACATACTTTTTTCTAATTCTCACCTAAGGCTTAATTATTCATAATACTGAAATACACCTTTAGCCCTGCTTGTCACCAGAATGCAGCACCCAAGAATTTCTCTAAAACTGAATTGAGCCCTCAGGCTGAAAGAGGTTGCCCATCCTCGATCTACAGTATCAGAAACTGAGATATTCTCACCCACTGTCAACGATAATTCCTTGGACAAGTTGCAGCTACTATAGCCCAAGGCCCAGATTCTTGAATCTGTCTGCCTGTCACACTGGATTCTTGAATGATTCATTTCAACCTGATTCCAGCTTGGGTTTGGAGCTGAAACTACACTGGCTGAGTTAGTCACAGCTTGGCTACATATATTTCTCTTTTTCCTCAGATCCTTATGAGGTGTTAAGAGCCCTGGGAGAAAGCGATAGGGTGAATAAGGTCTAATAAACTGATGCTCACTGGAGACAAAGCAGAAATATTTGGGGCAAGTGTGCCAATCATTTTGTGAATGGATAAATTCACAAAATCCGTCTTATACCTTCTTTGGAAGCCATCAAAAGGGCATTGAAGATGGATCTCTTCAGCAGGCCTATCCAACAGATCTCCTCTAATCTGATTTTGAACATCTGAATATGACTCGATTCTTACGACTGTGAGCAATACTGTAACAACTCTTCCCCTTTTTATTTTTGATTGATGTATGTTGTATTAACTATGTATTTTATGATGTTTTTACTGCTGTAATTCCGCTTTGATCCGAAGGGAGACGCAGAAGATATAAATAAAGTTTATTATTATTATTATTATTATTATTATTATTATTCTTTTGAAGGCAGATGTGTATGCTGGGAGTTACTGCCTGCCATATGATGGAAGAACTTGAATAGAGGATATAACAAAATATTTCTTGATATCATTTAATCAATCTGGAAAGCATCACAGGGACCTAGTCAACTGCAGTCCTCATCTCAAATGATTATTAAATACACTTATATCCCTCTTTGCCTCCAAGGGAACTCAAAGTATCATATCCAGTTCCTTCCCACTACTTTACGCCCAAGAAACCTTTCAGTAGGTCAGGAAGAGTGGCTGGCCCAAGATTACCCCATGAATTCCAAGGCTCAGTGGGAACTAAGCATTGTATTGCCCAAATACCTGTCAAACACTTCATTATATCCCTACTTACCAGTTTGACATTAGAAGCTTCCCAATGCCACCCAGATGCATTAAAAAGAATGGCTTGTAGGAAACCTCGGGAGTATTCTAAACTTCAATAACATGACTGTCCTGAGTAACCTTAGATCCCAAGACAACCCTGTACATGCATGTACATGCATACACATATTATATTAAAATGGAGTAACTTTTCTGTTGCGGAGAATTCAGTTGAAAAAGGAAGGTTTTCCTGGGGGCAGTATTTTCACTGCCCATCCTCCATCTCCCAACTTGGCAGATCATATTAATTTGTGGAGACCAGTGTGGTGTAATGGCTTGAATGTTGAACTAGGATTCCAGAAGACCAGAATTCAACTCTCTGCTCCACCACGTAAACCCACTGGTTTGCCTTGGGAAAGTTCCACTCTCTCAGCCTCTGAAGAAAGCAAACTCCCTCTAAATAAATTTTGCCAAGAAAAACCCATGATAGGTTTGCCTTAGGGCTGTCTTAAATTGGAAACAACTTGAAGGAACACACCAGTATTGATTTGTGAGGGGGCTCTGACAGCCTTTTGCCTTTCCTGTTGTGACCTTCTTTCACACAAGTTTTTTGGTTAATAGCTTACTACATCACTCTTAAGAAATTATTGTTGTACTTTAGATAGCATGAATTTTCTTTGATGCAGGTTAATTACTTGCTTTTAAGATGTAATGCTTTTCTGTTCTCCAAACTATTTGCTGCTTTTAGATTTCATATACTGTACTTTACTGTGGGTTTGAAGTGTAGTAATTAGCTTGCTAGCCTGACATCTTGTCAGAAAGGATACTAAGGGTTTGTTAATGTCACGCCATCTGACAATTTTATTCCAGCCAACTTTGTTTTGACAACTGGGAGAAAAAGAACCATGTAACTTGCATACCCTGCAAGAGCAGCTTATTTGTAAAAGGGGGAATTAAATAAGGAAGATGCTAAAATATGCTATTAAGAGGAGACACCATTTTGACTTTGATCCCTGCTGGCTTCTAAATGCTTAACATGATTACACATCTGGATAAATATCCTTGTAATGTTTATCCTTCAGATCAAATGTTACATCAGGTAGGGAACCTTCAGCAAGAAATGATAGGAACTGTTGTTCAGAAACATCCAGATGTCACTGGTTTCCCAATCCTTTTACATGGAACAAGAGAAATAGGGCAAGGAATACAATTTATACAGACCACTTGCAAAATCAGTGCACACACAGAAATCTATTTATATGTATGGTGCTCTGTCTTACTTTTAATAACATAACCCACTTTACTTTGCAAGAGTTTCTCTGCTTTTTGCTATACCAGTCTTTCAAAGAGAAAAATTCATTCTTGTGACCTCAAAGATATCTTTAACAAATGTGGTATATCATGTTTTGTCATTAAATGCTCCCAAAATCAATAGACTAAAAAGGAAGAATTAAGGTTATGCAAAGAGCAAAGAGAAAGACTAGTATTCATTCTAACCAGTTACTATCAATCATTGAGAATCAGAAAATCAGGCACTTTCAACTGGGAGTGTTTTGTTTATGGGGCAACATTCCCAGAATAGTATCAACCAGTGTGGCCTGTCATTAGATTTTCATTTCACAAATGCATGATAAACTGACATCTTTCCCTGTTTTTACTAACAGTACAATAACTCACTGATCTAAACAAGCTCCTCATGTTCAAGTTGCTATCCTATGCATTCCCTTACATGAAAGTAAGTCCCACTTCATGAAAAAGGAGTAAGCAAGCATACCACAATCACCAGTAAGAAGTTAACATTTATGGTAGCTTTAAACCAAAGAAATAAAGTATTTCATAAGAACATTATTTTCTGTGGATGAGATGTTGAACAGTAGGGAATATGTTGTACTGTAGCAGAATAAGGCAACTGCTTGAGATAAAGCAGAAGGGATTTGTTTCAACAGAAACTCCTTCAAGTAATTCTTCCCCCCGCCCCACCATTGCAAACCCACATGGCACAACCTCTCAACTCAGAAGTCCTCAGCTCTCCGGAGAGCAGTTGGGGACACACAAAGTGCTACAGTTCATTGAAGGGGAAGAGAAAGGCCAAGCTGCCTTCCACCTGTGCAATCACTGGAAACAACTCTAGGATTTAAGTCATCTTCTATACTTTACTAAGATTGTTTTATCCTCGTTCAAGATGAACTGAGATACAATTTAATCTAGAATGACTTCCTTTCTCAATTTTTTTAAAATAAAAGAACTGAACAATAAAAGTTAATGAAATTCATATGTTAGTATTGCACATGAGTCTTTTTTGAGATAATGTTTTATCAAGCTGAGGTATTCATCACTGTTCCTATCTAAAATTTTCATTTAATACATTTTCACAATTCTCAGGTAAGGTTGCCATAATAAATGCAGCATCAACAGAAGCTGAAATACAACCCACCATCACCACACACACACTTGTTAATGATGAAAATGATGGTATTTATTTATATTCCACCTTTTATCCAGAAACGGGATTCAAGGCAACTTACAAAACTCAAAACCAATGCATATGAACACATAGCTAAAACATATTAAAAGCCACAGTTAAAAAGTAACTAAGGCTCGGTACATACCGCCAATAAGTGACGTAGCAGGGCCGCTTCTAGGGTTAGGGACCGCACTGCAGCCGCACGGTCTGTAACCCTAGAACGTAATGGCTGCGTAACAATTGGTGCCGTCATTGTTACATAAGCGCCGCGCAGCATCCGCACGTTGCCGCACAGTGCTTACGTAACAAGTGCAACAGTGGGAAGGGTCAGATAAGGCTTTGCCTTGTCTCAATCCTGGGACAAGCCCTCCCTTATCTGACCCTTCTCTCTGCTTAAGGAAGCGGAGGAGGTGAAAGTGTAACACCAGGTTTCCCTTCCACAAGTCTTTCTCTCTTCCTTCTCTCACCTACAAAGTGGAAGAGTCCTGCTAGTGAAACCTTGATACTATCTTTTCTTGTTGTTCTTCGGCAGCTTCAGGCTGTTCTATTTTGCTTGTCAGGAAAGGACAAAGAGGTTGCTGTTTTTGTCATTCAGCACCTAGATAGGAATACTAGAGCCAATCTCTCCAAAACATAAATCAGAAAAGGGGAAGTCCATGAGGAAGAGGTGCACTGGTGTATGGAAAGAAAAATGCTGCCTTGTTTTCTATTCCTGTTAGGACCCCGTGGTCAAAACTCAGCCGGCAGAGATGTCCCTTCCCATCCTTGCTAACATTTCTTCACAGTACTAGAGAAAAATCTCACCTCTTGATTTTGTTTTGTTTTGGGTTTGCCTGTCTGCCAACTGTTGAAGTCCTTGAGGGAAGCGGGGCAAGGTTAGGTGAACTTTCATTAATTAATTAGGGTCTTGATTCAGAACAATTACTGATTTCTTTCTAGATGCTGATTTGATTAGGATGATGAGGATGATGAGGATGATGAGGATGATGATGATGATGAAACTGAAATGTGCAATAGAACAATGTTAAATGTCAAAATGGGGGGGGGGTATTGTTGATAATCCGCTCAGCCCAATTCCATATGCTTTTGTCCAGGTTTTGTGGAAGAGAATTACTGCAACCCTACCTAAAGTGTGTGATGCTTCCTAGGTTATAAACAGCACTTTGTGTTGTGATTGGAGACAGGCTGGCAGCCTGTGGAGCTGCTGCAACAAACATATTGTGTGTTTCCTGTAACCACCCTCAGTCACCAGTCTGTCTGAAGCACTTTGGGCCAGCTAAAGTTTCTGAGTGTTTTTCAAAGATAGCCCTACATAAGACATATAGCTTCGATTATCTATTTTGATTATCTACTTCTCTTGTTTTTAGTTTTAAGTAAAATAAAAACAACAGAAGGCTGGTAAGTCAGTCAATCACTCATATGAATATATTAGCAAGGCTTAGCTTACAATTCTTATTTAGGGAAGATAATTGTAATTACACATTGATAAAGGTTGTGCATTTGTAGTTTCATATTTAAAACTCAATTTCTCCAGCGTAGTAATCAGGGATATAATTTAATTACCATTTCTTATTTACTTTAATATATATTAGTTGTTCAAAACCTTTCCTAGAAAATGAAAATCAACATTAAAATTTGTTTCCTAAGTAAATATATAACAGATACAAATTAAATTTTGATTATAGATTCAAGGGAACG
>NC_056524.1:108566162-108699261 GCF_019175285.1 Sceloporus undulatus | reverse complement strand
TCTTACTCAGTAAGTGATATTCTTCATTAACAACTTGCTGCAAACCAACTGAAGTGGACCCAGAACTATAAGTATTATGTTTCTACTTGTCTTACAAGCTACAACAAAATTACACTGAAGTTTTTAAAAATGGCTTGTATCTGGCCTTGATTATAAACACATCACTTGAGAGTGAAACTCATTAATTTCTGTGGTTGTGATAATACTTATTTCCAGGAAAATGTTATTTTAGTCAATGAAGCAAACTGAGGAAAAGCATTCCAAATATGTGTTCCCCTCTTTAATGGGAAATTCAAAGTGTAGGAAAGAACCTGTTTGAGAATTATATAAGCAATTCTGCATGAGGGATCAGCAAGCAGTGAACCATAATTCAACACAGGCCTTTATCACTCAAAATTCACTAGCTGTTATGTGTGGCATGCTGCTAAGCATAGGCAACAATCCCTCTGTCTTTTCTCAGGGTTCAGCAGTAGAATGGCAGGAAAGGGGGAAGGCTGAGCAAAGTAGGGTAAAACACTGATGTCTTATGGGGCAATAGGACTAAACCTGTAATATTGGGTAGGAGAATTCCCCCTTTCTGGCCACAAACCGTTTGCAGCACAGACACATATAAAATGAGAATATGCCCAACCTCTTCTATGCAGTACGTTGCATATAAGACTCATATAGATTCCCTTTTCACCCTATAGCGCAAATAACCAGATCACAAGTGCTAAGCCTCTTCCTTGCTGCCTTCCTTCTCCATCCTTGTCATGTTAATATCACATTCCATGGCAAGGAAGAATGTAAACTCTTACACTCTGAAAGAAACAGTTCTAGCCATTGCAAAAGCAACAGCAGTAGTGGTAAAAATGGCAAAACCAAAATGCACCCATACTTTCGTATATTGTGAAGGCTCTTGAGCCAGCTACTCAAGGTAGGATGAGAGCCAGTGCATAGAATACAGTTTAGAGGTGGTAAAAGAGTGGTACTCAAAGCATTCCTATTCAGGCAAACATCTCATCATTCTGCAGTTTTAAGTACTGCCATGCAGCCACAGCAAAGACAGGGTTTGTTGATTTGTTTTCATTTTCAGCTGCATACCTTCACCGTGAGTGCAGATTTCTACATGTACTTTTGTAAAAGGTGAGAAAAATTAGTTTACCTAGCAATCAGGTTTTATCCCACTCTTAAAGTCTTCTCAGTGTCTAGGAATGATGTAGACTTGAGTTGGAGGGGAGGCAGGAAGATAAGAAATTAATTAAATGGAGAAAGGCATGTGTGCATCACAATTAGGAGAACAATAACCACACAATGCACCAATTCAGCTCCAACAATAATCAAAAACAAGAAATAGAACTTAGCCCAGTGACAAAAGAAAACAGGATCAATAAAGCTAACCACTCCCTTGTTTCATGTTCCAAAAAGAAGGAATGGCTGTATAGGAGGCAACCAGCATAAAAAGCCACTGTGCTCTATCACATGCCCCTGGCTTGGTTAAAGAGTCAAGCCCCAATTATCCTGGTCTCTAATCATGTAGACCATCAAATGTGTACCTTCCCTTACTGCTTAGGTCATGTCCGAAATATTTTTAACAACCAAATTGCTGGTCTAACTTTATCCTAGCTCTTCCAGTGTACAGTGGGGACAGGCTGCTGAGCGGACCTTAATCCATGCTTCAGGCACATTGCCTAACACATTTGTAGTTTCTGCAAACATGTTAGGTAATGGGCTTGAGGCATGGATTGAGGTCTACTCAGCAGCCTGTCCCCACTGTACATTGGAGAAGTTTTCTAAAGCTTTTGAAAAGCTTTAGAAGGACCTTTCCACCTCAAGCTTGTTACCTAATATATTTGCTGTTTCCCTCTGAGAATTTCCCCTCCTAACTTTGTGCACATCTTCTTTCAATTTATTGAAATCCACCCTTACATACACACCACCACCACTTTTTTCTATTAAACTTGGTTCCCAGGCCTGAGACTCAACTTGAGACTTGAAAGTACGTACTTTAGACTTGGCTTGAAACTTGGGAGTAAAAGACTTAAATACATCACGGGTGGATGATATGGCAGACAAAAGCTATATCAGTGGCACTCAAGCCTTTTATCCTTTACATCTACATGCAGATGTTGCCCCCCCCCCATTAAACATAGTATATGAATAAAAATATTTTGTTTATTTATTGTGCATATTTTTATCCACACATTCATGTATATTCATATTTTATTCTTTTACAAAGAAATAACATTGTTCAAATTGGAAGAGTTTTATTTAAGTAAATTCAATATTTAAAAACACATGTATAAATTTTTAAAATTTGGGAAGAGGAGGAGGAGGAGGAGGAGGAGGTGGTGGTGGTGGAGGAGGGTTCAGAGCCTGCAAATATTGTGCCTCCCCTTGAGCAACTCTCACACAACCTGGGGGTCCTACCCCACTGTTTGAGAACCACTGAGCTCTATGAACAAGTCCCTGTTGGCCTAGTAGGCAAGACATGGCACAGTGGGAAGTGTAGAGGAGAAGGAATGCAAGGATTCATTTTGAAAAACCTGAATGTCAGATCAATGTGCCATGCCACACAAGGGTCCAACTGGTAGTTGCTACTTCAATGGCAGGACGGACCTCAAATGTATCAGCCCTGTGACACTAATTTTATCCCAGGCAAATCTGGCATGCACAACAGCTTTACAGAGCCATTATCCTCCCTGACACCTTTATGTGTTTGTATATGCCTTCAATTCACCTGTTCACTTATTACTATACATTAAGGTGAGGAGGGAAGCCACAGGAAAGTTTGTTAGCAAGCTGCTAGAGAATGGCACCGCTCTGAATCTCTACTTGCTATCTCCTTCTCCAAAGCTGGCCAGTGGCTCCCTTTTAGTAGTGTGATAAAATCATGCTAGGTGGTAACCTGAACTTTAAAGGAAGTATCCAAGGCCTTATACAGACAGCCAAAATAAAGCTGCTTCAAGTCACTTTGGAGGTATGGTGTTTCAATGATACATGCGTCCTAAGAGTCCGGAAGCCACACCAAAGCCACGCTCCAGTCCTAAGGGCCCAAGTTACTGAAATTGTTTAGGTGGTTAGGTTGTTAGAGTTGGGAACCTTGGACAGCTAATTTAAAGCTTGGACTAAAACTTGGAGTAGATTTACCATCCCAGTGAAATGGAAGCCACCAGACTCTACTGACCTGAAAGTAAAAACATTTGTCAGCCAAAGCTCAACACTTAAAATGTTACGATATGTTGACTAATTCTGATTCTGTTTTGGCTTTGTGTCAGGATTCATTATACAGAATTGAAAAGAAACCAAAATATACTCCAAACTGAGGAAGTATTTTTATTATCTTTTAATTATTGTGATTACTGTAATTAGAGCTTATTGCTTAGTAGGGGAAAAAAATACCATCTCTCATTTCCCTTTGGGTCATAAATACCTCTCATGCATTTTTATTAACCAAGTATTACTGCCTGTTTTTTTTCAAGCTTTACAAAATGAATATGAGCTATTATCGCTTTTACTGAAATTGTTTACTTAGGGTCCAAACAGATAGGCCAAAATAAAGCTACTTCGGGTCACTTCGAGGTATGCTGTTTAAATGATGCATGCATCCTAAGAGGCTGGAAGCCACACCAAAGCCATGCTACAGTCCTAAGGCCTGGAGCGCAGCTTTGGCCCAGCTTCTGGCCTCTTAAGATACGTGTGTCATTTAAACAGCATACCTCCAAAGTGACCCGAAGTAGCTTTATTTTGGCCTGTCCGTTCGGGCCCTTAGATTACAACTGTACTCTTAAAATAGACATTGTGAGATTAACAAGAACTGCTGCAGGATTTTATACATGAGACTGGGTAACTATGGCCTAAATTTTATTATACTGAAATTGTTATAAAAACAAAGATAAATAGAAGTTTAGACATATAAACCCAATGTAATTCACAGGGTAACCTTGTGTCATTGTCAGATCTTAGATATACATACTTCAAAATCTGTTTTGGTTTCATAGCAATTTGTATTACTGTTGCTATTTGTTTAATGATTTTAGATCTGTAAGAAATGCATATCAATATATCGTCTATCCTCATTAATTCAACATTTTTTTCAACAAGACCTTTTTTTTTTTACACAAAGCATGTGCCAAAACTTTCTTTTGTGGTCACTGCTTGTATCATACCAATATTGGAGGAAAAAAACCATACAGCAGAAGGTCTGGTTTGTTAGCACTTAAATATAAACATAATAAGTATGGTAGTATAAAGTGTTCATTCTTTAGAGTTCCTTGCTATTTTTCTTTTAAAGAAATTAGTATAAACTACAAATGGCTAAGCTTGTTCATACAACCTATGGCCAAAAAAGAAGAAGAACTTGTAAAGTGAGTGTGTCTTTAGCCATAGTGTGCAAGAATTAGCTGAAGAAAGGGAAAACTTTCCTTGGCACTACATTCATCTAGGTCCAAAGCACACTGCAGAAGTCATCCAGTTTGAGTTTGTTTTAACTGCCCTGGCTCAGTGCTAGGGGATCCTGGGAATTGTAGTTTATTGTGGTACCAGCCCTCTCTAACAGAGAAGGCTAAATGTCTCACAAAACTATTGTTTCCAGAATTCCCTAGCATTCAGCCAGGACAGTTAGAGCGGTCTCAAACTGGATTATTTCTGCAGTGTGTTTTGGACCCTAGTCTTCTCCTAAAAAGGTTTTTTTTAACAACAAAAGGGGAAAACCAGCATAATCTGGACAGACTGTTCAACCCAAAGCAATTCTTCCAATTATAGAGAGATAATGCATTATCAAATTTTTAAAAATGCAGATGTTTGAACAAATGAGCATATAGAAACAGACTAATCAGCTTTATCATGTGAATTCCTGGTAAAACCTAGGTTCTCTTTGCCTCCCCAGTAGTGCTGGCATCATCAGTAATTCAGATTGATAAAAATATGAATATTAATTTCTCTCATGTTTCACCAGTTTTCATTCTGTTCCATTTCTGCATCAGTTTGTAGTAGTTTGAATAGTTCATAAATCAATATGCATGTTTGCGTGTGTTTCTCCTTATATATTTATTTATTTTTGTGCACAGCTTTACCTAATTTACAAAGTTTTGCAAGCATTGTTAATATAATAGGGTTTTGTACCTTAGCTTTACTAATGCTTGAATTTCTATACACAGTTCTAATATTTCAGATTTTGATAACATGTTTCGAGTACTCAAGTTCATTTCCTATTGTTATTCCCTGAGAGTGGCGTAGTGAAGTTCAATTAAACTGCGCACTAGACAAATATTTCTCCCATCACTAATAACCACTTCACACAAGAGTGGCCAGAGTTTACAGTTTTCTGATAAGGTAAGTTTCAGAGGGCTGCACTCTTTGATCCGACAATAGCAATAAGGATTGCCCCTTACCTGATTTTTTTAGAGACACTGGTATTGTATTCCTGATTTACTTGGGATTCAATTTATTTTAAAACATAATTACAGACTCTTAATTTCAATCATATTCTTTTCCTATAAATGCTGTTTAATCTAGGTTGAAGAATGAAGAATCTTCTCCATAAATATCATTTATAACTCCCATCCCAACAAAGTGCTCATGAACAAAATGTCCCAACATGTTCACTGGATTTTCCTTTGATCTAAATGTGCTTTGCACTTAGGATACGAATAATATTTTGTTCTTCCAATGATGGAAAAAAACTCATCTAATGTTCACTATGTTCAGTGAGGTCTTACTATTGGACAGACACACTGAAGAACAAGCATGTAAATCAAGTCATCACTATCTGTCTCAACACAGCCTGTATTAATCCAATCCATTCTCATTTTTTATAGAGCTTGATCTCTATTCCCTTAGATGCAGGAAAGGGGAAGGGCCTGCTCAAAGATTTTACCACTTCAGATTAAAACCAGAGTGAGCAACAAAGGAAAGTCTTTCCCCAATTCATTTCAACTGGAACTTTCATTTTCAGTTGCCCCACTTCAGAAAGCTTAGTCATACAGTATGCGCTCTGCATACAGAAAGCCCAAAACTCAACAGTGCCTTAAGTGACAAGGATTAGGAAGATCTCTGCCTGATACGTTGGCAAACCACTGCTGGTCAGAGTAGGAAATACCACACTAAATGACCAATGGTCACAGTTGAACTAGCTGCATGCATTAATGTCTAGGTCACAACAAAGACAATGTTGTCCATGAGGATTTCTTTATTTGTTAGATTTGCATCCATGGGTGAGGTACAAGATGGCAGAGAAGAGCAACAGGGAAGTAGTGTTAAATTCTACATATGAGAATAATCCAAACTGGCAAATTGGTCCATGTGTATATTCCTGGGTGTGGTACACAAGCATACTGAAAATTGCCAGCTTGCTCTGCAAACAACTGAGCAGTGTCCTAGTCTTGTTTGTGTGGTACCCAAGGATAATTGCTAAAATATAGACAGAACAAACAACAACACCATAGAGAATAGTATTAGATAGTGAACAATTTTAACGATTTGACATTTTTAGGCTATATTAAAAGTTTCATTAACCCATTCTGCCAATCAGCACATTCATGCCACTATTTTCTGCTATAAGTGTTTGCCCATTGTCTTTGGGTGAAATGTAGGATATTTTCTTCCAGCTGATATGTCAGTATAAAAACAGTACTTTAGCTGTGGTCATTGTACCATATACTGTATTTAGGCCTAAGAGCAAATTGAATGCCTCGGGTACCTGCAAGCAGTTTACCATTCTGAAGTACACATGCCAATAACTTAAAGCCAATGTCTGGCTGAAGACTAATAGTCTGATGGCATATAGAGAGGGACATAGGTATGTCATTGTAGACTTACAGGTATTCCTCTCTTTAATTACACATTGCACATTATTTCACTTCCTTCAAAATGTGGCAGACTGTGTTTGGGGTCATTCTGCTGAGATTCTCCATACTCTATTGCTTCCAGTTCTGTGACAAGTTGTCCAGATTGAAAGAAAGCAGAGGCCCTGGGTGCTTTATATCACCCAGTTGTAGCAGATGGCCCTCTGGCATCCCCGATCTTCCAGACCAAGAGATGTCTGAGAAACTTTCTGCTACAACTATCTACCAATTCCCTCCTCTGATCAGCAACTACAATAACACTGGGAACAGAATACCCAGAGGACTCCTGGGTCGGTCCTCTGGAGAATAATATGAAAACAAATACTTTACCAATATTGTTGTTTATTTTTGATAGGACTCTTCAGGGAAAAGACTCATATATATGTCCTCTCTAAAATCTTTGTAGGCATCTATGCTTACATTTGTTTTAGTAGTTGATCCAGTTCTCACTAAGCAACTTCCGTTTGCTTTATTACAAACAACTACACAATTAAAAAAAGACTGCTGTCTTAAAGAAAATGTGGAAATTATTATTATTATTATTTATACTCAGCCTTTTCACGGGGAATCAAGGTGGGTTACAGCATAAAAAACATACAATACAATAAAAATAAGTATCAAAAACAATTTAAACAAGTCCCTTTCCCTACCCCCATCCCAATCATAAAACGGATTTATCTTCTGAAGATACTTTAAAGGCAAGAGGGGTGTTATCTCCAACCTCCTTAGTTTTCCTTGAAATCTTGGCATTAAACTATATTCTTGAGCTTTGATATCATCCATGCCTAATAACTTTTATATGCTACAGTGCATATGAAGTGATGTCAACGGTAACCAAACTGAATTGAATATATAGGTACCATGTTTTCATATATGTGTGTGTGTATATATATATTTGTGTGTGTGTGTGTGTGTACACACACACACACACATCCCATTTGTTTACAAGGACAGGGGAAAGTATAAGTAACACCAATAAAAGTATAACATACTTCCTCTGCTATTACAATGGTATTCCTCTGGCATCCCCTGCTGATGTCAGAACTACCAGCATTCTATTAAATTGCTTAACTATAACTATAATTGTGAAGTAATTGCTCTCATGCTTCACCTTTACTAAATTCAAGAGAGCATGACTTTAAATTGTCCAACTGCAATTAACACTGTACAAAGCCAGACAGAACCAGAAACAACACATGCTTTTCACAAATAACGATAAAGGCTACTGTGAGAACCCACCAGACTAATAAAAAGGACACATACATTTGAACCAACAACTGTACATATAATTATGCTATTGTTGCAAATCATCTGAATAATCCCACATCAAACTCAAATGCAAAAATATGTAAGACTATCCAAATTATTGTTGTTTTCATTTTTAAACATGCTGTATATTCAGTGCATCTGTTAAAACCCAACCAATTTCAGAACTATAACATTAATCGGATTCATGAAATGTCTAAAAGTCAGAGCTGTGCTCTGCAATTCACAACTTTCTTCAAACTGGAGGAAACTGGGACATGACTGCAAAAAATACTCCTTGTACAAAGTGAACAAGCATGGGCTGCTTGCTCACTTCTAAAACATTGTACATCAGAAAAAGAAACATGAAAATTAGCTTTGTTCTCTAATATTGTAATAGCCAATAGTGAACTACCGAGACTCTTTGCCAATACTATTCTAGGCATACATTTTAATGTAGCTGTGCTGCAGTTGCTCCTCTCTAATATGCTTGCCAATTATTCCTTGAAGATACTTGGATAGGCCCAAAATAAAGAAATGGCAGAAGATAAACGATACGAAGAATGGTATGCAGAGTAAATATAATTGATATTTTTTTCAAATACACTGGTAGAAGTGCTCTCTTGTCTCGAATTGGAGAAGGCAGCTTTAACAGTACTGCTGTTTAAATAAATGCATACTGCCTAAGCTTAGACTTTTGGCCTTTATTTGTACGCACCACAAAAAGTAGCCTATGGCATAATGGACAATTTAATGAGACATAATATGAGTTGAATATGAATTCCTACCTTAAGTAAGGCCTACCTAAAACTAAACCAAAAACACACACACACAAACACACACAAAGTATCCATAACTGTCAATGAAGACAAAAGAAACGCTTTCGCATTATCAAAGAAGTGTTTATATGTAGATAATGGACAGCTAAATTACTCATAATTTAGTTAATACAGAGCTAGACAGCTAAATTATTCATTTCATATGTCACAATTATAATTCATCATAGTTAACATTCTGAGAGCTCTGAAACAGTACTGTATAACTTATACTGTGCATTTTATTGTCATGTTCTTAAAACAGACATGGCAGACTACAAACGCATCAAAAGTTCAGTTACCGCATTTCCCCGAAAACAAGACACTGTCTTATATTTATTTTTCCTCAAGAACACACACTATGGCTTATTTTCAGGGGGTGTCTTATTTTTATTAAGTATGGTGCAACAATCTACATTTACTCAAATATAGTTAAGTCGTCTTCTTCTGGAAGATTGCCATAACTCTCCAAACACGAAATTCTAGCCTGGATTTCTTGCGACTCCATTTCCTTTAGAACCATTGGCCCCAATATTTCCGCTCCCTTCTTCGCCAGGCCTATCACTATGTCTTATTTTTGGGGTATGGCTTATACTGCGCAAAAGCTTAGAAATCCTGCTACTGCTTATTTTATGGGTATGTCTTATTTTTGAGGAGACAGAGTATGTATTTGGGCACAAGCAAAGTTTCAGTTTTCCGATACACTAATCATCTGACAGCAACAATCAATACTGAAGAGCTCAGCTACTATATTTCATCGAGACTGGCGGTTTGTTATGACTGGTGCATTACACCCTGAGACAGCATTAACTTTGCTTGTATGACATTCAGTACCATGGACAGCACCAAGCACCTTACTATATGCAGAGCAGCACTGAGAATTACAGTACCTTGGACAGCGACAAGTAAGTGCAGGACTGAGCTGTCTTTCCACCTCTCTAAACTGCAAGGTTTTACACTTTGAATAAAACACTGCTGAGAAACTGCCTCTCAACAGTGGCACAAACCAGGCCCTCCTTTTCCTAGAACACCAACAACAGGACTCATTTTGTCAGACTCCTTTCAAGAAGTTGCAAGGCTGAAGTAGTGCATGGATCCGAAAAGGTTTTTAATGGTCACCGCTCTGTGTATAAATACACACCACCTACTAGATGAAATATTCCAATTGTCTTTAACAATTTATAACTTTAAACCTGGTTTCTTGGCAAACAAATGCCAAGAGTTACTCTTGTTTCAGAAGGGTGCAAAGTAGCTACGAAATTCCAATTTCGCCCCCTTTCGATGCTCTAATTTTTATTTTTAAAAAGCAAACAAGACAAGCCGAAAGAACATGCAACAAATCCAGTTCACTAGGCAAACATACTGCGAGCCCAAGTATAATTGCTCAGAACAAAAGTCGGGGTTCCTTTACATGTTCGCAATCAGGCTCTGGGGCTTTTCTTTTCTTTTTAATTCTGTAGTTTACTCTTGCATTTAAAAAATGCATCCCATGAATTTCAGTGGCGCTCACTCAATTCAGGATTGCAACTTACACTGCCCACTGCAGCAACAACACTTTTTGCAAGGCTCAAGGAGCTGTGGCTAAGGTGAAAGGGAGTAGCATCAGCCCTACTCAAAGGGCAAGAAAGTGGTCACTGAGCAAGCTCCTACCAACACCTCCCCTCCTGAGTTTAGGGCAGAGTCTACTTGCCGCAGATACACTTTGGAGCTCATTCCAACTACAGCCCAAGTAAACCACTGAGAAGGAGAAGGAGAGCCACCTGGGACCTGGTCCTTTCCTCCTTGACTCAAGCCCCACAGTCTCAAGGACCCCCCAGAGACTTATGGCGCTTTGATCCCTTAGCTTCCCAGAATCACTTTAAATCCTGGCATGCAAACAGGGCTGCCCTCCAGAAAGCCTCTGAAAGCTCTTGACCAACTGAACTGAAGCAAGAAGCAGAGATCTTTACTCTGGAGTGAGCCATGTTCTTCCATAGAGAAGCTGCCACTCCACAATGAAGGAACCACCGCCATGGCATGCACCTTCCTGACCCAGCTGAGCATCTCAAGCAACGACAGCGGCGCACCAATGGCCATGCCTTTCTTCCCGGCGCTGGGAAACCACTGGGCTCCTGAAGGACCAGGGGAAGCCCCATCCACGCTAGACCCAGGCTCTCCTGCCCATCCTGGGCCCATGGCTCCCCTTCCTCTGCTGGGCCGCATCCCAGCCCCAGCAACGAGCCAGACAGAAGAGCCCACCGTCCCACACTCCAGAAGGAAGGGGGGACCTAGCAATGCCCCCCTCCAGAGAAGGAGGATCACCATCTCCACCACCCCCAAGAAGATCACACGCGAAACCGAGGGCAAAGCCCCCAAAGCAACCACGGCGCCACCACCAGCAGAACCCAAAGCAAGAGGATTCATAGAGGGAACAGAAGGGCTTTCCTTGGAAGAGACCGAGAGGGAGGAAGGGAGGGAGGGGGTTCCTTGGTGAAGAATGGAGGGAAGGGAGAGAAAGGGGTTCCTTTGAAGGGACCAAAAGGAGACTTTGGGGAGGGAGGGAAGGAGGGAAAGGGGTTCCTTGGTGGAGAAGGGAAGGAAGAGAGAGAAGGGGGTCCCTTTGAAGAAACCAAGAGGAGACATTAGAGAGGGAGAGAAGGTTCCTTGGTGGAGAAGGGAAGGAAGAGAGATGAAGGGGTTCCTTTGAAGAGGCCAAGAGGAGAGACATTGGGCATGGAAGGAAGGGGGTTCCTGGGGAAGAAGGGAAGGAAGGGAGAGAAGGGGGTTCCTTTGAAGAGATCAGGAGGAGACATTGGGAAAGGAAGGAGAGAGGGGAGGGAGACAAGGGGTTTCCTTTGAAGAGACACTTGGGGAGGGCGGGGTGCTGAGAGGGGGGTTCCCTCTTTTGGGGGGGCTTTGCATTTGCCGGAAAGTTTTCCCGAAAGAGGAGCAGGAGCCCCGGGGCGGCCCTACCTTACAATCCTCGGGGCCGGATTTGACGGAGTACTCCTCGGCTTGCAGGTATTTCTGGAGGACCAGCTCGAACTCCCGGTAGCGCTCCCGGGCTTGCTGGTCGTAGCTCTGGAAAGCCAGGACGCAGCGGCGGCAGGAGCGGAGCCACTCGTCCCCTTCCTCCTCCTCCTCCTCCTCTCCCTGATCCCTGCTGCTGCCTCCTGGCTCCCTTTCTCCCTCTTCTTGTCCTTCTTCTTCTCGGGGGTGATGGTGGTGTCCTCCGGCGGGGTCCAGAGTGCAGTTCCTTGTCTCCGGGCGGGAAAGCCCAGCGAAGAGCTCGCGGAGGGTGTAGGAGTTACAAAAAGGAAGGTAGAGTTCCGCCGAGGAGGAGGAGGAGGAGGAGGAGGGCGGCTGCAGGCGGCGGCAGGCCTCCCCGGCGTCCCCCAGGAGGCTGAAGCACTGGCCGGAGGGGGGCGGCGTCGGGGGCCCGTCCTGCATGGCGCCGGACTCGGGGTCCCGGTGGTGCCTCCCGGGGGCGACCTGCCGGGCCTCAAGGCAGAGCCACAGGTGGTCGGAGAGCAGGACGGTGAAGAAGAGCAGCGAGGCCAGCGAGAGGCGCCATTTCTGCGCCCGCTCCGAGTCGGCGAAGGGCTTGTCGGGCTCCCGAGGGCCGAAGCAGACGCCGGGGCCGCCGGATCCTCCTCCTCCCGCGGGGCCGCGGCGGCTGCTGCCGCTCATCATTCGGGAGCCCGCAGCCAGGGGGGGCTCCTCCGCGGCCGGGCTGGGAGAGGGCCCCAGGGGCATGGAAGGAGGAGGAGGAGCAAGGCCAGGAGCAAGGCCCGGAGGCTGCCACTGTGGGTGCCCCTGCCGCCCCCCGCCGCGCTCAGCCGGGCATGGTCAGAGCCAGGGCCCCCGGGGCGGTGCCAGCGCCGGAGCCCCGCTGCCCGCCCCCGGCCTCATGCCCGCCCCGCTAGACCCCCGGCCCCGGACCCTGCCCCGGACCCCCGCGGGGCCCAGAGGGACGCCCCCGACCCCCCTGCTCCCGGGGAGCCGCCTCGGCCGCGACGCCGCTCCAGAGGCTCCGGGCGACGCTGCTGCTGCTGCTGCTGCTGCTGCTGCTGCTCTGGCTGCGGCTGCCTTGGCTCCTGCTCCGCCTGATGCTGCTGAGGAGGCTGAGGAGGCTGAGGCTCCTAATAGCACTGCGCTGCTGCTGCTGCTGCTGCTGCGGAGGCTCCCTCCGGGGACGGTCCCTGCCGGCTCTCGGGGCGGGTCTGGCTGCCTCCTCCTGCCGCCCGGGGGCCACCTTCATCTTGGGGCCCTGCGCTAAGTTGCCGCCATCTTCGTCCGGGAGAAGAAGAAGGAGGAGGAGAAGGGGCGCTTTTTCGAGGGGGGAGCGAGGCAGAGGCAGCAGCAGCAGCAGCGGAGGCCCTTTGCGTCATCTCCTCCTGCGCCGCCGCCAGCCTGGCGCATTGGCAGCAGCAGCGGCGGCGGCGGCAACGGCAACGGCGGCGTCCTCGTCCTCTGCCTGGCGCTTGGAGGATGGAGGGAGGGAGGGAGGGAGGGAGGGAAGGAGGAGGGAAGGGAAGGGAGGAGGAGGAGGAGGAGGGGAGAGGACCAGTGAGACGCCCGCCGCGCTCCTCCAAGTCCTCCTCCTTGGCTTCAGGAAGCCTTGGCACTTCCACCGAAGAAGACATGCTGGCACCAAGGTGGCACAGGCGGGGGGATGGGCCTTCCCGGGACTTCCCTCCTCCACCGGGCAAAGGAAGGTGAGCTCCCCAGGCGGGCAGCGAGTGGAGGGGGGTGGAAGTGGCAGTGGCAGTCCCTCTGCCCCGCCTGGGCTCCCCTCCTCCTCCTGCTCTCCCTCAAGAAGGCGGGGTAGGGGCCCCGACTCCCCCCAGCCCAGTTCGGGGAGCGGAGGACCACCAAAAAGCCTCTCCCTCCCCGAGGCTTCCTTCTTCTCTGGCCTTTTTGGAGGAAAGGGAACCCCGGGAAGATGCGGTTCCCATCGGGAGCGGGACGAGGAAACTCCAGCTCCTTCCTCTCAGAAGCCTCCCCTTCCTCCGCCAGAACTAGACCTCCTTCCCTCAGGAGCTCAGAACTAGCCCTCGTTGCCTCAGAAGCCTTTCCTCCCCTCAGAAATGCCCTGTTCCCTAAAAAACATCCCATACCCCCACAAGCCTTTCCTTCCCTCAGAAGTTCCTCCTTCCCTCAGACATCATATTCCCTCAGAAGCCTTTCCTTCCCTCAGAAGTGCTTCGTTCCCTCAGACGAGTCTGGTTCCTTGAGAAGTGCTCCTTGCCTGAGGACTCAACCTGGTTCCTTCCGGAGCCTCTCCTTCCTCCTCTCCCTTCCTTGGGCTGTGTCTCTGTGTCTGTCTTTATGAGGAATGCCCTCCAGTCACCTGCCAGGCTTCTCTCTTTTGTTCAATCTGGGGAGGCCACCTCTTCAACTGGCTCCTATCCAAAGAGCAAAGTTTGCAGAGGCTGGGGGGGGTTGTGCCCCCTCTTTCTTCACTTCTTTTCTGGGGGGTCAGCAACCCCAGCCTCCCCCCTTCGCTGCCATGTGTTTCTCCTGCCCTCCCCTGGGAGGCTGTCCAAGGAAGGCTTGGAAAAGAGGAGGAGGAGGAGAGCAACCTGGCCCCACAAGCCCAGCCTGAGCCAGACTTTTACTGCACCTGTCTTTTTCATAGCAATGGTTATGTTAGCCTTTTCCAGTCCTGACTCGTTTGTTTCAGGGAAGGGGCTTTCATGGGCTCCTGGGGTTCTCTTATTGCCTCAAAAGCAACACCTGCTAAAATGTCCCCTTCTATATATCCATTAAAGGTTCAGTTTTCAATTGGCTGCCTTGTGGGTTGTATCTGAAGAAGTGAGTTGTGTCCCAAAAAGCATTTGGTTTTTTGCTGTTGTTTTGTTTGGTGGTATTCCATAAAGTCATTTCCAGCTCATAGCAACCCCAGGGAGAACTTCAAATGGGGCTTTCCTGGCATATTTGTTCAGAGGGGGTTTACCATTGGCCTCTTCAGAGGCTGAGAAGATGTGACTTGCTTACCACTGCTTTCCTCTGAGGCTAAGAGAATGTCACCCAGGAGGTTTCCATGGCCAAGCAGGGATTTGAACTCTGGTCTCCAGAGTCATTGTCCCTGTTATTGCGTGCCTTCGAGTCATTTCCAACTTACAACGGTGACCCTTAGGCAAACCTATCATGGAGGGTTTTCTTGGCAAGACTTGTTCAGAGGAGGTTTGCCATTGCCTTCCTCTGAGGCTGAGAGAGTGTGACTTATTGCCCAAGGTCACCCAATAGGTTTCCATGGCTGAGCAGGGAATTGAATCCTTAGTCTCCAGAGCTGTAGTCCAATGTTCAAACCGCTACACTGGCAGCCCTTGAGTAGTGTCTGAAGAAGTGAGCTGTGACCCAAGAAAGAATATGCTTAAATACATACGTAAGAACTGTAAATAACTTTCTGAGTAACACAGAGCTCTTTTCATGTCCAAATTGAAGCTTTATGCCTGAAGGAAGATCTGTGCCACTGGGAAGCTTGCTATCCTACCTTAAAAAGAGATTTGACAGCTGAATACAATGTCTGAATTTAAAGCAGCATTGAAGTCTCATCCCGTCTGGCAGGCTTATCCAGACGGCTTTTTAAATTGTGATTCTTAAATGATGAATTTTAAATGTGCTTGTTTTAATGTGACTATCTTAGGTGTCCTTTTCAATTGATATGTGTGTTTTAACTCATACTGGTTTTTAACAGATGTTAGATATTTGCTAATTTGCTTTGATCCAGGGGGAGAAATGAGTAATGAATGTTGTTGTTGTTCTTGTTATAAAAAACAATCAAGGAAACAGTGAACCATTTGAGATCTTATCTTTCTGTCTGAGAATGCAAGAAGGCAGGCACTTGCTACTGCATTAAAGTGCACTCCAGATTTAAAGCTCATTTGTAGTTTTTATGGGTCTGTTTCTGAATACATGCAACTTCTCATATCACTCTCACTTTTAAGCTTCCTCTGTGGAAAACCATTAGGGACGGTGGTTGTGTGAGAGGACTGTATAGCATTTGGAGTGTGCTTGCCATGAGGATAGCCCTCAATCACAGCCTGTTCCTTACACAAGGGGCGCACAAACCTCTGGCAATTACTGTGGTCACTCTTCATGTTCATACTATTTATATGATGAGCAGCTACATTCCAGTCCATACAGCGGCAGTCATTCCTGCAGCACCAGAAAGGTTATTTCACAGCTAAATCTGGCGACATCCGGCTGACATTTGGCAGAGTGAGCAGGATGCAGCCCCAAATCCAGTCATACGCGTGTTTAGTGAAAAAGCTAGTGCTGATGCTCGCAATGTGGTGTAGCCATGAGTAAACGTGCGTGAAACTGCAACACATCATTCTAGTGACACAAGACTTAAATGGAGGTTATATTTGCACTGCTAAAAGCGAATGGTGCCTTCATACTGGTTACAGAAGAGCAACATTTGTGAGGGGCTGGGGGTCATGGCATAGGAAACATCCATCATTTTAGCTTTAAAGGGAGAGGGCTGTGGCCCCTCATCTCTATGGGACAAAAAATAATCTTTTCATATATTCATCTTTTATGGACTTGTCTTCTGTCCTTACTAAAGAGGGATATTTTTATTTTAAAGAGTATTTGCCTCCATGCTTCTCCTTATGGACATATTTTATATGCTAAATTATGCTCGCAAGCAATCTTTCTCTGCCCCCATAAAAAACTACATTGCTGTATGTTGACCTGATCTTATTTCAGTTCCAGTGTGTCCCTTCTATGGTTTGTCATTAAGTTACTGCCAAGCAGATGGGAAGAGTAATACATTAATTAAGTTCCATATGTCACAGAACTTGCGCATAATTTTCATTCTGATAGACTAATTGAAAGGTGGAGAGATTCATTTTAGTAGTACTAGAGATGTTACTTGATTCCATATCAATCGCTTGGGATGCCTCAGTTTAGAAGATCTGGTTATTTCTCATTTTCGAGACTGAAACTACATACATTGTTTCACACATTCTCGCAGCATCTCTGCACTGGAATGTGACTGGGTTCCTTGTGTCTTCATAGTAAAACTGGATTAATAAAAGTGATTTTCTTACAACAGGCAGAATGTCAGAGAATGGGAAGCAAAACACTTTCAAGACCCAGAAAGGTCAGATCCTACCAGACTTCTGCTTTTGATTTAATGTTGCATAACTGAGAGGTCTTGCATATTTAGATAACTTAGGATATGACGAGATGCAGATGATAGTACTTGAATGCAATCAAAGTAGATTATATCAGAAATGGCATTTCTGTGAAACTGATAGGAAACAAGATGAACATCAACTTCTTCATGTAGTGCCCAATTAGGACCAAACTACATGTGATGTGGGACACCCTTACTTTTTCTCCTTTTCTTCTGATACAGTTCTCTCCTTCTTTCCTGAAAAGGGAACTGTGTATTTGGGTACTTCACAATTTGTTGTTGTTGTTGTTGTGTGCCTCCAAGTGGTTTCCAACCTCAACATCCTGACAGTAAGGGCTGTTTGACAGTGGAACACACTCCTTCCTCAGAAATCTTTAAGTACATACTGGAAGGCCATCTGTTGGGATGCTTTGAGTGAGAGTTCCTGCATGGCAGGGGTTGGACTGGATGGCCCTTATGTTCTCTTCCAACTCTATGATTCTATGAACTTATGGCGACCATAAGGGGACTGTATCATGGGGTTTTCTTGGCAAGATTTGTTCAGATGAAGTTTACCATTACCTTTCCCTGAGGCTGAGAGCATGTGAATTGCCCAAGGTCACGCGGTGGGTTTCCATTGCTGAGCAGAGAAATGAACCCTGGTCTCTGCAGTCATAGTCCAACACTCAAACCATTACGCGACTTTGAATCTCTTTACTGTAGGAGGGTGATTAATTCTTTTTTTCTCCCATAGATGAGAAAGAAGCTGGGAGTATGTTTCTGAGTAGGGGAAAAATGGTCCATGGGGAAAGAATTAAGTGTAAAGGCACACACATGCATGACACTGCTTCAGTAAAATATCCAACTGTCTGTGTACAGTATGTGCCTTCAAGTCACATGTTGACCTATGAATTTCATAGGGTTTTCTTAGACTATGACCACCCAGAGGTGGTTTTGCCCTTTTCTTCCTCTGAAATATAGCTACAGCACCTAGTATTTATTGGGAGTTTTCCAACTAAGTACTATCCAGGGCTGACCCTACTGAGCTTCAAAGATCAAACAGGATCTGGTGCCTTTGGGGTATTTAGGCCATATAACCACTCAAGGAACACTCCACACTGCCAAACCAACCAAAGTCCCTATAATCAAAAACACTGCAACATCTTGTTACAGGTCTCACTCTTCATAACTAATGACTATACTATGCTTCTCATCCATGTGTGTATTTAATGTCCTTTGACAGACATCTGAGCTTGTGACCATTGTTGTATCTTGCAAGAGTGAATTCCATAAATTATTTAAGTGTTATGTAAGGAAGCATTCTCTTTTATCAGGCCCAAATCCACTGCTAATCCATTCCATCAGATGACTTCAAGTTCTTGCACTAAGAGAAAGGCAGAAAAAAAATTCTCTCTGTCCACTTCCTTCTGTACTTCTGTCTTGTGTTGCCTGTGAGTTTCATTGGAACTTTTTGTTGTTGGGCCCTATGCTATTAAATATTTGAAAAATGCACTGAAGTTGGGCTTTCATTTGCTTTTGTGAACAGCTAGGAAGTCAAAATATAACATTGCTGTCTTAAAACAGAAAGTGGATGGCATAAAAGCAATAGCAATAGCAAGTACATTTCTATACCACTTATCAGCACACTTAAGCACTCCCTAAGCTTTTTACAATATGAAAGCTTATTGCACCCAACAAGCTGGGTATTCATTTCAGCAACCTCAGAAGGATGCAAGCTGAGTCAGTCCTGAACCCCTGGCTAGTATTGAACTCACAACCTCCTGGTTTGTAAGTGAGTGGCTGCTGTACAGGCATTTAACCACTGTGCCACTAGGGCTCCTCAAATGCATACATTTGAGCCAGTTTAGTTGGAAATAAAGTGTCATGGAGAAGAAAATGGCATAATTATTAATAAAATATTTCTGTGTCTGGATATGTGACCCACAATCCCTCTCTATTGACCAGTGCCTGTGAATTTTTGCACAAGCCTTCATTCAGATCTCTTCACAGGGTGTCGTTCTCCCAGAAGATTTTAATAATACAGGAAAATGACATTTTGCAGTCACCTGCACATTTACCTTAGAAACCAAACAGGATTGCTTTGGTAACGTGGTAAAAAAAAAAGATGTGGAGAAACTGTGACACAGGTTTTATAATCTGTACTGCTACAACTGCCACAACCCATTCCAATGCACTATACCAGGCAAAGCTTTGTACCGCTGTAGTGTTTTCCTCTCCTGTAAATATCGCCAAACTCCCACAGCTCTTCTCTTGCAGCAAGCACATTCTAATGAAGGTATCCCTGATTTCTCACTGCAGCAAGCAGGCAGATTCTGCTGTATCCAAACTGCTGCAGTTCAGGTGACTGATGCCCCCTAGTGTTAAACTGGAGAACCTCAAGGAAGAGCTTCAGTGATACAACTGGAGACAGGCTGGTGATGGTATTTTCTTCACAGGAAAAGGACATAACAGCAGATGGAAAGAGAAGGATAAAAACATCTAAAGAAAACGACTTCACAACCTTTCTCCCGGTTACTCTTATTTCAGTTTTATGTACTCTTATACTGTGAAAGCACTGTTGTCTCACAGTTCAGCAAGTGGAAATGGAAGCACAATAGGTACACTTGTAATAAAGGGTCATATCTACATTTCATCTAGACCAGTATTAGCTGTGTTTTAGTAAACAAGTGGGAGCTGCAACAAAACTGGGACACCACGTGGAGTGGTCCTGCTGAGCTTCCGATTCTATGCATAGAATCATAGAATCAAAGAGTTGGAAGAGACCGCAAGGGCCATCCAGTCCAACCCCATTCTGTCATGTAGGAACTCTCAGTCAAAGCATCCCCGACAGATGACCATCCAACTTCTATTTAAAGACCTCCAAGGAAGAAGACTCCACCACTCTCCAAGGGAGTGTGTTCTGCTGTTGAACAGCCCTTACGGTCAGGAAGTTCCTCCTAATGTTGAGGTGGAATCTTTTTTTTCTGCAGTTTGCATCCATTGCTCCATGTCCTGTTCTCTGGAGCAGCAGAAAACAAGTTTTCTCCCTCCTCAATATGACATCCTTTCAAATATTTAAACAGGACTATCATATCACCTCTTAACCTTCTTTTCTCCAGGCTAAACATCCCCAGCTCCCTAAGTCATTCCTCATAGGGCATGGTTTCCAGACCCTTCACCATTTTAGTCATCCTCCTTTGGACACGCTCCAGTTTCTCAATGTGCTTTTTGAATTGTGGTGCCCCAGAACTGGACACAATATTCCAGGTGGGGCCTGACCAAATCAGAATATAGTGGTACTAGTCACCTCCCTCCCCAGTTTTTTGTCAACTTCTTCCATACTCAGTTTGTTGTACCACCAGAGCAATCTTACAGAGAAGGCTAAATATCTCACACAACTACAAATCCCAGAATTCTGTGGCATTGAGACACAGCAGTTGAAGCAGTTTCAAACTGCATTATTTCTGCAATGTAGATGCAGCCTAAGTGGCAGCACCAAGGATTTCTGATTCCCCATTATGTTGACAGGAGTTGCAAAAGAATGACTTCCCTCCTGCCCTACAATGAAAGGAAGAAAATCTGTCTTTAACCAGCAATGGATTTGTGTGCATGTGTGAAATATGAACTCTCCTAAGGTTTTTTTGTTTTTGTTTTTTCAAAAGAAATGCCTCAGTCACGGAATTCCTTCATTCTAAGACTGTGCTGGATATCACACTACACTGTTATTTATAGTACAGTTATTCCATTTTAAGGGCTATAGCTGCCTCCTGTAGAATCCTGGTATCTGCAATAAAGGGAGGGGCATTTAGAATTCATAGCCAGAGAGCTCTTTGTTGTTGTGTGCCTTCAAGTTATTTCCGACTTACAGCAACCCTAAGGTAAAGCTATCATGGGGTTTTTTTGGCAGGTTTCTCCAGAGTGGGTTTGCCATTGCTATCCTCTGAGGTTGAAAGTCTGTGACTCCATGGCTGAGCTAGGTCAAATCCTTGTTTCCAGAGTCATAGCCAAACCAGTACACTATGTCGGCCTCCTTAAACTACAAACCCCAGATTTCCACCAGAGGCTGCCAAACCAGTTAAAGGGGACTAACAGTGCTTAACAGTGTAGTGTTATATTGGCCACAAGTCTTTAGCACCCAGTTGGTGGATAGCGGAGTTCTAGTAAAAGACAAAGTAGATGTTCCCACCAGTATGAAGCCTGCCCTCCCCTCCTAGTACATACAATGTGTTGGTCACACAGACATACAGCTGTTTTTCACATTAATTAACGATATGGTGAATCTGGACGTTATCAGACAAAGCTAAAGCAGAACAGATTATGTTTATGGCTGAACCTCATAAGATGACACTGTGGCTGTGCTGGAGTTTGCACATCCTCCATCCGTGACTATTGCACAGCTTTTCATTGATGGGCTTTCCCCATCAATTGCTGCCAATATCGCTGCTGTAGCATTAGATTTGGGTGGGATAATGTCTGGGCTGCTGTTCTGGCATTGGGCAGCAGTGTTGCCAATTTCCAGGGAATTTAATTAATTTATTTCTGGGGATTTTGAGTGAATAATAATAATAATAATAATAATAATAATAATAATAATAATAATAGGGTCATTTTGGGGATTTTGGATTTTGGTAAAACATTCCGGGTAATATCTTCGAGGCTTGTTGGCAACACTGTTGGGCAGCCACATGGTGTCAGTTTTCTTCTCTCCCTCACTCTCACTCCCTCCTCCACTATTCCCAAGCAACCCCTTTTCTTTTCTTTTCTTTTTAAAATATTTTCTTTTTTCCTCCCCCACCTAAATCACATTGCCATAATTCCTAAATTATTTTTAAAAGAGAAAAACAATAATAAAAAAGCACACTGATAAAGCAGGGATGACAAGGAGGCAGAGTTAAAGAGCATGTTGGGATCGGCTGCTGCAGTGATTGCAGACATATGTGATAGGGACTTCTCCCAAGCCAGTATGCATGTGTTTCTTTTCATTACCATAATTGTGGTAAGAATGGGGTTCATGTGACAATCTCCTGAGTTTTAGTTTGGACTTCAAAGGAACTATCGAAGGTGATAAATCCAATCCTCAAACCCATTTCAGGACTTTGGATAGCTCTTTTGAAGTTCAGCCTAAAACCAGCATGCCACAGCTATATGTGTAGTTTGTAGTATGTAGTTTATTCCCATATGCTAAAAGACGCCTCCCTTTGGAAAGAGTATTTTAAGGCAAAGATTGGGAACCTATAGCTTTCCAGAGGTTCTTGTGCTCTAAGTTCCTCAGGCTCAGCCAGCACAGATAGCTGTTAAGGATAATGGAACTTGTTGACAAATGACACATGGAGAGCACCATCCTGAACATGCTGACTGTATAATAATTGCTTTAGAAGTAATCAGCACTAATTTTCAAATAAGCATACTTAAAATGCAGTATGACTGTCAAGGTGACAACTGAGGCATTACAAAGGAATAATGCCACAAATTACAGTATATCATCTAACAGATGTAGGCATGTGGATCATCCTACAGTTTGCCCAGTTCTTTTCAGTCAGACATTACCCATGAAATTTCTATCCCACCCACCCCCCGCCTTTTCCATTGGCACTGTTTCAAGAAATATTGCTAGTTTCTGGTACAAACTGTGATGCAATAGGAACTTCCATATTAGAGATATTAGTCTTTCCCTGTCAAAGGTTGGCAAGACAAAAGGACTCCTACAAGTCATTCTCCATAGCAGGCAGGCTCAACAGATGTTCCCCCAGTCTGATGTCTGTGGCCTGCTTTGCTGTAAGATAACTCTGCCATGCAGTGTTTGCAGGCAATTAAAATACTGATGTGCATTTAATTCTGTGGCTCACAGTGTGCAATATGGCTGATTTATTAAACACTTTGTCTTAATGCAAAAGCTAACTGGGTGAAGTATGCATAGTGGCTTTGTTCAATGCCGTGCTCTCTCTCGTTTTATTTGATGGATCTCTGCATTCGCAAGCAAACAAAACAAGGGCAAGCCATTTAAGTGGTCACAATTCACCCATCTTACAGCGATGTAGTTAAGTAATTTTAGATTCGAGACCTAACGGTCTTATGGGAACATTTTCTCTGGTGGGTAATGTGCATTACTTTCACTGATTTCAAAACATGATAACCCAGACCTGTTGTGTTTGAGGGCCTAGCAACCCTGCCTCAGTGGCTCCACTCCAGTTAAATTCAGCCCTTTTTCATTTTCACCTTTCATTATACTGGCAATCTAAAGACTTGGAATTTTTATGCTGTGAATGACAGCTTAGACATTTGTTTATAACACTAAGACAAATGCAATGCCTTAGATCAGGTGGGGTGGAAAACCTCCGGCTTTTGGACCAAATCAGGACTTTCACCCCAACATCTTTCCTAAGACAGTACCTGTCTTACATAAAAGCTTCCAATTTGTATATGGCTCCTGCAAATGATTTAAAGTTTGAGCAATGCAGAGTTGTAGCAATGGGGTGGGGTGGGGTGGGGTGGGGTGGGGTGAAGGCATTGTACTCATAGAAATTCTGTCCACTCAATGAAATTTTCCTTCAGTTCCCAGATTTCTTGATTGCAGAGAATAAGGCACAGAAAACTGTTCACACTCAGAACTCTTATCACTGCTATCTTCACATTTGCTTGGTAACTTAGGTGCATTACAGAGCGCCCAAGAAGGGCCCTCTGCCGCCGCCGTTTGCTACGTCCAGGATTGCAGTGGCCAAACCGCGTGGTTCCGCGCGCAGCAAGAAAGAAGCCCGAAATGACGCTTCTTTCTGCAACCCGGAAGTGGTCACAAGGTGCTAGTCGCACACTCGCGGCGGCACTTCCACCATGCGACGTCCGGATGCTATGCATCCACGACGTCAAAACGGAGCCCCCGTGTGGACGGGCGCCGCCATTTTGTACGGACTCAGTCCATATTAGGTTGAGGACATCCGGAAGGGACGCCCTTCTCAACCCTAACACGCCCCTTCCTAACCTAGCATGCCCCTTCGGCACATCTGTAATGCACCTTAGCCTTTTCTTTGGATGTCTGAACTGATAAATGCTACACTGCATTTTTAGTTACTGCACTGGTAGAGTTTTGAAGACTGGAGGAAAATTTCACTGGGGAGCTGAAAATCCTACTTGGGGGGGTAATGCCACTGTATTGCCCCACAACTCCATTATTATACTCCAGATATTATACTATCTGACGTTTACTATGGCATTTGGGCAAAATTTTATGAAAGTAAACTAATCTCTGTAGGTTTAAATTTGGATTCTCTCCTTTTATTAACTGAAAAGGCGTGTCTTGAATCTATTAGGGTCTGCCTTGTAGAGAGAGCATATCAACTGACATATCCAACACCTCTCAGAGTGTGTTCTCCAGCAATGCTCAGTATCCCCCCCCCCCCCTTGCAGGGTAAGATACCGGACTGTTTTCAAACCCTTTCACTGCTGGTGTCAAGGAAGGCCTTTTTGTTTACAAGATTGAATGTACCAGGGGCAGATATCTGCAGACCCCATTTTTGAATCGTATGTGTCACTGTGGTCAAGCTCCAGATGTTCTCCATCACATTGTATTGCTTTGTCCATTGTATATAATTCCAAGGGAAACATTGTTCAGAAGGTTATTGGAAATGAATACCTCTTTGAATGGGTTATCAGTGGAATACCTATTGGAAGATCGGAACCCACATATAACCAAGTTAATGGCCAATTTTCTAGTGGAGGCAACAAGAATATGGCTTAAATTTGAATAACAATCCTGAGGTTTTATTGTAAATTTTTATTGTAAATTTTATGTAAATTTTTATTGTAAAGGCATGTTGTTTTTCTATGCCTAATAAAGGTTGACTGACTGACTGATTATACTCCAGCAATGCAAAATACATTTGAGGTTGGGCTGGCATTCTGCATTAATCTTAATGAACTTATTGTCCCTAGGGCTTTTCTACACTTCTCTACACTTCTTCAGTACCACCTGAGACACTTTTGTATTTGCATTTCTTTATTATTGTAAATGGTATTGGTGTGATTGAGTTCACTGACCTTCATAACACATTTAGTGCGGGAAATATGTTCAGAAACATCCAGCACTTAATAAGGATACCAGTCATCTCCCTAAACAAATCCTGAACAGACACTTGCATCTGGGAAACCTAATACCTGGGGTCTTGGGGCCATTTCCCATTCACACTGAACTTGATATGGGCTACACCAGCCCTTCCAGGTGAAACTGGAAGTGACTAGTGTTTACTTGCTGAAGTAAGGTGCAAAAAGAAGCACACCTTGTTTTAGAAAAAAACATCCACTCAGAGATGTGATTCTTCTTTTTTTCTAAAAAAAAACCCCCCCTTTTTTTTTTTTGGTGGCAATTTGTGGCATTGCTGATAGGAGTTCCAGGAACCAGAAAAGTAGCCTTGAGAAGGGGAATATATGGCCGAAGGACTGTGTTATGTATATCTGTTGTTATTAACTGTCCTCGAGTTGACTTCAACTCATGGCAACCCTGTGAAGAAAACATCTCCAAGTCCCTCTGTCTGCAGTCTCTCTGCTCAGGTCCTGCAGACCGAGACCTGTGTCCTCCCTGATCGACTCTAAACATGTCTTTCTCTCTTTCTACTGCCTTCCACCTTTACTAGCGTCTTTTCTAATAATTAATTTTTCTTCATGGTCTGTGATCCTTTCTGGCCTCTCCCTCTCTATTGGTAGCATAATGTATGGATAAGCTTTCATCCATCAAATGAGCAAATAACAGGCTACTTCTAAGATGCATTGAATTTGCCTATCCGCTTTCACTGAAAATGGTGTACAAATGAAGAAAGAATTATAATCACACTAACAAAATGCAATAATATTTTTGGTTTTTTGACTTAAAAGTGCTGAATGTTGAATTTATTCCTTATTTTCATGCTCCTGATGGAAATTTTAAAATACCCTAATAGAAGCTACTTAACTTATAGAAAAGGAGATGCCTAAGGCTTTGTTTGTACTGAAAAAAAGGATGGGTAAAAAAAAAAAATATAATCCACTTGGTGGGCTCTGGTGGGCTTGCCATCAGGCCCAGCCCCCCTTGTGGGCTTTTTTTGGGAGTTTGGCCCCCCCCCCCCCCCCAATTCTGGGCTATGTTAATCATACATCATCACTCCTGTTTTTATGGCCCCTGGTTCTCTTAATTAATTCCTACCTGTATGAGTGCTAAGAAACAGGCATGCAAAACTTTATGCTTTATCCATCCTAATTTGTTTTAAAAGAAGGATTACAGTTATCTGTTTGAGGTTAGATATAATAAAGAACATGGCCCAAGTATACCTACTGAGTATAAATGTACAGCAATATCACAGTACAAGCTATCATGTCTTTGTCACTTTTGTTATTCTGTACCTCCAACATGTCTTGAATTTGGAAGATAATGCCATTTCTTTGTTTCTTGTCAACAGAGTTTCTCAAAAGGATATGTGTGAGAGGGTGTCAGTATCTAGCAGCCAGATTCTTTGGATATTTTATAGCACTTTTGATTGCTTACAGTCTAATCATAACAAGACAGACTCCTCAAAGCCCAAGGAATATCTGTAATGCATGGATGGGGAGGTTATCTATCTTACATGCATCTCCCAAGGAAATGGAGCTGGAATATTCTAATTTGGCTATACTGCCAGCTGCTAACAAGAGACAAGCCCTGTTGACTAATAGCATGGTTGCACATTGGATGAGCACATCTTCCATTTGATATGTAGGATTTGAAAAGAACCATTCCAGTGGATCTTGTGACTATGCAGATTTATCCCTACAGGCTACACACAGGATGGTTCTCAATTTACAGATAAAACTGACTAAAATAAGAGAGTATGTCAGCATTTGCTTTTGTGCATATTTAAGCAAAACATGCACTTCTGTAAATATAATTTCCCCCTCATATTTGCCTCATAATTCTAGGACCACTTTATTTGTTTACTTAGCTCCTTTGGGTAGAAAACCAAAACACTGGTTTTCTAAAATGGTATAACCCCTTGAAGATTACGGAAAATAATTACTTTTGGAAGGCTTATTTTATTTATTCTCACAATTCTGGAGCAGGCATATCTTGTTGCTGTTCTAAAGAACCAAATATTTAAATCATAGGTAGATAGATGTTAGCATAAGCTTGTCCCATTTGCATGTTTCCTCATTCTGTGCATGTTTACTCAGAATACTGCCCAATGTATTCTCCCTAAAAAATGTTTGGGATTGGCATCGATACAGTGCAATCCCACTGAGTTCAATGAGGCTTCAACTAAATGCCTATAGGATTGCAACATAATTAGTAAAAGAGCAAGAGAAGAAAACATTTATGGAATATACTGAGGTGAAGATTTGTAATAAAATGTATGTATGAAAAAATATGAGAATATTTATTCAAACTCAATGGCTTTGTTTAAGGTGCAGCAAGCTTGAAGTTCATGCAGAAGGCTAGATTATACAGCTGTTAATATACATAACTAGATGGAGTATTAATTACATGTACGTTGCAGTCCTAGGCATGCTTACTGAGAAGAAAGCTGTACTGTACAAAGCAGAAAGTCTTATCAAAGAAATTGCGCGTAAAATTGTAGCCCTAGCTGAAAAAAATCAAAGCTACAATGGATAAGTTTAAAGACTTAAATTGCATATTTCATGGCATGTAAAGATTGGTATTCATATCCTGGACACCCTTCAGCCTGAAATGAACTGACTTTGACTTCAGTTTTGAACATTCCTTTTACACCCTAATCTTATCTATGTTCACTTGGAAGCAAACTTCATTATGTGGAATTGTGCTGGCTCTGAACTAAATGTACAAAAAGCAGCTACTTTCTTATTCTTACTGGACTTGTAGGAAGGCTGCAGTTGTAAAATACATATACAAGGGACCAAATGCCATTGAACTTACTTCTGAGTAAAGGTTGTAATGTAAATAAATGTACTGTATTTAGTATACTGAAAGTAAAAAAAAAATACAAGAAATAAATATCAGGTAGAGAAAGAAAAAATGCTATTACAGAAGGTTTGAGCTCATATGATAAATACAACAAAGTAAAGAAAGGGAAAGCCTTTTTAAAGACCTTTATCCAAGTGATGCTTCTGTCCTTTTTGCAAAACAAAAAATATCACTGGTTTCTCTGGGTCAAGTTGTTCTCTTGATGTGTTTTCACTCAAGGACAAAAAGAAATGATAAAGCATGCACAGAATTCAGCCGTGTGTGTGGGGGGGGGGGGGGGACAAAGCAATCCTAAATTTAAAAAAGTACAGAGAATTTTATGGTGCATAATGAGTCACTCTCCTCACCCTCCCTTTGCCATCCGTTTGCAAGCAGAGACTTTAGATGGCAATTTCAATTATTTTTTTAAGGCAGTAAGAGAAATTTATTTTGATAATTTACCAAAAGGTTTCAGGAGGGGCAAGGAACCTGTTGCAACAGAAAAGCTTTCTCCTGCTACAATACAGTTCCGTGCTAGTTCTCACGTTCTGCCCTATTCTGATCCTCTGTCATGCCCTAGAGCAATACTGTGTTACCATGTAGAGTAATTCTAAAAATGCCTCCTTTCCACAGTGGTGGCTGGCAGTTTCTGTGCCACTGAAACAGTGAGTATACTCCAGGTATTAGTCCAAACTTTAAAAGAGCTGTCCAAGATACTGACCTCATTTTTGCAAAATACATTCTGCTTTTTGAATCATTCCTTTCAAGTTTTTTTTTCTAAAGTTAAGAGAAGGAATGGTAGCTACCAGCTACCAGTGTTGTGGCACTTGCTGAAACTGGTCATCTCCCAAACCTTTTGCCTAATCTCCTGTACTCCTGCAACCAGCTTTTCCACACACACATTTCAAGATGAAAATACGCCATGCAAATCTTCCCTACAGTCCTCTGAAAGAAAACTCAAAATACCCATGCAAAAAAGTGAAAGGATCAGCTTGGCAATGCCAGCAGGACAGTGAGTCATAAAAAGCGATTGATATTTGGGTGCAAGAAAGCTAATTTTCCCTTGCTGATGGCCTTGCTGTGGCACCAGGGTGCCCTCTGTTTCTTTAGACCAGTGGCAGAAGGCAGTGTCCTTTCAAAACCCCAAGGAAACCAGCAGTCACTCTTTCTGGGAAGTGAAAGTAGGCAGGGAGTAGCAGACTCTTTGCAGATGCTCATTCTCTGAACAACTCGGACCAGACTCGTCTTCCTTTTCCTGTACAGCAGGATGGAAACATTTGATCCTCCAGATAAATATGAGTTTCTGAAATGCATTGGTGTGGGCAATGTGTTGTGGGAGTTGTGGTCCCAAACATCTGGAGGACAAAAGATTTCCTACCTGCTATATGAGATGATGTAATTCTTCCCATGCCTTCATACAAGCACTCAAACAGCTGAAGATTCCCTAGAACTGACAGGACACTCACATTATAGTGAATTATTGAAGTAAGAATTGTATTGGAGGGGTGTATTATGGAAAAGTCAGCAGAGAGAATACTGTGCAGTTCCCAGGGCTTGACTTTGGGGCAGAAATCCAGAGCTACACTCCAGTGGAAAGAACGGGAGAGTTCCTAAATTTAGCAGAGTTGGCTTACTGCATTTTGGAGTAAGTGCAGTAGTGTACATACCCGTTTAAGGATCCTCTTCCCCATAGGATTGTTACATCCTGGCTCTAAAGGCAACTGACTGGCCCTGACATTTCCAAGATTCAAAAGTAGTATAGTTAGCATAAGAAAGATTATTCAGTCCCTCATTATATCTACTTAGTAATGATTTTCAGAAAACACCATCAAAGATAACCCCAGCATCAAATACTAAATTGGAAAGATTATGATGAAAGGTTATCCATTCATCTGTTAGATGAGTTTTCCCTTGGAGACTTGGTGCCCAAGGTATTGGACTAAAAATTCTGTCATCCCTGACCAGTGCCTATATTGGATGGAGATGACTATGAGATGTAATCAGCCAACATCTGAGTTCAAGATTAGGAAAGTTGCCAGGGCAAATCACGCTTTCTCACCCTCAGAGGAAGGCAATGGCAAATCCCCTCTGAACAAATCTTGCCAAGAAAACCCCATGGGTCACCAGAAATTGAAAACAACTTGGAGGCATGCTATCTTGAAAATGTCCATTGTAATTGATTGTGCTTCAGATGCTTCTGTTTCTCAACATGCTTCTGCTTTTCACAAGAGAACAGGGTGCATGTAGTTTCCTGGCTTAAACTGCCATTTACAAATGATCAATGCCTCTGAGCCCGCATTGCTGAAATTCCATTTGCTTACCACAGATAAAACATCCTAATTTGGTTTGATTGTAGAATGCAGTCTGCACTCCTGAGTATCCAAACTGTACAAACTAGAAAGGCAGTCTTATAGGCTCTGTTTCTTACTGAGGAGAGACCTGTGGTGTCTTTTGTAATAAACTTGTTTGTTTACAGATTGCGAGGGTGGGAAACAAGCACACATGGGGACAATACTGCTCCCAAACTATAATTTATCCAGTTCTGTGAATACAGTTCTCAGTTTTTATAATTACATTTTATGATGCTTTCTATGATAGCATATTTTCCTATTTACATTTCATTTTAATTAAAAGATTTTAAAGTGGTTTCATTTAATAGGCAAATGGATCAGAGTATTTCAGAAGAAATAAAACCTAACTAGAATGACAGATTTTTCGGAAGGTTCTAAAATGTTGTTTTAAGTGGGTGAGAGTTTTGATTATTCTCAAACACTGAACATAGTATTCTGCAAGTTTAGGTTTAACAGAACCTTTTTGAAAATATTTATCTGGAGAGATGTCTCGCTGAGAAGACAAAGAACAAATACTGTCAAAAGCTCTGAAATCTTTTACAAACAAACTTCAGTTGTGTTGCAGTTAAACTGAGATATGAAGTATACAGTTGATTTACAAAATATAAAAAACAGTACTGTTGCTACCAATCATTGGTTTGTTTGTTTGTTTGTTTGTTTGTTTCATTTTCATGCTGCCTTTCTCCCAGAATGGGATCCTAGTTGACTTACCAAGGCAGTTATCAAGGTATATTATGTTTAATGTCATAGTTACATTCATAGTCCACCTCTCCTCCAACAAGATCAAGGCAGTATACAAGGTTGATTGCTTCACATGGTGTGAGACAGAGGAGCTAGTTAAAGGTCACCCAGTGAAATAGACAGAAGATATTATAATAGATGCTAGAAACCACCACTTAATTTTTTTCAAAACTCATTTCTCAGCCTTCCCTCCCACCCTTTGGAAGGGTTAAAAATAAATAATACCTGTAGGAAAGATGCAGGAAACAAAATATGTCTTGGGTGGGTGGCATAACAATAATAGAACACACCGCAAAAGAGCACAGTTAATAGAGGAGGTAGGCTAAATGCCATCTAGCTTTCCAATTGCTAATCAATAAATATAAATCCAACAACAAAGAAATGTCAACCTAGTTCCCAAGAAATCCTCCAAATACTCTTACAACACTAGAAGAACAAGAATTACTCCCAATCACAATGATCCAAATCTCTTTTCTCTTCCCAGTGCAATACTTACAAGAGCCCACAAATGGGCAGTTGGTATAATCTGGAGATAACTGCTACAAGACTAAGGGGACAAACAGAAGGCTGCACCTAAAGAGGGTCAATAGAATTGAAGGAGGTGAACAGGAAAAAGAAAAGATGGTTAATTCCCTCCCCTCCCTTTAGAATTCAGTCTAATGCGGCTGAATTTTTGAAAAAGGAAGTAGAAAAGGTCCAAAAATGCAAGGGACATTGAGAAGGATTGTGTGAAGAAGGTTGATAAATAATCTAGCCAACAAACTGCTGAACAGTGGCTTCAAATGAGTGATAAGTAGATGAGTGGACCAAACTAAACCAGAAAGATAAAAAAGCTAAGAAACAACCAAAGACTGAGCAGCATTTTAATCTGCAATCAGAATGAAATGGCTGATTTGTCAGCAATATAATTAATAGGAAGGAGGCCTAAAATTACTTTCAAGCAGCAGCCTCCTATCATTGCTGCCTGTCACACTGCAGCCACCACTGCCACTGCCTACCACTGAGTGAAAAAGTCCAGCAAGGGCACCAGAGGAAGAGGCAAATGGGGGAAACAATGCAGCGAATGAAACCTAAATTAAATGACCATTTTAAAAAAACAGCCAGTTTACATTTGGATTTACTTTAAAAACATAATCGATATAATATCAGTGCAGCTGTTCTGGTCTCTGGGCAGGAGATTCTTAATGTGTATCTCACAAATAATGTTGAAGTGGAGTCTAGTATTTTCACTGATGTGGAGTTTTTTCTCTGCAGTTAAAGAAATCAACATGCAGCTCGGGTCATGTTTACAAATTACATCAGCCTTCTGAAAATACACCTGCACAGTACTAATTCTACATTGAGATGAAATGTGGAAAGTTGCCACACACAGTTACTGGAAAAAATTGTAGAATCTGCTTGGTAAGAAGAGCTCTGCTGTATTTATTGTTATGTCTCTTCAAGTTGATTCCAACTTATGGCAACTTATGGCAAAGGGGTTTCATGGCAAAATTTGTTCAGAGAGTTGCCACTGACTTTCTCTGTGGTTGAGAGAGTGTGAATTACCCAAGATCACCCAAAGGGTTTTCATGACTGAACAGGGATTCAGACCTTGCATTCCTGGGACCCTAGTCCAACATTCAAACCACTATACATTCTGGCTCTTTGCACTACTTTGCAGGATCCTTCAAATGAAAAAGTGTTAAATATTTTCTTTTTGGTATTTTCTGCCTATGTTCTACCCCCTCATTCCTACAGGCTTACTGCAACTGGGCCTATAATTAAAAATAAGCACACAGTAATGAAACAATTGTGGATTCTTTCTCTATTTATCTTGCCTCCCCTTTTCTTCATGTGTCACCAAATTTTCAATGGTAAGCTTTAGACTATAAGTTCCTCACTATAGAGACAGGTTTCCCTGTCATCTGTAAAGTGCAATGCATTCTGATGCCACCACATGAAGTAAATATATATTTATTTTCAAGCAAAGCCAATTGCAAGATGCAGCCCCTCCAACTGCTTTTGCAATGGGATCCAGATCCTCCATTGCATCCCTGCTACTTCCATCAAATTGGTGCACATTGCTCATGTATGGTTTACAAATGGAATTGTATTCCCAAAAACCTTCTAGATGCACAGTGCCATTAATAAATTACATACACTCCAATTGTCCCAATTTGGCAGGGATAGTCTCAAGTAATCCTCTGTCATCCCATTTTTCATCTGCTTTAAAATGACCCAGCTTCTTTTTCTCTCCAATTTTCCTTTTTTGTCCTCAGACTGTTTCAGTTGCTGCAAGCTGAGTTCAAAGTGTAAAAGTAATTTGAACTCAGTTAACTCATGGGAGGGGGGGGAAGAAAGGAGGGATAGAAATTTGCTCTTCCCTCTGGGCTCAGGCAAAAACAAACTATTGCCTTGCCTCCTACCTTGTGTGTTCTTTAAAACCTTTTTCTATCTTGAGGACACTCCACTGTTGTTTGGTCCCATGTTGTCTGGTTTTCATCTGTGAAATTTTAGACAGCATAAAATTATGGTCTGAATCCTACTGATATTTTCAATTAAAGTAGACCCATTGCATCAATTGTTGAATGGTGAGTCAACACTTGCATTGGTTCCCTTGATTCAATGGGTCTACTCTAGTTGGGATTACCAATAGGATTCAGACAAATGCGTGCAGAAGGTCACCACTTTGGCTTGAAATGGAAACTGCAATTAATAGTTTGCCATCACTACCAAATTCTATGGCAGTGAGAAGGGCAACCCATTGTGGGTTTCAGTGGCACCAGTACAGACATTGAACACCCAGAAGCTGCACACCCCTGTTGCAAACCAAACTATTTGTATTTCATTCACAAAACAATGAATATCTTAACAAACTATGGTTATATTAGATATTTGTAAATGCAGAAAGGGAGAGGCAGCATGCTGTAGTAGTTTGAGTATTGGACTGCAACTATGGAGATCAGGATTTAATTCCCCAGTCGAGCAAAAAACCCACTGGATGAAGTCACACTCTCTCAGCCTCAGAGGATGGCAATGGCCTCTGAAGAAACATGCCAAGAAAACCTTATGGCCTTTATCACACGTGAAATTGGCACACCAATCCAAAGCCATTCTGAAAGGAAGGGGAAGCAGAGTCAATTCAAATCCAAAGAAATTCATGTGATTAATTATCACATGTGAAGAGCAAAATTGTGGTCATTCCTGAGGCAAAGCGGAGCGAATGCAAAATAAATTATCACACCATGCGGATTCAACAATTCAAATTGTCACCCTTGTGCATGCTCAGTGGGGCTCTGAACGCATCGAGAACTTTTACACTTCTGGGGTGAAGAAAGGGGCCACTTTCTGTTTCACGTGAATGCTAGCATCACGTGAATCATTCCTGTCATCCCTCCGAGCTACATCCAAATGCAGCCCCCATTCTTCCCATCCCTGTTATTATTATTATTATTATTATTATTAAAAAAATTATTTCCTGCCTCTCCTCAAGGCTTGAGGCAGGGTACCCAAAAGAGAATAAGGCACTGCAAAATAAATTATTATTATTATTATTATTATTATTATTATTATTATTATTATTATTATTATTATTATTATTATGCAGTGCCTTGTTCTCCTTTGGGTACCCTGCCTCTAGCCTCACATGAATCGTTCCTGTCATCCCACCCAGCCACATCCGAATGCAGCCTCTGTTCGTGCCATCCCTCCTGGACACATCAGATTCCCCCCTCTGTTCTTGCCATCCCTCCTAGCCACATCGAAATGCAGCCTCCATTCTTGAAGGAGTACCAGAAGCAAATGGAGCAAAACTGAAGCACCGCATCATGGGAAATGTGGCACCTTGGAGGTTGTGGGAGGTGTACCAGGACCAAAGCAAAGTTGCATTCCATACCAAGACCAATTTGAACTGGATTCGAGTTGACCTTGGATAAATATTTGTGAATTCGCTAGTTACCGAATTCACCTACATCAGTAGTCACTTTGGATTGACTTTGGATCTGGCTCGGAATGACTCCCCATAGAAAGCAATCACGTGTGATAATCTATCACATTATAACGTGAATTCGCATGGCTGGGCCCTGAATGGCTTCAGATTGGAGTTGCAAAAACCATTGTGAGATAAGCTCCTATGATAGGTCTGTATTAGGGTTGCTGTAAGTCAAAAATGATTTGAAGGCACACAACAACAAAATGCAGAAAAAGTTGGTGGTGATTAGATATGGAGAAAAAGAGTGGGGAGAGGGCTGCTAACTGAAGGATACAATGAATCACTCTTTTTTACATGAGTAGCAGAAATACCCAGAAGCCAAAAAAGCTTGACTACAACATTGACTGCACTACTGAGCATGTGAAGTTTTATTAGTCACCTTTTAGCTAGAAAACATTAGTTGTGCACTCTGTTGCCAGAAAAATGCAGCACATTGTTTTTAAACCAGGTATTCCTACTATTTATTTTTTTCCTTCTCATTTGATCCAGAATTCTATTCTTTTTTCATCAGCAATAGTGTAAGCAAGTAAAATTGCAATCCTGTGCTAATTTACCCTTGTGTAAATTCTACTCCAATTACTGCATAATAGTTTGTGGGATGATATTTTACCACAGGATTGTGGACAGGCCTTCCACTTTCTCTGTTAAAAATGTTTCTCATTTAAGTCCAGGACCATATTTAACACAAAGCCCACATACCAAAGACATGTAAGGTCTGTGTTTTAACAAGTTCATATTAAATACTGTGAATGTCCACACTGTAAATTATGCTGTGCAGATTAATTGTAACCAGTCACATAAACCACATAGCCAATTTTCTTTCTCTCGCTAAAATAAGCAAAGCATTTATAATAAGGAATAGAAAATTAATCTAGTTATAATAAATGGAGAGGTAGAGAAGCAAATATATGGTTCTAATTCTTCTGCTGTTGTAGTTTCACTGTTCAGTGTGTAATTCTTGTACAAGCCATACAGTGGGGACTGGAGGCATTGGAATGGGAGTCACTGCATAGCACCACAACTATTACATGTTCATAACTTCCCAATAGGATTTAGGCTATTGCTTATTATTTATCACAGAGCAGACCTACTCTAGACCTTCAATGATCTATCCAAGCTGCTGAACTTCTTTAAAGCTTAGAATAAAACCCAGAGTAGATTCATTGTACCCCTAGCAAGGAAGCCACCGGCTATTCTAGCTTGGAAGCCACTGGCACTATTATTCTGTGGAAAGAACACTTCAGTGAAGTTCCTGAACAACATATATCTGAGGTGAGCAGAAGACAGGTTAGGATCTACTGTAGACTGAATGGTGGTCTCCCATTGGAGTACAAAGTGGCTGGCCCAAATAATCCATAATGATTATGAGAGCCTCTTCGGACTCTTTCACCCGACACAATTATAGCACTATTTTTACTATCCAGGTTCCATCCTATGATTTACAGGAAGGAGTATTTGAATTCTGAGCCAGAGAGCTCTAGTGCTTCACCAAACTATAAATCTTGGGATTCCATAGGATATTGCCATGGCTGTTAAAGCGGTATCACAGTGATATGAATGATTGAAAAGGATGGAAAAGCCATTGGACATTTTCACATACACAAGAACACTAATGTCCATACAGTAAGGATAGATGGATTTTTATTTTTATTTTGAAAAAATGATAAGGTTATACAGAAGCATTTCTCACACTGTTGAAGAGCCACCTTGTCATCTTCCTGCTTCCTCTTCCTCACCATGCTTATCAAATTTGCAGATGACACCAAATTGGGAGGGGCAGATAATACCCCAGAGGACAGGATCAAAATTCAAAATGACCTTAATAGATTTGAAAGCTCAGCCCAAACTAACGAAATGAACTTCAACAGGAAGAAATGTAAGGTACTACACTTAAGCAGACAAAAGGAAATGCCTAGCTATAGGATGGGGAACACCTATCTTAACAAGACTACATGTGAAAGGGATCTAAGAAGCCTGTAAACCACAAGTTGAACATGAGTCAACAGTGGGATACAGCAACTAAAAAGGCCAATGCAATTCTAGGCTGCATTAATAGAAGTATAGTGTCTAGATTGATACAAGAAATAGTACCACTTGTATTTTGGAATATTATGTTCATTTCTGGGCACCACAATTCAAACAGGATGTTGATAAGGTGGAGCATGTCCAGAGGAGAGTGACTGAATTGGTAAAAGCTCTGGAAACCATGCCTTATGAGGAGAGACTTGGGGAACTGGGTATGTTTGGCCTGGAAAAGAGAGGGTTAAGAGGTGATATGATAGCCTTGTTTAAATATTTGAAGGAATGTCATACTGAAGATGGAGCAAGTTTGTTTTCTGCAGCTCCAGAGAATAGGACCCAGAGCAATGGATTCAAACTACAGAAAAAGAGATTCCACCTCAACCTTAGGAAGAACTTCCAGACAGTAAGCGCTGTTCGACAGTGGAACACACTGCCACAAAGGTGGTGGGGTCTCCTTCTTTGGACATTTTTAAACAGAAACTGGATGGCCATCTGTCGGGTATGCTTTGATTGAGAGTTCCTGCATGGCAGGGAGTTGGACTGGAGGGCCCTTGTGGTCTCTTCCAACTCTATGATTCTATGACCACAGTCAGTCTCAGCACCCTGAGGCAGCTGCTAGCTGATGCCTGACATGGTCCCACCAATACTGACTACTGCTTCACTTTTCCTGTTGCCCAGTCCACTAGCCATAATCTTTTCTCTTGACAGAGACTGAGACAAGTGCCTGGCATGCAGTCAGTTCAAGGTATTGGCCTGGAGGCCAGAAGCTTATTCTAGAATGCTTCCAGCCAATTAATTTTCCTTGCCAACCTTCTGCAAATTATAGCATTGGTCCAATGCCTTGGATTGATGCTATGGTTTGCAGGAGATTGGCAAGCAAAATTTATTAGCTGATGACTTCCTAGTGTAAGCCCTCATTTTCCTAGCCATGTAAGGTTTTGGCTTCTTCCAAGAAAGCCCTTGGCCTCCTGACCAATGGAAGAGACCACTATTTTGTCCTCCCTCATCTACCTGTTTGCCAATGTGCTGCTGACACATGTGTACAGACTTGCCCTATTTTGGACTGCTGGCTGATTATAGTTCAAAGTCAGAAGCAGAAGCAGAAACCATGACAGAAGATCTGGAGATCTCTGTCTTAGCTACATATCTCTTCTCACAATTGTAGTTTCTTTTGATCTCAAAATAAATTAAGGGTGCATGCTCGCTTGTTTGTTTTTCTGGCTTCCATCCTTTAGCATCATATTTTTGTTAGCTTGTCTCATTTGCCTGCAGCAGATTAATTTTTATTTTCAAATCAGCACTGGTGTGTGTGGGTTGTTTTTTTAAGGCAATGTATTGTCTGTTCTTCACATTAGTATTCCCTCCATGCAGTTCCCACACCCCCTTGACTGGAAGGATAGCTTCCACCCCATTCACCATGGCAACTGGAGGATCTAGCAACAGACTAAGGATTGGAAGGGGGGAAATATCCCAATTCTAAAATGGATTTTGTGTTCATAGCAACACATTGTGCAATTGGAGGAGGAGGAGGAGGAGGAGAAAGATTTCCCTCTTAGCTGGAATCTCCAGGAGTGAGTGAAAGCTTAAGCATGGCCATTTAGTAGCCTGAGGGTGAAAGGTTTTTATATGCAAAGCATGGTCACATCTCTCTGTGGAGAATAATAGTGATCATAACTTGATATGGTTGCCTCTAGTGACAAATGACATGGTTTTAGACTGTAAAGCTCCTTTGAGGCAGCAATGTGTCTCTGCGTTGCTTATGAAACTTGATAAACATGATTTCCAGGCCCAATTTAAAGCACTGGTTTTGACCTTTAAAGCCCTTCACAGTTTAGGAATAAAATATTTGAAGAACTGCCTGTCTCCCTGCACATCTTACAGTACATTAAGAACGTAAAAACCTGGTCTTCCCTGCATATCCTCACCATCTGAGGGAAGGCAGAGGATTGCTAAAGTGAGGGACTTTTCAGTTGGGTCACCCTGATTTTGGAACACCCTCCCCAAAGGGGCATGCCTTGCACCCTCTTTGTTCTCATTTCAGGCCCAGAGAAAAATCTCTCTATTTTCCTTGCACCTTTTGATCTTATATGAGCTTTGGCACTGTTTTAAATGGCTTCAGTTTTGCTTCTTGTTTAGTTATTTTATAGCTGTTTTTTTTTTTCTAAATTGTATCTTTGGTGTAAATTTGCCATGATCTCTTTTTTCTTTTCTTTTCTTCTTTAAGGGGTGGTATATGAAAACATGTACTCAGACATATAAAATACTGTTTGTATAATAAAACCATTATTATAATAAGAAAATTATATTCACTAGAGCTGGTCTGTTGATGTCTATTTCACAAAGTCATAATCATTGCAGTTCTCATGCAATATAAAAAGGATCAGCATTCTTAGGATGATTCTCAACAGGTGTAGAGTGCATATAGACCCAGTGTGGCATAGTGGTTTGAGTCCTGGACTATGACTCTGGAGACTAGCGTTTGATTCCCACCTTGGCCATGAAATCCACTGGGTGAGCTTGGGCAAGTCACTCTCTCCCAGCCTCAAAGGAAGGCAATGGCAAACCTCTGAACAAATCTTGCCAGGAAACCCCAACAAGTCAGAAATAACTGACCTTAGGGTTGCCATAAGTAAGAAATAACTAGAATACACGCAAAACACACACACACATAGGCTGCTGTGCCTCAATGCTATGGAAGTCTGGAATCTAGATTTTTGTGAGATATTTAGCATTCTCTGTCAGAGAGTTCTGGTGCCACAACAAACTACAAACCCTAGGATTCCAGAGGATGAAGCCATGACAGTTAAAGCTGTTCCAATATTAAATCTGCAGTATGGCAGCAGCTGTACTTAGATATTGTGTGTCTATGTGCCTTCAAGTCACCTGTCAACTTATAACAACCCCATTAATTTCATAGGGTTTTCTTAGGCAAGGAATACTCAGAAGCTGTCTTGTAGTCCCACTGAATTCTGTAGGGCTTGCTGTCAGGTAAATATGGTTAGGACTGCAATGTTAGATTGCAGTCTCTTCTCATCACAGGAAACTAATAATGCACAGTAACATTTGGATCTGTATAGGGAACTTAGAAAAGTTACTTTTGGGAGCTATTATTCCAGGAGTGTAGCTATGAGGAAGATGCTATTTGTAGCATAACAGAGAGTTAAACAGTGAAAAACATTAACACCTAGAATCCTTAGATTCTCTGTTTGCATTCCCCTTGTACCTTTGCCTGTCACACTTTCTTTGGGTGCCTAAACTGTATTTTTAAATGTTTGACTGAACTTTTAAGTTACTGCAATGCTAGAAATTTGTGTACTGAAGGAAAATTGCATTATTGGAGGCTACACCTGTTTATTAGGGGAGAAGGACCTCATTTTCTTCCCCTCCCCATGGCTACACCTTTGTACAACTCCCAGAACTGCCCCTCTCCATTGGCCAGCATAGCAAATTGGGCTGTGCACAGAAGTCCGCTTGCCACATTCAGATTTTCCTGTCTGTATCTGGACAGTAGTCTTCAGTGGACACTGCTGTCAGGGCAATGACTTAATTTCATTGATTATCACCGGAGAGTAATTTTTTTTCTTTTGAGAAAGGCAAGAACAATGTTTTGACAGCTCTGGCTTGAGCTCCCTGCTGAGATCCCCCAGTTTTCCTCTTACCTTGGTTTCCTTACAACCTTTTATGATTTAGGTAGAGGCTGAAAAATAGCTGATTCCAATTGTCATTTAGCTATGTACTTGTATGTTCTTGTTTGTCATTGGTCTCTTGACTGGTTGTTTCATTGCTGGGCACTGCAGTTGTGGTTTTGTGGTTAGCCATCCTAGTCTGTATTGATTTTTGATATATTTTATACAAATAAATAGTACAGCTGGAGGAATCTGTGAGGAACATAAATATAAAAATTGGCACATTCTGGTGTATGTTAATAGAAATAGGCTTCATTCTATATAAATAAGGTAGGATATCTGAAATACTTTAACCTAACCACAAGAGACAAGCTTGCTGCATGGTTTTTTTTTCTATTTTCCTGTTATATTGTTCAAATCATCAATCATTTTTAATAGGAAGACAGAATTTGAAATAATTTCCCTTGTTTATCTTAGTCAGAATATGTTGCATTGTATCATCAAAGCTAATATTGGTATAAACAAGTTGTGATGTTAGGTATCCATAGCTCCCTTCAAAAGCACAAGAAGGTCAGAAGACACAAATGCCAACACAGAGACCAAGACCAACAGACATGTCTACAGTATCCCTGGAAATTCCCCTGGTACCCACCAATCATAATTGGATAGTGATGCCCTCATAGACCAATGATGGAATTTAACTTCAGTCCATGTTGTCAGCTGAATAGCCACCTTCCCTCAACCCCATATAAACACAATGCATGCTGCAAGAAAAAGAAATAAACTTGTCCCATGTGTTGCAGATCAATATGGGTGGGTGGCAGGAAGCTTGGTCAGAAAGTCATCCTGTAGCATGAGTCTGGTGTGAAGTGAGCATTTCTGTTTTCAAAAAAAGGGCTAGAAATGAGTGTGCAAGCAAAAACAGAAGCTATAACAAGTAATTTATAGTTGATAACACTACAGGAAATAACTAAGAACCCACCCTTTCAGATTGAAAGGACAATGCGATGGGAGTTAGAAAGCTTGTATTTATGGATACACTTCAACAAAATGAAAAGCAAAACAACGCAAGGCCTACCTTTGAGAGAAGAGGACCAGATGGTAACCTTGTTAATGAAGGACAATGTGTGTGGGATGCATGTCATAAACAAGACATTTTGTCTCACAACTACATAGGAAAGAGAGAGAGAAATCCATAGTCTCTGTAGTCTCCCAAGGACAAAGTCCATGATTTTTTTTCCTTCCCTCAGACCTATAAGGAGAGTTATAAAGACCAAAACCAGGCCTGCATGGAACACCTTCTGCATTTTTCATCCTATCCAACCACCTTCACTTTCATCTCCATCTTATGCATTAGGAGAATGCAGATGTCCAGGGACTCCTGTTATCCTTTTAATATCCTTTTAATATATTGTAACCCGCTTTGAATCCCATTGTGGGAGAAAGGCAGGATATAAATCCTGGAAATAAAATACATAAATAATTCTTCTAGTCTCAGCTCTTTGCTACCCTTTCATTGAAGAACTTTGAGCTATCTCTTCAAGAATCCCGCAGACAATATGGCCATTGTACCCACAAAGCCTGGATTAACTCTGTGATATACACTCAGGCCCTAGACTAACTCCATCTACCTAAGTTGACCACTGGATCCTCTTAGACAGGAGGAGTAAGACTTGGAAGGGCAATATGAAGGAATCAGATAAGATCCTCAAGTGTAATGATATATCATTAAATACTAGTCAGAATGATTAATTTCCAATTTCTTTCTGTGGTTATCAAAAATGGATAATGAAGAAAGCTAAGAGGAAGAAAATCAACTCATTTGAAATGTTGTGCTTGAGAAAAGTCCTACAGTTACCATGGACTTCTAAAATATAAATGAGTGGATCCTAGAGCAAATCAAGCCTGAACTCCTGCTAGAACCCAAGATAAACTGAGGCTGTCATACTTTCTTGATTTAAAAAGGAACTATAGCCTCTTCTTTAGGATTTTTCCACCCACTGAGCCACATCAGTAATTCACTGGAGTCATACACACATTTCTTACATTCCTGTACTGTTAATATTATTCCAAGACCTTCTGTTTTCTGATGCTGATGGGCATATGGTGTCCCCTCAGTGATCCACTCAGCATAAGGTCCATAGTGTCCAAAGCTAGTCAAGCAGAATATCCACCAAATGTCTTTCTTCAACCCTGGCTGTCGAAATACAATGATGATAAAGTAAACAGCTAAAAAATATGCTATCCCTTCATGTCATACCAGCTGTCTAAGGCAAGTGCTTCATTCTACCTAAAGACAGGGCCACGTCTGCTGTCCAGCATAAATCCTAGAAAGGCAGGGAAAGGGTCTTCAGAGAACAAACAAAAGAAAAAAACCAACTGTAAAGTATCTGGTTCCTGATGTTGCCATTGGAGTTGTAGGCAGTTTGCATGGCATCATTGGTGGGAAAGAATACTGGGCGTGTTGAATAGTGGCTTGATTGCCTATAAGGTGACATGAGAATCTTGGGGAAATAGCGATTGCAGCCTCAGATTGCAACGAAAAGATCTTCTGACTAATCATTTGTAAGAATGAGTGAGTGAGTCAGGCTGCAATCACATGACACTTATCTAAGAGTAAGACCCATTCAGAACATGCCAAACAAATATACAGATTATGCTATAAGCCATGTATTGGACTAATGCCCTGCTCTTCCCCTAAATAATGGTATTATGTATTTTAAAGTATTTCTATACAGTACTTACTGTAATACACTGTGAACATTATGTCCCTCTTCCTTTCACCCACTGAAGGAGACAAGATGGAGGAAGTACAGTTGGCCCTCCTTATCCACAGAATTTATTTATCCACGGATTCAACACTTATCACTTGAAAAATATATTTTAAAAAAATATAAATTCCAATCAGCAAACATTGATTTTGCCATCTTATATAAAGGACACCATTTTACTATACCATTGTATTACATGAGACTTCAGAATCCACAGATTTTGGCATCCATAAAGGGTCTTGGAAACAAACCCCAGCAGATACCAAGAGGCCGAGCCATCCCCTCTCTATTGAGCCAATCATCTCAGCTGCCCATTCCAATGGTTCTACAGTCTGTTGTTATTGGGTGCCCTCAAGTCATTTCTGAGTTATGGTGGCCATGGATTACGACTCTGGAGGCTAGGATTCAAATTCCTGCTTGGCCATGGAAGTCCACTGGGTGACATGGGTGAACTGTGGTAGATCTGCCTTAGAGTCACCATAAACTGGAAATAACTTGAAGGCACACCACAGCAAGAGTAGAGCCACTGAATCTATTGGATTTGCCTATGACTATGTATTGACTCATCATTCAACAATTTATGCAATAAATCTAATCTGGTTGAGAATAACCAAGATTCTAGCCATAGTGTATTCTGTTATTCTTTTGTCTTTATTTTATTTTATTTAGTCACTCTTTTGGGTTCTGGAAATGGATCTAAGTACATTGCTACTCTATTTGCTTTTGGTTCCTAAGACAAACAGCAGTAGTGTCCCCACTTCTGGTATTACCTTGGGGCAGGGACAGGACTCCAGGGGGCAGGGCTGGAGTCTCCCTTGGGGCCACCCCATCCCTCTCCTCATGAGGAGAAGGACAGAACAGGACAGGAGAGAAGGGCACACTTGGCCTCCCTCAGGCCACACTGTCCCTCTCCTCATGGGAAGGGATGGGATGGTAGGGGGCAGCATGCTCAGCCTCCCTTGGACCACCCCATACCTCTCCTCATGAGGGGAAAGACAGGATGGCATGGAGAGAGCGCCTGACTGGGTGTTAACCTTCATCTGGGGCATCACCAGGTGCAGGCTGCACTGCCAACACCTATCTAGTGATGCCACTGACAAACAGTAGCATCCACATCCTAAACATTCAATATAATAACATCTGCAAATTAGAATCCAGGTCTTAATATTGCATCTCCTTCTCACAACCATCATGATGCTCTTCCTTTGCTACTAAAGTCGGTTTAGATGGATCCTGGCCTTTTTTCTGGAGTGACAATGAATATTACTTGCATTCACATAGTGTAACTTTGTTGGCCATTTGCCTTTTTTCACACAGATACAAAACTTAAATGCAAGCCCTGAGGATAATTAATATCTAAAACAAATACCAGCCTTTGCCAGAAAGTTTACATTTGTGCTGCTAACCTTTCATTAGACAAAATACTTTCTCACAATGCCTCAGGCAGCCTTCTGTAATGGAAACCGAGGAGAAAAGTAGAAAGAAATTAAAATCTAATAAATATTTTGAAATAGTGGGTTTGATATTATTGGCAATATGTTACACTGTGATGAATACACATCAGAATTCCACTGCCTAGTTACCTTCATTCTTACCCAGATACAGCACCTGCGGTTATATTGATCTGAAATTTAAAAACAACTTTTTTGGCATTATGCAAAATTATTACACTATATTAAAAACATTAACATTTGACTAGGAATGTAAGCACTGTATAACAACAGTAACCCCCCTCACAAAACAGTAAATACTAAGTATTTGATTTATATCTCAGTAACCCTAAACCTTCAAAAATGCATGACTCATTCTATATAGGATGGTTTTCAAGATGTTCTAAAAGATGATAGTCAACACTTGTTTTTGCTGCAGCTACAAATCCTGAAAAAGACTAACAAATTAATCACAACATGTCAGACACATTATTTGTTGCCCTAAGAGGAGAGATGTCATATATAACTACATAGGCACAAAGAAAACCAATGTTAACAAATGGCCATTAATAAAAGAATAATCTTTTAATTTTCCTCTAATAAAACAATGTAGCTGCAAATATTAAGCCAATTAACTTTAAAGCTCTATTTTGCTAGACTTTTATTGAACAATCTTGAATTACTCCCCAAATAAAAATTTCCTGGCAATCTCAAACACATAAGATTGCTAGTTGACTAAATTGTAGAATGCTAGCATGGTGTCGTGATTTTAGTGTTTGATATGACTCTGGAGAACAGGGTTCATTTCGAAGCTCACCCATGGCACCCACTTGGGCAAGTCACATGCTCTCAGCCTCCGGGGAAGACAATGGCAAACCACCTCTAACAAATCTTGCCAATAAACCCCGATGATAGGTTTGCCTTAGGGTCATCATAAGTAAAAAACTACATGAAAGCACACAACAAGAACAACAACAGCTTGCCAAAACTCTTTTCAGTTTCTGTCACAGTCAAGCGTTAACAACAACAACAAAATCCCATTTTACTGGGATGCCCATTTTACTGAAAACAAACTGCAATTGTTTCTTGTAAATATCATTTAATAATTTAATTGGGGGGGTAGTTCATATTGCACATCCGGGGGCGCTACACAGAAAAAGACACCACACAGCAATTTGGAGGTAAAAAAGACTACAACCACTTATTGCTTACAGCTGCAGTTAATTGGCACATGCCTGGGATAGGATCCAGGCATCTGCCAGCCCGCCTACTGTCCGATGAAGGAAACCTCCAGCCTCCAACAACAAAAACAGCAACAACAACAACAATAAGTTGTTTTGAACCTATGTATTCCCAGACTATGGGCCCTCTCCACTGTCCCATAACTGTGCCTCCTTGACTCTCCCTTAAATTGCCTCATTGTAATGGAGATTAATTTTTATCGCCATTTTAATACCTGATTTTTATGTTGTGGTATTTTAATTGTGGGTTAGGGATTGTGTTATTATTTTGCTATGTTTTATTCTTGATTGTAACCCACCCCAATCCTCCAGGGAGAGGCGGGCTATAAATAAATTATAATTATAATTATAATTATTATTATTTACAAATGATCTTGTCAAAAGTTGCATTGAAACTGACTGCGAGCCTGACATCGCTTTAACTATCTTGGCTCTGTCCTATAGAATCCTGGTACTTTGTTGTGGCACCAGAGCCTTTCTAGCAGAGAAGACTAAATCTCTCACAAAACTACAAATCCCAGAATTCCATAGCATTGAACCATAGCAGTTAAAACAATATCAAAACTGTATTAATTCTGCAGTGTATATGCAGCCTTAGGTGCTGTACAGATTGACAGCATCTTGCCTCAGAATCATGCCATGGCAACCACATGCCACGGCCTGTGCATGGAGCAAAAAGAAGCCTCTAAAAGGGGCACCTTATTGTGCCATAGAAGGAGCGTCATAAGCGCCATGTCGTAGCATTATGTTTGGGCGCTGTGCACAAGGGATGTCATCATGGTGCGTTCCATCTAGACAGGCATGCACCATAATGGCACCCTAGCTGAGAAAGAAGGGCTTGGAGCATGTGAACAGTCAGCCCTACCGCAGCCCTACTGCACACACAGGCTGTCATAAACTTCTAGTCTGTCAAGCCCCTTAGTTAGACATTTCCTCGGAGGCTTGCAAATTGTACCAGAAAGAGCAACTGCAGCACTTGCTCCCACTGTCTGAGGATGTTTTCTTTTGCCTTTCCTACCAGCTTCACCCATATTCTCTTGAAATACAGAAAGCACCAGTGCTGGACTTGCTTTCATCCTTTGCACCAAACTCTTCAGTAATATCTCTTGTATTATAATCCAAGCATATTTGATGAAGAGATTTCTGTTCTGCACAGTACTTTCAGTTGAGAGAGTGGAGAGAGAGAATGGTAATATCATTCACATTTCAGAATTAATCTGTAATGCTGATTAATAAATATTTTGGAAAGTACAGCACCCTATAAAAGTGGGACTAGAGTAAAGTGTTTGTATGTCATAACTGGCAAAGCAGAGATAGTTTCATGGATAAAATGGGATATACATACACATTTCCTCTGCCACAGTCAAGTATAAAGACAGACACACAGATACTTCACTTCACCTCAACACTCTCTCTCTCAGCTCCAGCCAGATCTTGGACAGTAATTTTTAAGACACATGGACAGAATTAGGTGATGAAGCTCTTCATAACTGAGCAGTGATACGATGATGTTCTACATCCCTAGTTCTCATTCCGCTTTTTCACCTCAGCATAAAGGAATGAGCAGGCTTAATCTATCCTCTGCTTTCCTCCATGTTGAAAAATACTCATTGTTGGTCAACAACCTTCATCTCATCTGAGGCCTTTGGGGCTGATGTTTCTCAAATTCTGGTCCTCCAGATATTTTACACTTCAGTTTCCAAAAATCCAAGTGAATATGGCCAATGCTTAGGAATTCTATGAGTTGAAGTCCCATCCATCCTGACGCCCATTGATTTAATGGGTCTACTTTAGTAACAACAGGATTTTGGTCCTTTAATGTTAGGAACATACTTCTCTGTTACTAAACAAAGACAATCCAGATATTAACTATGATCTGGCAGTCATCATGCTCATGAGTAACACATTATGTACAACAAGATCTGAAAATTACCGTATCACTATAAGTCGACCTTATATATAAGATGAGAGCAGGTTTGGGGATCAAAATTATGGAGTTTGATAGGACCCTGGATAAGTCCCGAGTGAAACTTAGGGCATATAACAAAGGCTCTAAAGGATCAAGCAAAGAAAAAACATGCCAAGGATTTCTTAAAAATTACAGCAACCATAACTGTTTGTGCTTACACTAAAAGCTGGGTGGATGAGAGAGTAGAGCCAGGTCAGTGCTTCCATGGCAGATTACACTCTTGCCTTTCACCAGGGGATGGTTCCTTTTTTATATAAGAGTTAAAATACAATACTTACATTGACCCATGTACTCAGGGTTTTTTTTGGGGGGGGAGAGTTTTTGGTTAAAATTTCTAGACTTATACAAGAGTATATACAGTAGTTTCTAAGTCCCTCCTGCCCTCAAGGTCCAACATCTCAGCAAAGTGAAAGATCTACTTAGTAAAATTATCTGAGAAGCAGGGGAGTGAAGAAGACATCCTACATTATATAGTCCTTGTACCAGTGAAGACTCATGATTAGTAAGTAAGTAAAAGTTTATTTATATACCGCCTTTATAAGACCAAGGCGGTTTCCAACATACATACAACAATACAGCAGTATGAAAACATCAAAACATAGCATTAAAAACCTTTTACAATGATGAACAAATAGCACATGTATCAGAGAAGAGGATATAAAGAGAGCAGTGAACAGGGCAGATTATATAGGACAGAAGTAGTACACAATAGGAAAAAATAACTTGGGGGAGGATAAGAAGATAGCACAAGTCTAGTTAAGAAAAGGGAAGGAAAGTTGAAGGGGTAAGAGACTATAGAAACCTATATAAGGGTGGGGAAGACAGAGACATTATTCTCTCAGTCTGTGGTGACTGGCAGGCTTGCATGGAAAGAGGTGAAGAGTAACAGAGAGAGAGCTAGTAGCCAACATGTTTAGATTAGGATTCTAGAAGTTCAAATTGTAACACGGCCTTCCTATCATTTTTCTCTAGCTGAGTAGGAAATGCAAACCCTCTTTGAAAAGGATGATGGCGGCAAACAGATATGCCTGCTGCAGAAAGAAAAAAAAGCAAAGAAAGATTGATCTCCATGAAGTGAGCTGCTGCTATCAATGGTTAAAATTTAAAAACAGCAGCAACAACTCAGAGGTATCCTGGCAGAGGCTAGAAGAGCACTGTTTCGAACTATAATGCCGAAATGTTCCCATTAGCCAAGATGACCAGGGCATAATGGGAGTTCTTATTCCCCCCTCCCCCCCCCAAAAAAAACCCCAACTTTTCTGTGCTTTGGATCTTGGGCTAGAAGCTGCAGTCCACATCACAACATTTCTGCTTTACCCTCCATCTGCCATACTCTTGGGTAGCATATTCACCCCATTTTTAAAATAAGGTTATGAAGAAAGTTGAATTACAATGGAAATTCTCCCTGATTGGGCAATTAATTCCATAAAACTCAAAGGCACCATCTTGCAGGCTCATGCAGCCAAATGAAATCCTCAGTGACTATTAAGCTAAGTGATTCATGCAGAGCCGATGATCTGATTTACAAAGGAAGATCAACGATTAGGCAAATCTCCAGACTTGCTTTCCCTTTCTCCCATTGCTACTGGGATGTGTTTTTTTCTTTCTTTATCCCCTTCCATAAATACAAAGTACTGGCTGCTCTTTCGATTACTTCTCAAAAGAATATCCCTCAAAATACTGTTCTACAAAGGAGCAAGTCTCTTTTTAAAAAACATGAAGCCAGAAGCCACCAGTTTTAAGAGACAGTCAGCTTTTAATAAGAATGGACTAAAACAACAGCACATAGAACATATAGTTGCACAGCACAGAATATAGTTGCACAGTGATAGTCTTCTTACTAAGATGATGATGGAGGGATGGATAGATGGGTGGATGGATGGATGGATATAAGGAGCTTGTGAGAGAAAAAGTGTGTATGTGCATGTGTGTGCTTCCACTGTGATGTTCACTAATGTGACATAGAGGTGCTATCATTTTTTAATAAATGAACTACAAATTTGTTGTTTAGTTCACAAGTATCCTATGCAATTTTTTAGATTTTTTAGATTTGAGTGATGTTAAAAATTGTAGTAATCAGATTCAATTAATTTGATATCTTTGATTAAATCTCTGAACTAAGTAAAGTCATTTGTTACAGAACCCATTACTCTGTGTAAAGTGGACCCTTGGTATCTGATAAGGTTTGGTTCCAGGACCACCCATGGATACCAACATCCATGGATGCATTATATGCAGAGGTGTAGTAAACTGATGTCCCTTATACAAAATGGCAAAATCAAGGTTTGCATTTTTCAGTTTATATAGTTTTTGAATATTTTCAATCACCGGATAAGGAATCTGTGGATACAGAGAACCAACTGTACATGAATAGATAATAGCTACAGTGGACTAACATAGACTCATAGGATCTTAGAGTTGGAAATGACCACAAACGGTAACTAGTCCAACCACCTGCCATGTAGCAAGACAACTAGACCAAGATCAAAGCTGGCCATCCAACCTCTTTTTAAAGACCTCCAAAAAGGAAGAGCCCACCACCCTCTGAAGCAATCTATTCCACTGTCAAGCAGTTCTTACAGCAAGTAGATTCTTCCTCATGTTATGTTCAAGTATCTGAAGCAGCAGGGGAAAAAAGCTTTCTCCATCTTCTATATAACATCCCTTCAGCTATTTAAAGATGGCTATCATGTATCCTCTCAGGCTGCTACACTGCAGAATTAATGCCATGTTTTAATTGCCATGTCTCAACACTATGTAATTCTGGGATCTTTGTGAGATATTTAGCCTTCTCTATCAGAGAGTTCTGGTGTCATAACAAACTTAAAATCCCAGGATTCCATAGGAAGGTGGTGTGACAGTTAAAGTGGTGTCAAACACCATTAATTCTGCAGTGTGACAGCAACCCCAGTGTTCCCTTTTCCAAGCAAAGCATAGCCAGCTCTCTTAAGTCTTTCATCATAAACATTGCTTTCCAAAACTTTGATTATTCTGGTCATCCTTCAAGCTTGCTAATATTTTTCTTGACCTGTGTTGTCCAGGGTGGATGTAGTATCCCAGGCAAGATCTGACCATAGCAGAATGGAGTGGGAATACTAAGTATTTGAAAGGATGTGATACTGAAGATGGAGCAAGTTTGTTTTCTGCAGCTCCAAAGATTCAAACTACAGAAAAAGAGATTCCACCTCAACATTAGGAAGAACTTCCTGAAAGTAAGAGCTGTTTGACAGTGGAACAAACTCCCTTGGAGAGTGGTGGAGTCTCCTTTTTTGAAGGTCTTTAAACAAAGACTGGAAGGGCATCTGTTGGGAGTGCTTAGATTATGTATTCCTGAATGGCAGGGGATTGGACTGGATGGCCCTTGAGGTTTCTTCCAACTCTAAAGAGATTATTACACAGCAAAGTCCCCCCAAGACAGATTTGGGGTCCAAAACTCAAAGAGGGGTGCTATTACACTGCTCCATGACCAGCCAATAGGCAACCCATATGCAATCTGGGCTTCTCCCATTTTGGAAAAGCAGTGCAAGAAGCCTGGAGAAGCATGGGTTGCATACGGGCTGTCTACTGCCCGGCAATGGAGTAGCGGGATAGAACCTGCATCTGCACTGCAGAAATAATGCAATTTGACTTTGCTTTAACTGCCATGGCTCAATGCTATAGAATCCTGAGAGCTGAAGTTTGCTGTGGCACCAGAGCACGCTGACAGATAAAGAAAGCTAAATATCTCATAAAACTACAAAACCTAGAATTTCATAGCACTGAGTCATGGCCGTTAAAGTAGTGTCAGTGCATTATTTCTGCAGTGCAGATGCAGCACTGGATGCCAACAACTGCCACTGGTTTCATGTGTACAACTTACCATGGACAGTAGATGAGTTCCTGTTGCATCCCCAAGACCTCACAAACCGTTCAGGAAGGAGCTTGTGATAGTATGGAGGCTACAGGCTTATCATATCTCTTTCTCCCAATATCTGGACAGTCTAATTTGCTTATTATGCAAGTTGATTGCAAACTGTGGACAACAAACCTATTAACAAGGGCATTTTCTATGAACAGGATTGTGTTTCCTCCCTTTTTTGCAAAAAATAAATAAATGAAGAAGTAGATGGAGAAATATGCTCACACAAGGAAAAAGAGTTCTTTTTCATTTTGTATTTATCAGGAGAGAGCCACTGATATATACGGTATGTCAGTCTGTCTCATATGCCTTTCTTCACCAAAGCTAAGGGTCTAGGGAAGCTTGCTGGGAGAAGATTTGGAAAGCTGGTGTGTTATATTGTTCCCAATTTTCTTGCTCTCAACTCTGCATGTCCCTGACTTTGCTTCTCAGTTAATGTAACAGAAGTTCTGATTTAGCAATGGAAGCTGAGAAAAAGTTTGCTTCTTATTCATTTACTGGGCATGTATTGCCTGCATATTTTCTCTTATATCTTAACAGCCAAACATTAAAGTAGCTGGGGGGGGGGGTGTTGTCTAAAATTAAATCTTAGAATCTGAGCCAGATACTAAGTGCAGACAGATACTAAGTGCAGTGCATAGCACCTGGTCAAAAGCAAAGGCCGCGACTGTGGCCGCTGAGGGAGAAGAAGAGTAGCCAAGTACACCATCGCCTTACCAGCACTTAGCTGTTGTTAACCTTTAATTTCCCACCTTCTGTTTCCCCATTGCTCTTCCTTTGTATGTCATGTTTTATTTAGATTGTAAACCTGAGGCCAGGGACTATTAAATTATCTATTTGTAAAACACTTCTGGGGATTTTTTAGCTAAAGGAAAGGAGACAATTGAAATGAACAAATAAAAATTACAAGCTAGGTGGAGTGGCCCAATGTGTTTGATAATCAAATACACTTACCCTATAAAGCCTTATATGGCTGGTGTACAGCCTGTCTGACAGACTATATCTCCACATATGAGCCTGCCCATATTTTGAGATCTTCTGAAGATGCCCTTCTCTCTGATCCACCACCATCCCAAATACATTTGGTGGGAAGATGGAAGTGAGGCCCTCTTAGTGGTTGTTCCCATACTCTGCAACTCCCTTCCTAGAGATTAGACTAGTATCCTTCATGCTGACTTTCTGAAGGCAGGTGAAGGGCTTTGGTTTGGTTTGGTTTGGTTTGGTTTGGTTCTGAAAGTCTTTGAGGATTGATTGCTTATTGTAAAAATGCCCTTAATTATGTGATATATTATCTGTTGTTTTTCTTCATCATAGGTATGCTTTTAATTGCTGTTCATCCTATTGATAGTTAGTGTTTTTACTTTTATAGGATGGGTACTTTTAGCTGTACTGCTTTTAACTTTTGTAAACTGCCCTGAGTCCCTGGGCTGAGAAAAAGGTAGGATATAAATAAATATTACGACAGCCACAGCAACAATACATGTGACTGGGATTTAATTGCTGTGGGCAACAGAGGAAATGTTGATTCTTTTTCAGCAGTTTCCATACTGTGGCTGTATCTGGACACCTGATGATTTGATATAAGCCGTGTAAGGAACTGATAATCTTCCATTCTCTGTGGCTAAATAAGAATGACTAAACAGTTCAGTGGCTTCTAGGAAGAGATTTCTAATTTAAATGTAACCTTAAAACAGTTGTTTGCATACATTTGCAATCTAAATAGATGGAAAGTCTCCTTTAGTTTGAGCCAGCATGGTGGAGTGGTTTGAGCATCAAACTATGATTCTGGAGATCAGGGTTTAACTCTCTGTTCAGCCATGGAAACACACTGGGAGACCTTGGGCAAATCACATACTCTCAGCCCTAGAAAATCCCATAATATGTCCTTGGGTTGCCATAAATTGGAAATGACTTGAAAGCAAACAACAACTAACAACAACAGTTCAAGGGAACTCAGCAAATATGATAGGGTTGCCAAGACTTTGGACAAGGTCAGTACTGTCATGGTTCACTCATATCCTCTTTTCGTACCAATGTTTGTATGGGTCAGCTTATATATACTCTAGCTAACAAACTTTCTGTCTTAAGGCAATACTTTCAACAACTTATTTACTGCCTAAGAACCTCTGTGCATCTGTCAGAGAAAAGTTGCATGTTGTACAAAAGGCTGGATAATGGTTTTCCAGCATTGTTTCTCAGTCTTTGGTCCTCCTAATGTTTTGGACTTCAACTCCCCAAAGTTCCAGAGAGCATGGTCAATGGGCAGAAATTCTGTGAGCTGATCACAAACATCTGGAGGACCAATGTTTGAGAACCACTGTTCTGGAGTACACTCTCAGTTCATGAACAGAAAGCACCAGAAACAACATTTTGGCTTTCACCACATAGAACATCCTAGGATGCTAGGCAGTCCATAGAGTGACCTGGAGCAAACAGCAATTGTCTCTCCAGGAAGTCAGGAAGTTTTACATTCACTATTGATCTTCAAATTCCATTGAACTCTTGATAAAATTCAAAGAAACCCCAGGGTTCCCTGTAACATGGATGAAAATTGTAAAATATGTTAGGAGCTTAACATAAACCATCAAAAGCAGTCTATTGCAGTGCTGCTAGTTTTTTCTTTCAACTAGTGATCTGCTGGGTGGGTTGAAACATCTTGAAATAGCACAGCAACAGATGGCATTTAGCCACTCCTTCTGAATGGAAGACTTTCTTCCCTTTATTGAGTAGCTTGTTAAAGCCATAAGTAAAATTGCTAATTTGTTTCAGTACCAAACAAATGGCTTTAGCTTCTGCTCATAAAACCACGATAGCAACAGTCTAAGTGGATTATGTGCCAAGCCATCAGAAACTTCTTTTATGGAATTAATTATTCAGAGGGCATTTCATTCTCTTTCAGGTGTTTCCAATTTTCCAGTGTCCTGAAATTTCCTATAGTTTGCTTTCTCCATTGTAGGGATGACATATCTCTCAGTGATGCCACCTGTAAGTACCTAATGCAGCACAAAATTAACTTATAGTGTTTGCTGTTACAGTGTTTGTTGAGGGTTTTTTCAAAAAAAAGTTTTCCTTTTTTAAACAGGGATCAGATGACGGTGATAGTGATGGTGCTGCTGGTAGTGATGATGTTGTTGATAGTTTTATATACTATTTTTTTCCCAGTCCTGGGACTCAAGGTGGCTTATAAAAGTCAAAATAGAGGAAACATATGGAGGAAAGAAATTTCCAGAAGGACTTTCTAGCACAAACAAACAAAAAACGTAATCCCTTCCAAGAAGCTGAATTTCTTTCATTCCAGGATACACTGCAGTAACCCCACTTCACCCTTTTGAGGAATGTGGTTCTTTAGTTTTGATTTAAGGGCATTTACTGGGTAGGAGGAGCAGCACAGAGGCATTATTCTACAACAGAAAGTTTTTTGTTTTGTTTTGTTTTGTTTTGTTTGGAACACTGTACCTTTAAAAAAAGATGGTATGCCCATCCAAACCTCCAGAGCAAATACTGAGCAAAGACACAGAAGAGATCTATGATCAACCAGTTGTCTATAGAAATATGAAATTATTATTAATTATTGTTTTAGTTACTTATATCCCACCTTTCTACCAATATAAGACTCAAGGTTGTGAATGTTTATTGATCTGTGTTGATCTAAAATCTGAATGTTTATTGGCCAAATTGCCTACCCAGCTTCCTCCAACCTCCCTCCTTTCCCTGTTGACTGGAGAAGTCAGTGTAGATTTAAAATACTTTTCCAGGAAGCTCCAGAAGATGATAAAGCTTTCTGTTGCAAGAAATCTCATTTTTTGCAATACTTTTCCAGGAAGCCCAAGAAGCTAATAAAGCTTTCTGTTGCAAGAAATCTCACTTTTGTACCCGTAGGTATAACTAAAAATTCACATTCTACAAAACCTGTAATTTAATGTATGCTTCAGAAGAATTAAAAGCAGTTAAAAACATTGTCAAAAGCAAACAACAACTATAGACAGTGCAGCACATTATTAAAGGCCATTTCCCCATGAGATGACAATTCTCAAAGGCCTGTTGAAACAACAAATGAATTCACCTGGCAGATAAATTCTTGGCTAAAAAAAACCCCTAAAACTAGCTTATCAAGGACCATGGCAGGGCCAAGATGTTTTGTTTCCTATGGCAAAGGACAAGATGATAACTTCTTAATTCCTTATCCAAAGCCAACTGTATCATATCTTCCATGTCCCTAAAGACAGGAGGCTAGCTAAGGGATCACAGGGCAGTGGGGTCACAACTCTGTCTGCATCTTGCCCCTTATTATGTATTGCCTGAAGAAGCCACCTCATTTTGCCCCAAACATATAGCTAGCTTTGTAAATGACTGTTTGCCATGAAAGCTACATTGAACACTTCTGGTGTTCACCCAATATTGGTTTCAAACAATAGGGAAAGGAGGTTTTTTGAGAGTTTTTCAGGCTATGTGGCCATGTTCTAGAAGAGTTTATTCTTGACATTTTGCCAGCATCTGTGGCTGGCATCTTCAGAGCCAGCTTGCCTGGAAAGGAGTTGTGTGTGTGTGTGTGTATGCGTGCGCGCGCGCGCGCACACACACACACACACACACACTGTGTGTCCAGGTGTTTGTGGATTTCAATGGCTTCCCTGTGCATCCTGACATGGTAGTTGTTGGCATGGTCCAGAATAGTGTTTTCAAACAGTATTTTATGTCCAGGATGGTTTGTGACATGTTCTGCTACTGCTGATTTTTCTGGCTGACCCAGTCTGCACCTGGACAATTTCAACAGGAAAGAGGAAACCCTTAAAGTAAACAAGGTTTGGTTACCAGTTCTGAAAAATAGCAAGATGAAGATTCAACAGATGCAAATGAGAAATCTTCCATGGTCAGGGGTTTCCCAGCAGGCAATGAGCACTAATCAAGCAGACACTCTTTTGCAGACCCTCCCACCCTAAGGCCTGCCATTAGCAACAGAACAATGCACATGCAAATCACTCAGGTTCACACAGTACTGTATATATGTACCCAACTCCTTTCCAGGCAAGCATTCTCTGAAGATGCCAGCCACAGATGCTGGTGAAACATCAGGAATAAACTCTTCTAGAACATGGCCACATAGCCCCATAAAATAAAAAATAAATAAACTATCGATGCCGGCCATGAAATCCTTCGACTTCACAATAGGGAAAGGAATTTGCCTTCATTTTATTGCTACATGGTTATGGCTGCCAACACTGATAGCTTTAAAAGGTGACTGATAAAGCCATGGAGAAAAGAGCCACCAATACAGGTGATGAGATGTCTTAACCGCAAAGGAGGACAAGGCACCACAAAATGTAGGATATTCAAGAAAAATGCAGGACATTGCCAAATAAAAGCTAAAAACACTAATACAGTGCACCTGCGTTTCACACAGGCACGCCATACATGGCTTTTAGCATACGCTGAAAGCCGCACTGGAAGAGCCCATTGTGCACCCCAGAAGAAACAGTGGGGTGCACACCTGTGGCACGCGTGCACCACTGTGCCGCCACGCACCACAGGTGCAAACCCCATTAGTTCCTATGGGGCTCTAGCATATGCCAATTTCCACATACACAGAGGGATCCAGAACAGATCCCTGCATAAGGGGAGGGCCCACTGTATAAATGTAAATTCATGCTTCTTAATCATGCTCAAAATGGAGGACATTTTGAAATTCTTCCTTGGCAGAATGGAAAATCTGTCCTGGAAAAGGAGTCTGTCTGGTCACCCTGCACCAATAGAAACCCCACCTCCCTACCTAATGCAGCATGCCTTTCGTGGGAGGTTCCCCTCTCTTTTTTGCACAATTCTGGAGCTCTGTTACTGTGATTTACGTTTTTAAAAAAGAAAGAAAAGAAATAGAAAAAATAAATAAAAGGTGCTTGGAAATATTGATGGAGAGAGGGAAGGGGAAGGTAGGAGTGGACATTGCCACCACATGACTGGCAATCATGCAACTGCCCAGGGAGCAACATTTCACACTTGGGGATTTGTGCACTTGCCAGATCATTGACAGGTTTCTTTCATCAATGAAAGGGATCAGGTCAGGGACAGAGCAGCTATAGGTCATAGGCAACATCGTCCAGTGAGTATGATGAATGCTGCTTCTTTCTTGGTGTAATCACTGTTTAAAATCCACATGTAGTAATGTGCTTAGATGTCATTTTTCTAAAGAAAAGAATGAAAAACTTTAAAGACAAGCAACAAGAAATAACATTTTTTTAAAAACCCAGTTGTCAATGCTATAACCAAAAAAATTTTCAGATTGTGGACTGAATCAGCTGTGGGACTTGGGGGACCCCTCAGATATTGTTGGATTACAACTCCCAGTGTTTCACACCATTAGCCATGCTAGATTAGAATTTATGGGGTTTATAGTCCAACAACAACAGAAGATCTATCTTATTTTCACCAGTGGCCTAAATTCAATGTCAGTAAATGAATGATAGTGTCAGTTATTCAAGTCCCATTAATTTCAATGGATCTAGGAAAACAAATGTTGGATTTACTTGTAATCTAGCCAGAAGTACTTCGCTAGGCAGCAATAGTAATAGATAACTGGATTAGATAGATCTTTTTTTCCTTTCCAACAGGACTTGTTTTGTTAGCATGAAATATGAAGTTAGTGTCTTTTATCCTACATTTTATTGCAGTTAGTTTCCTAAGGGACATAGAAATGTTTGCTCTTATGTTTGTTAGCCATTGCTAAATTGCTGATATTTCAAATACTGTTGTAAATTTGTACTCAGAGTTCACTACCTAAAAGAATGGTGATAGCTTTTGTGGCTCTGAGATTAGAACAAAACAAGCCAATGGAACTTGTTGTAACAGTCAAGCAAACTCTGGTCTCAGAGGAATGGCATGCAAGGAGAGAGGAGGGAAGAGTGTTCGTTTCACATCTGACATTTACTTAACAAATGCTTGCTTAAGTTAAAAAGTTCTCCATAGCTACCTATGGCAGATTAACCCAGCCTCATATATAATATAGTCCACAAGAAACTACATGCCTGAAAAACTACATGCAATGTTTGTTTCTGTGGTCCAAAACACAGTGCAGAAATAATCCCATTTGAAACTACTTTAACTGCCCTGGCTCAGTGCTAGGAAATCCTGGGAATTGTAGTTTATCGTGGCACCAAGGTCTCTGACAGAGAAGGCTAAATGTCTCACAAAACTACAGCATTTCCTAGCACTGAGCCAGGGCAGTTAAAGTTATCTCAAACTGGATTATTTCTGTAGTGTTTTTGGACCTGAGTCCATGAGTTTGTCCACACTATTTTTTAAAAAAACCCTCATTTACTTCAGATTGGCAGCAATTTGAACACATGATGTTCTGCCCAATTCATGGGGGGGGGTGTCAATTTTCTCTGGAATTTCCTGAAAAAATTGGATGAGCAAATGTGTGGCGATTGGATTCACATTGGCAGTGGATGGTTGTGGTGGTTGGCACTGGGGTGGAACAGACAGGTACTGACCACCATCACATGGTTCTTCCCACAAGGAAGTGACAATTTTCAAGAGACAGGCACACAAATTTTTTTGATCCAAAGAAATCTACAGCAGAGGCAGCAGGTATGATGCAAACCTTGAGTCAGAACCTTGCCTTTAAGTACAAACTAGCAGCCGGGACATTTCTATAAAATTATATTCCCAGTAGATTGAGCTCGCTGCCAGAGACTGGTGAAAAGGCCAGGTCATCACAGAAGTAGTGATTTCTAGGCCTGACAAGATGTCTTGAGAGGTGTGTTGTCTCCCCGGGACAAAGATTTGTGATGTGACAGAGAGGCTGACAAGACTGGTTAAGCCTACTGACCAATACCCCTTCCATGTGGGAACCAATGATACTGCAAGACACAGCCTTCAGAACATCAAAAGGATTACGAGGCTCTTGGTAGGAAGAAATGAAAGAAATGGATGCAGAAGTTGTCATCTCGTCTCTTCTGCCAGTTGAAGGGCACAGTCCAGGAAGGGAGAGGAAAATAGCGGATGTGAACAACTGGCTCCGCAGATGGTGCTGCCAAGAACAATTTGGATTCATTGATCATGGGCTGCGGTTCCATGAGGAGGGATTTCTTGCAACGGACGGGTTGCATCTCACACCAGTTTGAAGAAATGTTTTTGCCAAGTCTCAAGAATTTGATCAGGAGGGCTTTAAACTGTGTTTCATGGGGGAGGGAGACAATATTAAGGAAGCAAGTAAAGGGGACCCATGGTCTGCGATGTCTCTACACTAATGCACAGAGCATGGGAAAATTAGATGAACCTGAACTCTTAGTACAACAAAGCAAATATAATAGGCATCACTAAAACCTGGTGGGATGAGTCTCATGACTGGAATGTTGAAACAGAGGGGTATAATCTTTTTAAGAGAAATAGGCCAAACAGGAAAGGAGGAAGAATAGCACTGTATGTCAGAGATATTTACACCAGTGAAGAGATCCAGGACATCAATCATGGAAGACAGGTGGAGAGCATGTGGATAAAAATTAAAGGGGAGGGAAACAACAAGGATGTTATGGTGGGAGTCTACTACAGCCCCCCCCCCCCAGTCAGATGGAGGAATTGGATTATGCCTTTCTAGAACAGATGACTACACACTCAGAAAGGAGAGATGTAGTAGTGATGGGTGACTTCAACTATCCTGATATTTGCTGGAATTCAAACTCAGTAAAATCCTCAAGGTCTAGCAAATTCCTCACTTGCCTTGGAGACAATTTCATTGTCCAAAAGGTGGAATAGGCAACAAGGGAGTCAGCTATTTTAGATCTAATCCTAACCAACAGGGATGACTTGGTTAATGGGGTGCAAGTGGTGGGATCATTAGGTGGAAGTGACCATGTTCTCCTGGAGTTTGTTATACAGTGGAAAGGAGAAGCCAATTCAAAAAGGACATTGAGAAACTGGAGTGTGTCCAAAGGAGGGCAACTAAAATGGTGAAGGGTCTGGAAACCATGCCCTATGAGGAACGACTTAGGGAGCTGGGGATGTTTAGCCAGGAGAAGAGAAGGTTAAGAGGTGATATGATAGCCTTGTTTAAATATTTGAAAGGATGTCATATTGAGGAGGGAGCAAGCTTGTTTCCTGCTACTCCAGAGAACAGGACCCGGAACAATGGATGCAAAATGCAGGAAAAGAGATTCCACCTCAACATTAGGAAGAACTTCCTGACAGTAAGGGCTGTTCAACTGTGGAACATACTCCCTCGGAGTGTGGTGGAGTCTCCTTCTTTGGAGGTCTTTAAACAGAGGCTGGATGGCCATCTGCCAGGGATGCTTTGGTTGAGATTTCCTGCATGACAGAATGGGGTTGGACTGGATGGCCCTTGTGGTCTCTTCCAACTCTATGATTGTATGATTGTATGATTCTAGGAAGTATGAGTGACTTGTCTGCTATTTTTTTAAAGCTGCTTGCTAGATATTTATACCCATATTTGCACATCTCCAATTACCTGCTTAGTTTACTTTATTTTAGCTTAGTTTAGCTTAGCTTAGTTTAGCAATGGCCAAAGTCCAAGCCACTGGAAAAAAGGAGGCAGTCCTGGATTGGGGTGGAACTGTGACAATGAAAGCAGAAATGCTACTTGATGGGCAGCGGGGGAAAAGAAATAAAAGTTTAGTGACCAAGTGTAAGTGGCCACAAATGATTTGGGGAAACTAGCTTGCGGACTGCAGTTTTACAATGAGACAACCTTACAGTGGGGGGGAACACGTGGCCACTTAAGCTGAATTTGTCACTGTTTGCCTCATTGTCTGTAGTAATAGTGTAAATAAATCCAGGGTTGCTGCAAATATGGAAAATCTGGAGCCCATCCAGATTTTATGGTAAGTACAAACAAGCCAGCAAGGTGTAGTGGTTTGAGCATTGGACTATGACTCAGAAAGCCATGGTTCAACTCCAAGCTCAGCCATGGAAACCCACTGGGTGACCTTGAGCAAGTCACACTCACTCAGCCTCAGATGATAGCAATGGCAAACTCCCTCTGAAGGAACTTGCCAAGAAAATCCTGTTTTAGGTTTGCCTTAGAATCACCATAAGTCAGCCCACAACTACTACAAATCGATAAACCCCAGGTTATCTAAAGGACAATATTCTCCCATATTGGTCTGCCTGATTATTGAGATTTTCAGGAGGAAGGTTCTTCTCTATCCTACCCACTCTTCAACATACATTAGGTGGGGATGCAGAAGAGGTCATCTTGGGCCCTGATCCCAGGGCTTGGGATGCACTTCCTAGAGAGTCTAGACTGGCTTCCATCATGATGTCCCAGTAGCAGATGAAGACTTTCTTATCTCAACTGCCCTTTACAACTGTTTAGAGAGGGGAGCTTTTTAATAGTTGTGTAGCATTATTCTTCCTTTTTATTTTAAATGCCTTTTATTTCTACTGGTGTTTACATTATAATTTAGTTTGACATTATCTACATTGGTTTTAATTTTGTAAATGATCTTTGGTCCCAGAACTGGGAAAAGGTTGGAGGATGGATGGATGGATGGATGGATGGATGGATGGATGGATGGATGGATGGTGTGGGATGTGAGCAAGTAAAATTATTGTGTTGGCTCTAGACTTGATTAGGATCCAACACAAGAGTTGTGTTGAATCTAGACCCACTTATATGATTGATTTTAATGGGTCTGTTCTACATATGACCTAAATCTGGATCCAACCTTACTGAAGCAGAGCATTGTGCTCAAATTGTATCGGGACGTTCACAGCATTGGCTAATGACACTGCATTTTCCTTGCCTTTGCTGCATTGGATCATCTGGTACCATATTCTTTTGTTACATTGTTTTAGTCCTCAGAAGAAACTGGAGTGGGGAGTGAGCAGTTTCAGGCTGACAGACCTGCTACCATACCTGTGATATCAATGGTGCTTGGAAAGGACAGCTAGAATTTCTCCCAGATTAGAGGGTTGTGGGTGGGTGGATGAGAGGGATAAAAAGTAACATCCTGACATACATTTGTTCCAACTGAGCTGGCATTTCTAAGCTGAAGAATTCATTTCTCTGGGAAAGGTTAAAAGCTGTTCTTTGACTTGATAAATTAATTTCCTTGGCAAAACAAAAGAGGCTTCATTAAAAAGAAATGTCTCTTCTTAATCCTTTAAGTTTCAGTAACTAAATCACAGAAATGTGATAGGCTTTTTCTTCTGGTTGTTCCTGTTTGATTGCATCACAATTGTTCTCTCTTCTTTCTGATTGTTTTACAGGCTCTGGCAGCCTATGGTTCGAGCGGCAGGGGAGGGACATCTTCTCTTCTTCGAGCTGAGGAATCCCCTCTCTTCTTATATCATAGTTGTATACAAGTGTGTCTGTGTATATGTTCAAGAGCAAGCAAACTATTAGGATCTATACTATTATTTTCAATCTGTATTGCATCTTATTCTGAAAAGATGAAGAAAATCACATAAATGTAACTGCAGCTTCGTTAGGCTAGAAAAGGTTGGAACATGAGTCAGTCAGGTAAAGACTATGGGTAGGTCTACACTGACCAGAATACTCCAGTAGTGGTCTGGAGCATTCTGGTCCTGAACCTGCCTGAATCTCCTCTGTTACCTGGGCACTGCAGAGTGTCATCAGGTAGCTGTTTACACAGCATCCCACTGTGCCACCTGCTGCCAATGCCACCAGTGTGAGTTGCTTTCTCTGAAGCCTGGCTAGGTGCCTCATTGTGCCCTCAGAGCAGTGATTTGTGGTGCCTGTTGTGCATCAGGACGCACAGCAGGACATTGTGTAAACAGCTGCCCAGCATCAGTCCAGAAGGCTCCAGTTTTTCAGGTAAGATCTGGAGTGTACGGTGAGGTTATTAGAACATAGTTTTAGGGAAGAATGACCCAGATTTGCTGCTGGACTGGCCTTCCTACATGAAGACAGTCTACAATCAAACCAAGCCTTTGGCCTTGTGTCATGTAGACATGGTGACGCAGGTCGGGGGGAGGGGGGACTGAGCCATTTGGCCCATGTTGATATGCTCTGTTTCTCAAAGGCACATTTGGTGAGGGCACAAGAGAGGAAGTGATGTCATTGGGGAGATGCCAGAGGTGCAGAAGAGGGGTGACACCCAGTTAGGTGACACTCAGAGGAGGGGCAAATGCACATCCTTCCTGGTATCTCCATCCCTGTCCCCAGGCTTCCTCCCAGGAGAGAAAGCCTGGGGATAGGTGAGATGGGTGAGTAGGAGGGGCACACCCATGCCCTTGCCAGCTGCAGTGTCCCCAGGCTTTTTGCCAGGGGAGAAAGCCCAGGGATCAGGGAGCAGGAGGAGCATATGCACACCCTTTCCAGCTGCTCTGTCCCTGCCTCCCACAGGAGAATGCCCAGGAATGGGAAACAGTAGGGGCGCATGTGGACCCTTCCCACACCAGGTGGCACCATAGTTAGTGATGCCACTGAAGAGAGGTCCCTCTTGGACCTCTTGGTGGCCATTCCTAAACTATAGAAATCCCTCCTATAGGAGGCCGGGGTGGGCCCTTCTCTGCTCTCTTTCCACATGCAGGCAAAGATTTTTCTGGCCTTTTACTGGTTGTTATGGTTGTTGCTTTTAATACTTTTGTTTTTTCCTCATGTGCTTTGAAACTCCTCTAAATGTTGTACTATTATTTAATATGATAGCCTATTTCATTGTTTTAAGTTTTTTAACTATCATGATTGATTTTAGCTGTACTCTGGTTTTAAACTGGGGGAAAGGCAGGCCATAAATAAAATAAACAAATAACAGTAAAGAATAATAGATTGTTCAGAGTCCTGTCTTTAAGTCTTGAGCCTCTAAACCGTAGAGGAGCATATCACTATTGTAGATGCAACAACCAAGTGAAACCTGCACTCAGGTTAAGAGATCTTTAAATCAAGGCCCAATGAATAAGTGTGACAGCAGATAATTTTCAGTGCTTCCCAAACTTCTTTCAAGTGAGGCATTTTTTTAAAACCAATATCACACATTATGTGTCACCTTCCATCCCATTTTGGGAGAAAGGAAGAATACACATTGAATAAATAAATAAATAAATAAATAAATGGAATTATACCAACAAATGTAAGTAGAACCAGTGCAATAAAATAGTTTGAGCATTGGACTATGACCCCGAAGAATAGGGTTCAATACCCTGCTCAGCCATGAAACCCACTGGGTGACCTTGGGCAAATCACATTCTCTCAGCCTCAGGGGAAGGTAATGACAAACCTCCTCTGAACAATTCTTGCCAAGAAAACCTCATGATAGGTTCACTTTAGGATCACCTTCCTATAGGCTTTCCATTCAGAAATGACTTAACAGCACACAACAAGAACAAACCAACAAATGTGCATTTAAATAGCAGTTTGAATGATTCCTCCTTGTGCCCATCAGATCCTCACTGATTTGATTGTTTAAAAAGGAAACTTGGGGAGGAGGGTATTAGAATGTGTTCAGATTATACAGCTCCAGTAGACAAGATGATGGAACAGAGAGGTTCTACTGAGAAGCCCCAATCTAGCCTCTTTCCAATCAGTTTCCACTGAAGAAGCATCATTCAGATGAATCTTTGCATAAGCCATAATCGATTCATTCACTTATTCCAAATACAGTGTTGCAGTAGAAAAGTCCACTTTCAGATGAAACTACCCCTTTCAATTCGGAAATGCCCACAATTAGAACAGGGACTGATGCAGAAACATGGCTGAATAAAGATCTGAAACTGGGCCCAGGACTGGCCTGAGACATTTTGCTGCTGAAGAGGAATGATAAGATGAGACCCTTTCCCACTCTCTATCTTGAGAGGTTTATATGAATGACAGCTTATATGAATGACTACAGTACTGTCTTCACCAATCTAAACACAGCAAAATAACCTAGGGGGTGTACGCTTTTCTGATGTGGATCCGGATGAAGAAGCACAGCAAGAAGGCCACAAAAAACCATGATCTACTAGGTATGTAGCATTCAAAGCTCTGTTTCTGACACCTCACTGTTGCCCATTCCCTCTGCTCTCTGTAGCCACCTCAGTTTGTCTAACAGTAAGGTGAACCCTGCCTGGATTTCCTAGCCAGTACGTTGCATTCATTTGACATCTCCTGCTCATCTTCCTTTTCTTTAGTATTTTATAGTTCAGCATTTTTCATATTAGTTTTCATTTTGTCAAGCAGTGTATACAATACACCAGCATACTGAAGTATGAGAATATACTTACTACAGAGAATTCAAGCATGGACTGTTCTGCCATTAAAGCATATGGAATGGAATATAGCATGAGAGTGGAATGAGAGAAGCCATTAAAAGGAAAAGATAGAGAACTGAATTGAAACAGTTTTTACTACCTTTCCTCCTGTTTGCTTTTGTTTCTGTGTGTCTCATTCACATAATGAGTGTATTGACACTCATTATGCAAATAAGATGATCTTGCCAGGAGGATGTCTGTTCCTCTGTGAGTCATTTAAACTAGGTTATATATTCATCAACAGAAGAACCATTGGCTCTAATAATAGGAATTGAAATCTTCTCAGGAAATGCTAGCGTGTGATGAGGGAGAAAATATCCTGAACCAGTTATTTATGGCACTATCTGGAAAGCAGCATTAAAGCTGCCAATATCTGGAAGTCAGAGTGGAAAGGATACATCCCTGACCCCATTGAAGGATACTGTGGACTGCTAAAAAGACAGATAAATGAGTCTTAAAGAAAATCAGCCCTGAACTCTTGCTAGAAGTCAAGATGATTAAACTGAAGCTATTGTACTTAGGAAATATCATGAGACAATGTGACTCAGTGGAAAAGATTATAATGCTTGGTAAAGTGGAAGGAAATAGGAAAAGAGGGAGAGCACATTATAGATGGATTGATGAAATCAAGGAAGCCATGGTCCTGACTGAGTTTGTAAGACCAGAGCAGGGCAGCTGAGGATTGAGGGTCTTGGAGGACTTTTACTCGTAGGATAACCGTAAGTCAAAGTCAGCTGGATGGCAAATATCAACCACAAATGTTATGAAACAAAATTGAAAGGATTTACATTGCCGGGAAATGTCAGAATTCAAATTCAGAACCACCAACCTGGGAGGAGCCAATTAGCCATTCCCTTCTTGATTCTCAGTTGTGCATTATAGCTGTATCCAGATCTGTGGAATGTTTTCAACCTCCAACTCATCTTAATATTACATTTTGCTATTTAGCTATTATGTACTGCCAATTCCCTCAAGCCAGCTGGGGTTGTACTCCAAAACATCTTAATAGAATCAGGTTGAAGAATGCTACTTTCGTGTAATATTACTTAATCCGGGTCTAAATAAGAAAAAAGATAAATAATAGGTAGACATCTTCCTATAGGCTTCTTCTGCTTGTTTGCTCATGCTCCAAGTATATATTCAAAGACCACAATTTGCTCCCCAAGTTTCCATGTTTTCTCTTCTTAATTTAGACCAGATTCACAGCATTTGTATATTGATTTAGAATGGAACCCCCTGCCCGATGTTGTCAAACTGCAAGTTCCAGCAGCCTAACTGCAGTCCCTCAACATCTGGAATGACCATGTGATTCCCAGTCTGATTTAGAATAGCCTTACTGTTTATCCATTCATTCTGCCTCTTTGCTGTGTTGTGACTAGCCATGCAGCAAGCAGCTCAGTATAAATGAGGACAAGAAGCTAATTCTCATCAATAAATTCTCAGCAACATAGTTATGGGTTGTATGAATATTGTATAGCTTCTGTATGAGCTAAGAATAGGATGGAGAGAATACCCAATGTGCTGGAGGCTTTGGAGATTTCCCCATTCAAAGCATGATTCACAAGAGTGCTTTAGATGTTTGCAGTCTTCACATTGTACCATCCTGCTCTTTCCTACACTGTGCTGCAAAATATTTTTGAATTATTTTTATTGTCGTCTTGAAATTCTTAGCTATAAATCCAATAGAGAAACAAGCTATTAAAACTCATTACTAATTAAAAACTCATAATTAACAAAGATATGAAAAAACACAGTTTACACCCAACAAAAGAAAGGGAGAGGAAAATATGCAAAATAAGAACATCATTGTGCAGTAGTATAATGTAAGTGCAAATTAGGTGCGAGTCTTCTACTTTTCTGAAAATACTGTGTAAAATAAAGACAAGAAGCACCTGGAAGAGACACAAAAGCATGGGAGTCCACATCATTTCTATTAGTCTATACCAAGACAAATTAATGGTGCAGTCTTCTGATTCCTGGGGCTGTATCTACAGGATAATACAGTAGGATCAATCAGGTCTCCTCCAATTCAGACAGAGAGAGGTGTCTAACCTCAGGGAAGAGCTACATCTTCAGCTCCATTTTCCCAGTCACCCTGAAAACCTCAGTGACTGGTCCCTTTCCTTTTCTGCCTAGGGTTGGCAGTGGTTGTGCCAGGAGAGGATGTGGATAAAAAAGATAGCCAGCTCCCTAGTCCCTAGCAACACCACCAATAATCTATAGATTTATACACAGATCTATAGCTCTCCCTCCCTTTGGTTTCACTGGGAACTAAAAAGGAAGAGAGAAAACAACACAAATGGCACCTTGCCAATATGAACATAACAAGGCTTTGGTGGACCTAAGGCCAAACAAACTTCTCTGTAGCTCTGCAAATCTTTCTATAAGTTTCTTCGAGTTCAATATTTTACTCTTTGAAAGAATGAGTGGTTTGTTTTTGTTTTTAAGTTCTTTAAAATTATTTTGGATCAATATTCTTGATCCTAAAATTCCTTGGGATCAATATCCTTTAATATTTTATGACTCCTTTGTTTGTTGAATTTATTACTGTAATTGCTGTAATAAGCCAAGTGGTGCTTTTTGCTTATTGTAAACTTTCTTATATTGCAACTGCTAGGCAATGGAGCATAATCTTAGGATGTTTACAGTACTCTTGAAAACTTCAGTTGTAGATTGGTGATAACCTTAAGATTCATGCCCTGTTGTTATTCCATCTGTTTTTGTCTTGTTGTTGTGTGTTTTAAAGTTGTTTCTGATTTATGGTGATCCTGTCACAGGATTTTCTTTGCAAGATTTGTTCAGATGGAGATTCACATTGTCTTCCTTTGAGGCTGAGTGTGACTTGCCTGAGGTCATCCAATGTTCGAGCCAGGATCTAAATGGCCCAGCAAGAATTTGAACCCTGATCCCCAGAATCATAGTCTAACACTCAAACCACTACACCATGCTGGCTCACAATTTAGTCTCAGATGTATTCTTTTCCCAGAAAAAGAAATTAGCAGAAGCTTCACTTTTCCAGAACTCATTATTATCTATTGGCTAAATAAATATGTTGCCACACAGAACACTGTTTCTATGTTGCAGCTGTGGCATTCTATACCACATCAAAAACATAGAACACATAAAACACAAGGTAGTCCTCTCATGGGCCACAGTTCCATCCTCCCAAAGTGAGTACACACACAGTACAGGCACTGTTCCACCTGTGATAATAGCAGTATAGTGAACCCTTTGTGTCAGTGGGCTGGCAATCCACAGATTTGACTGCCCACACATTGTCACACCCCATATTTTTTAACAGTGGTCCTTTCATGTGGTTCTGCTGACAGATCCATGAGCACATTGCCACCACTGAATAGTATGGTATGCTACCGTCTGGGGTTTGCAATGCACAGAGGACCCAGAACCAAACTGCCATGGATGGGAAGGGTCCACTGGTTATATGATTGGTATGCCCATTTCATACTACCAAGATATCTATCAACTAATCCCAATTTTAATTTGGTAATCACAGGGGCATGATTAGATCAAGGTCTTACCTTGAGGGAGAATTCTATCAAATTATCTGTGAGATTTTCTAACATAAAATTGTAATATAGGGAAATTATTTATGCATTTATGAACTGAATGAGAAGCCTTCCACTGCTAGATTTCCCTATCACCATGCATCTATTAACTCCAGTCTTAGTCACACGGTTATTAAGCAGTTTAACATTTATATTAACAACTTGCCCATATTTGTTCCTGTATTGTTATCTCCCCCCCCCCCCCCCCCCCCCCAGCTGTACCACAACATGAATTCTCTCCCATTTACTAGTGATCCCTCTTGGAATTTCTCCTGTTAGTTTAAATGTTTTTAAATTGTTTTCCTGTCTTCAGCAAATTGACAGATTAATGACTGCTCTATAATACATACAGCCTTAATAAATGAAAATTTTAAAGAGAAAGCTGAAGAACTGATGGATTCGCCAATGTGAATGCATTCTGCTTGTTCAGTCCTATGTCTTCCACAGGCTCTGCCTCTGGGCATTTTATTATCCTTATGCACACTGGTTGCCATCCAACGTAACAAACTTATCCAACACAACAAGCTTATCCTTATGCACAAAGGTTGCCCCATTTTCCTCCCTTTGGCAACAACTGTTACATAACAGACTAGTTCCCATCAGTAATTCCTTCTTTAAAGAAAACAGCTTACATATATTCAGCACATCCTTGTATGTTCTCTTTGCTTTGCCACTACTACAATAACCTATTCTGGAAAGTTAGTGAAAATGCTACTGTGAACCTTTGTGCACCCTGCTGCTACCTTCTCTGTGAGTGGGCTCTTTAGCAAGCCTTTACTGATTTAAGTCTATTATAAAATGTAACAAGTAGAAGGTTGTTATATTCAAAGAACACCATTTCCCCCCTCTAGTATTAAAGCAGGAAATCTAATACAACATTTTAGTTTGCACCCCATCCAAGAAAGGTAACACTATCATTTTTCAGGGTGCCGTTATACATTTGGAATCACTGTACTGTGTGTCATTGTATCCAGCCTAAACTGCCTTTAAAAATTAAAAATAAAGGCATTTTAGTACAGTCAATAAATCAATATCTTAGAATCTGTATAAGAACCAAGAACCTTCAATTTAACATTTGTATAAAATAGCAGTTCCATTACCCTTGTGGAACAATCTTTATGTCAAAAATCCACTCCTCTAAAATTGCTAATGTTTTTATTCTAGTAGCAGATCACAGCTGAAAGTTGATATCCCATTCCATGTGTTCCCCCATTCCCAATACTGACTGGGCCCTTCTGTCCTGAATCTGCCTTTTTACAAAAATGTATATATTTAGATGCTGTTTATAATGTAATTGCCATCTTCATGCCTACTAGAGATAAAATAAAAGAAAGGAGGAGTTGACAGGGACCTTGGAAGAAGTCCAGTTCAAGCCCTGCTCAGTGCTTGCTCAAACTACATCTCATTGCTCCAAGTGATGGCTCAGGTGGATGCGACAGTCAGGAGCACTTGCTATCAGCTTCAACTGATACGCCAACTGCTCCCCTTCATGGAGCAGGAAGACCTAGAAACAGTAGTACATGTGCTGGTAACCTCTCGACTTGACTTCTGCAACGCGCTCTACATGGGGCTACCCTCGTGCCAAGTTCGGAAACTTCACAAAATATGGCAACCAGGCTGGTCACGGGCACATCCAGAACTGCCCATATTACACCAGTACTAAAATCTCTCCACTGGCTGCCTATCAGTTTCCGGGCAAGGTACGAGGTGTTGGTTGTAACCTTTAAAGCCCTACATGGCTTGGGTGCTGACTACTTGCGGGAGTGCCTACTTCCATACAATCCTCCCTGCACACTTTGGCCCTCTGGGAAGAATCTGCTACAACCTAAGAAGACCAGACTCTCTGCGGTCACTCAGAGGACCTTCTCATCAGCCACCCCCAGGCTCTGGAACGACCTGCTGGACGAGATCCACCATATTACCACCTTGGAAACCTTTAAAAAGGCTATTAAGACGGATCTCTTCCGGCAGGCCTTTCCAGACTGGGTTAGATCCATTAGATCCATTAGACTTGCCTCCCCCTCTATTGATACCAATATCAAAATTGATGGATACCATCGCCCCCATCCCTCCCTCCTCTAGAGGAAGACTCATTTCTAGCTCTAATCTGCCCAAAATTTTAGTGTATTCATATTGGATAGTTTTAAAATTTTTGATGTTTAATCTTTTTTTAGGGGTTGATCACTGTTTTTTGATTGGGGTGAGGGGTCGGGTTTGGGGTTTTCTAAATTGTAATTTTTAATTGTTTGATGTTTATACTGTTGGAATCCACTTTGATTCCTTGTGAAAAAGCAGACTACAAATAAATATTATTATTATTAATTAGTGGATACAGGAGCTCAATGTAAATGTAATGTGACATCTAATCTTAAACAGGAACTTCAATAGCCAAAAGAATGCTGCCTTCATTATTGATCTCATACCAACTTGCCATAAACCTGTTGTTATGCTGTCCTTAGTTCCATGTCTGCTACTACAAATAAAAATCCAATATTTTATTCTGTTTATATATTTGTTACTGAGAGAGCTGTAGGACCATTCTCTGGATAAGTGTGTATAGGACTGCAGCCTTGATTGTTTTTTCTGTAACACTTACTAGTCTCTTTCTTATCAGAAAATAAAATATATAGATAATCAATTGTATAATATATATACTAGTGGAATAGCAGAAGAGATGCAAAAACAAGGACAAAAGGATGGGCCTCCAAACAACACTAGTAAATATACTGGCCTTCCATACAGCTTTGTAATGGAAATTGCTTGTAAACAACACAGAGCACAAAATCTTCTGAACAAAAATGGGCAGCAACAAAATAGTACACTGAACCGTGGAGCAAGCAGAGAGTAATAAAACAACGAGTAAATCAGGAACAAGTTCTTCTGGGATCATCTATTACCATGTCTGCAGTACTTCCAACTTTAACTGCCTTGAAATTTCAATTTATGGATATTACCAAATGATATATTATTGTTCTTTTTATGAGACAGAGGTCATTATATCTGTTTTATATTGCCAGCTGTTTTGTTTATCCAAGTGGGCATATGCATATACCACGATAACAAAAAACTCAAGAATATTTGGTACTTTGCCTGGGACATTCATATACTCACAGAGAGAGACACAGATTATACAGATTATGATGTACCAGACACCTGTTGTGGGTTTACTTCTACCAACATTGAAGGAACTTGTTTAGCACATCATCAAAAACATACATTGGTACTGCATGACTATAAGGCCAGAACTTCTATACTAATGCCTTAATGTTAAATAAATATGCTAACATTAACCATTTTAGTTAAGTTGTGGAATTAATGTGTTATATTGTTAATAATGTACTAGTAAAACATCATTTTAACAGGTTTTTTTAAAAAGCCAATTAAGTTATTAAAAATGACCCAGAATGGCCAACCCATTGCTCCCAAAGAAATGAATTAAAATATCATGAAATGTAAGTTGTTTCAAGATATTTTAATTCATCCCAGGGGAGTGTCATCAGTTCCTTAATGCCATTGTTGTTTAATGGTTTAAATAAGAACTTTAAAGTTATTAATTGAATATTTTAAAGAATTGGGGTTATTAGTTAATTATGAATGTATTATTTCCAGGCTCTCAATAGAGTCAAATTTTGAGCAAATGAAACGTGGAAGTGTATGCTTGGAGGTCTATAAATCTCTCCCTTACAAAAAGCATTAATGGCTCCTAACATGTTGTTTTGGAAGATCTTCAGGCAGAGTGGAAACAGTCTGAACCATCTTGAGATAAAACCAAAATTTTTATTACTTCATTTCTTCCAAAAAGAAGCCTTTCTGAGTGCCACCTAGTGGCTCAAGTGCTTTCACTGCTAACATGGTGCAAAGCAGCACAATATGTAAGCTGATGACAACAAACTGGAAAAAAGCAATAGTATACATCCATGAGGGCACTTTTGTCACTCTCTTAGATCCTAAGTTAAATTAACAAAATGTATAGTGGTTATTAGTAGAAACTAGCAAAATGCTGGTGAACACAAATGAAACAACACCATCTGTTTGTCCCAGTCACAGCAAAACCCTTGCCAAGCAACATTATGAATACAGTATTATTCATAACATTTTATGAACATTCACATATATTGTACATCACCTATTTAGTTATGCATGTGCAACTAAATAACTTCTCCTGGTCCAGCCTCCTCCCCACACACTCACACCTTAACATCCAGCAGCCAAACTGGGCAAAGGAGGTCTGTTCAGGTGCCAACTAGGGTGCAAGGAGGATCTCCCCGGCCTTCTCCCATCAGTAAGCAAAGCTCCAACAAAGAATTGCAACATTGGTTCTGCTTCTAATTGTTGCAGCCTCGCTTATTTGTGGGAAGGGTTTGGAAATGTTTTTGCTGCTGTTGTTAACTGCCCTCAAGCCAACCTAGTCTCATGGATGAGACATCTCCAAGACCCCCTTTCTGCCACTGCTCAGCTTAGGTCCTGCTTGTTCAGACCCATAACCTCCCTGATTAAGTCCTAGCTTCACTCTTCCTTCTTCTACATCTAAACCTGCTCTTTTCTGCATACAAGTTGAACAAATAGGGCAATAAAATACAACCCAGACTACTTCTCCAGTTGGGAACCACTCTGTTTCTCCATATTCTGTTCTAACAGTAGCCTCTTGTCCTAGTTACAGATTTCTCACCAGGACTATCAAATGGAGTGGCACTCCCATCTCCAAAAAGCCATCTGTAGCTTTTTGTGATCCATAGGTTTTTCCTGAAGGCTTAATGGCATGATTTGGTCTGATGTTACACTGTATCCTTTGACTGCTTTTGCCACATCTCTCCTTAGAATGAAAGCCACCACATTTCTTCGAGTCTTTTCATTTTCTAAGTAAAACATTGTGTAGCTGGACCCATTTCAAACTGGCTTCCGGGCGGGTTACGGGGTTGAGACGGCCATGGTCGCCTTGGTCGATGATCTCCGTCTGAGCATCGACAGGGGAAGCGTGTCCCTGTTGGTGCTCTTGGACATCTCAGCGGCTTTCGATACCATAGACCATGGTATCCTTCTGGGGCGCCTCGCAGAGGTGGGAATCGGGGGCACTGTGCTCCAGTGGTTCTGTTCCTACCTCTCGGGGAGGTCCCAGATGGTGCAGCTGGGAGACGTGTGCTCCGATGAGAGGCCCCTTAAAACTGGGGTCCCTCAAGGGGCCATTCTGTCTCCCATGCTATTTAACATTTACATGAAACCGCTGGGAGAGATCATCCGGAGACATGGGGCGCGGGGTTATCAGTACGCTGATGACACCCAAATTATTTTCTCTATGTCTCCGACTGATGCAGTGACTGGGGATGGCGTCTCTCCTCTCGTGGCCTGTCTGGAGTCAGTAATGGGCTGGATGAGGGAAAACCGACTCAAATTGAATCCAGAGAAAACGGAGGTACTAGTAATAGGTTCCCCTGGTCCAGGAATGGCGGTGGTTCCACCTGTCCTGAACGGGGTCACGCTCCCTGTGAAGGACTCCGTGCGCAGTCTGGGGGTGCTTCTTGACTCGTCGCTTCACCTGACTGCTCAGGTGAATGCGACGGTCAAGAGCACTTGTTATCAGCTTCGGCTGATTCGCCAGCTGCGCCCATACAGTACCTGGCCCAGAGGGACCTAGAAACTGTTGTACATGCTCTGGTAACTTCGAGACTGGATTTCTGCAACGTACTCTACATGGGGCAACCCTTATACCAAACTCGGAAGCTGCAAATGGTGCAAAATATGGCAGCCCGGCTGGTCACTGGTGCGTCCAGGACCAGCCATATAACACCAGTCTTAAAAGATCTTCATTGGCTGCCCATTCGCTTCCGAGCTCAATATAAGGTGTTGGTAATTACCTATAAAGCCCTAAATGGCTTGGGCCCAGGATACCTGAAGGACCGCCTCTCCCCGTACATTCCGCCTCGCACTCTCAGAACGTCTGGGCAGCAGCTACTGAAGGTGCCTGGGGCTAGGTTGGCCTCCAGCACTCGGAGGTCGTTCTCCATAGCTGCCCCAGCCCTTTGGAATGCGCTGCCCACAGAGCTCCGCTCGTCCACCACCCTGGCCCAATTTAGGAAGGACCTCAAAACCTTCCTATTCCAACAGGCATTCCCCGAGTAAATATCCTGTGGGCCTCCCTCCTCTCTTTCGTGGCCAAGAGGTTGGGCTTTGGGGCTTTACTGTTGGTTTGTTTTTAAATATGTTTTTATTGGAATTGTTTGTATTTTAATTATGTTGTGAGCCGCCCTGATCGGAGGAAGGGCGGCATATAAATAAAAATTTTATTTATTATTATTTATTATTATTTATTAGCTGTCTGAGTCGAAGTAACCCATTCCTGTCCATTTCAGCTCACTCACCCTTAATATTGCTATGTTTATGCATTCCATTTCCTTTTTTACTATTTCTAGCTTCCCCTGACTCATGATTCTCACATTCCATGTTCTTATAATATGTGTAATGCTGCTTCAGATAATGTTTGTATTGCTGAGCATGTCTGCTGCTTGTCTTCCCATCTTTTTTGGTTTTTCTTGCCCTTGATCATCTCTCTGTTGTGATTTCTCACTGTTCATTCTTCCTATCTCTCAGCTTGTGTTCTAGTCTTATCTTTTGTTTCATTTGGAACTGTCTCATCACAGGGCTTTCCTGGTGAGAGGGTCTTGCAAGGAGGTTCACCTTTGCTTCCCTGTGTGCAGTGCTAACATATGTTGGCTATACAAAATGCCAGCCAACATTTGTAACGTGATTTTTCCTGTTGCGAGGGCAATAGCCTTAATGTTTAGCCATGTGGTGTCAACGAAGAAATGTGCAATTTTGAATAACAACAATGTCTACTTATTGTTCCAAAATGCCATTATTGACCACTTTATTTCTGTGTTTTTAAAAGTTGTCTGCACACACGTTGAAAATTCATTTCTACCTGCACTACCCAGTCCTCTCTCATTGTGCCGAAAACTAATCTTTACCCCATTTTTACCATTATTTCTTTCTAAAAGAATTCTTAACCCATACAAGGCACTTTGTGGCCCAGAGCAGGCCCTTTGGAACTGAAAGTGGAAACAATTTTTTCAAGATTTGTTATATTCCGTTACCAAGCCTAAAGTGTGTTTTTTTAACTTCATCAAAATGTATTGAATTATAAAAAGACTACTAAAACAATCCCAATAATGTTAACAGGAGCAAATTTTTAGAATAATTCCCAGCATGACAAATTAACTTGTGAAAAGTATCTTTACAAGCTGTGATGTTGTTTTTTTCTTATGAGACAAATATGTGTTTCACAAGAATACTTAAGGCTGCAGTCCTATTCCTGTTTAACTCGTGTGTGTGTGTGTTGGGTGCCTTCAAGTCGCTTCTGACTTATGGTGACCCCGGGGGTGACCCTATCATAGGGTTTCCTTGGCAATATTAGTTCAGAGGAGGTTTGCCATTGCCTTCCTCTGAGGCTGAGAGCATGTGACTTGTACCTTCCAATGTTTCACAGGTGAACATCAGGACATGTACAGCCAAACAACAAAAGAGCCAGGCAACAAGATGGCAAAAGTTATTAATGAGGAAGAAGATATAAAACTACTGTTTTAAGTAGAGAAGAACTGGAATTTATGTACCAAGGCCCAATTTATATGGGTCTTTGCACCGCCCCATCACGTGCTAGGGGTTGTCCAAGGACGCACCATCCATACTGGCCTCACCCCTAGCACGTGACGGGGGTGTCAAAATGGCGGCGCCTGCCATTTTGGCGTGATGGACTTATAGCGTCCGCACGTCCCATCGCACTTGCGACATCACAAGTGCACCATTTGCGCACTCAGGTTTCTCAAGCGCAATGCAAAAAGAACCCGCTTTTTGCAGATTCTTTTTCCGCTTCTGGGAAGCCTCGCTGTTTGGCAGCTGAGGTTTCCCGCCGGCAGAAATGGAGGCAGTGGCAGACCACCCTTTTTGGGCAGTCTGTATCCCGCCTGAGTTTGGGAAAGCCTGGAAAAAAGAAAAACTCAAATAAGAAGAGCAACATTCTCTCCCCTCCCCTTGAGTTGATTGAGTACAGACTACTTTTGAATTTTGAACTCAGTTTGCAGCAACAAAGGTGGAAAATGAGAAAAGGATTAGAGAAACTCATTTTAAAAGTAACTGAGAAAATATGACTAGAGGATTAAGTGGAGCCATCCTTGCCTCACTGGGACAGTTGGAGAGTGTGTTAACTGAGAGTAAGTTCAATATGAAGTAAGATCTTGGCTGGGTTTACTTCACAGTGTACTTATATAGAAATGAACACAGCATTTTTATCTTTGGAAGACAAGGGCAGCATAACGAGATCATGACAAGCTGGTACGAAAATCTACAGTGACTGCAACATTCCTCTGACCATTGAAATCTGCATTTCAGAGCAAATGTTATAGTATGTTTAGATTGCAAACCTACTTATCTGAATGTAAGCTCCATTGCACTAAGGAAGCAGCAAAAGCGTCAAGGCAAGTATAATGTGATACTAGGTTTCTGCAATCTGTGGGACAATTTTATTTTACAGGACTATTTACACATATGGACTTCCACAGGAACTATGATTTGTTTCAGATGCCAAGGCTGCTGCCATACTGCAGAAATTAAGCAGTTAGACATCAATTTAACTTCCATGGCTCAGTGCTACAGAATTTTGGGATTTGTAAACTAACAGGGAAGGCTACATATCTCACAAAACTACAAATCCCAGAATTCCATTGCATCAAGTCATGGCAATTAGACTGCTGTCAAACTGCTTCACTTTTGCTGTGTGGCAACAGCCACAGTCTATCTGTCACATCTATTTGTCTAACAGGCAGAGGAGAGAAAGGTCGTTTTCAGTGGTAGCCTCCAGAATATGGGACACCTTATCTACTGAGGTACAGTTAGCTTCAGTATCTTGAAACCTGCTTCTTCTGGGTTGCTTTGCAAGTTTTTAGAAACAAAATTGTCATCTGCTTGAAGGAGTGAGCTCTCCTATTTACAGTATTTGCAAATTGTGTTGCTATCAATTTTAAATCAAAGCCCTTTTATAAATGTTTTTTGTGCTGCTGTATGGTTACACTGATTGTGGTTTTATTACATTTATGGTTTTATTTATTTCTGTGAGCCACCTGGAAAGGACTACATCCCAAAAGGCAGCCTATAAATCTGTTAGAAATAAATGTGAAGTCTTAGAGCAAGTTTCAGACTCTGCAGACACATCAAACTTCCCAAGCACTGACATTTTAAGATGTTTGGTGCCTTTGGATGTTTTTGTTTAAAACAGAAACTCAAAAATTCAAATTCTTGATGCTTTGACTTTGAACCATAATAAGGTAGTGTTCTGTATTAATTCAAGTTAGTACAATTCATCTGACTTAATTCAAGTCAGATGTAAAAATCAATCAGGAGAGTGTAAAACAGTCATATGAATAAAAGATTTTAAATGCTGTTCTTGTTTAATCCAAAGCCTTTATATACAGATGAACATAAATTGTCAGCTCTCATCTTTGTCAGCAGCTATGGGCATTTTAAAATACATTGAATGTAATTTAGAGATTGAGATTTCATTTAAAAACATACAGTAGTCTAGATTTAAAACCTAGATTAAAAGGAATTTCTGTATGCATTTTATTACAGTTGTCAGTTCCTCTTTTAAACATATATTTCATGAATACCAGATGGTGTCATTCTGGCAGGGTAACTACTGTAGCATTAATGGAAGCCTAGCTTTTACAGAATGGGGGAATTGTGAAGTTGTTGAACTGTAACTCCCAGCATCCCTCACCATTAACTATGCTGGCTAGTGCTGATGGCAACTGAATTTCAACAAGAGCTAGTGGAGTTCATGACTGTCACCTCTGCCTAAAGGATAATCCAACAAAAATTTTGTTTGTGCACTTTTAACATTTTCCTTTTTTCCCTATCAAATGAATATACAGTCACCTATTTATAAAGAGTGGGATATAAGGAAACTTGTAAGTGAGGCAAATTTTGATTTTGCCTAATAGTTGCTTCATTAGCATTCCAGTAAACTTCAATATATATATATAAAGATCTTAAGGTGGCAGACAGCAAAATCGGTTTAAACAATTTAAAATGTAAAACAGTATGGATAATTTAAACTACTTGAAAACATATGAAAATATAACAGAAAACAATAAAAACAGTTTAAACCTATGCACATATGCTAGCTGGATAAAATCGTTAGAACCCAAAGGCTTAAATAAAAAGGTCCTTTTTAACTTGACACTGGAATGAAACCAACATCTATGTCAATTGGGCCTCTAAAGGAAAGGCATTCTACAACCTGAGGGCAAGAGCAAAAAAAGGCACTCCCCATGCCTTCACACCAGCTCCTGCTGGTGAAACACATAGTTGTAAATGTCCTGTCAACAAAAGCCCATGGAATGCTAGATGCCTTCAACAAAGGCAGTATTTATGGCTTAATGTTGATATTTTTCAAGAAATGGGTGTAGAAAAAATGCAGTTAACAATAACACATTTTGAAAATATGAAAAGAGTCAGAGATCTGGCCAGATAATTTCTAGCAATAATCTAAGAATATATAGCCTAAGAAATTCAGCTCAAAGTGTTTCAAAAGTATAAATCACTAGGAAGTGTATTAATTTCAGAAATTCTTAGGAAGCTCCATTGCTAGATATCAGAAGCAGCCCAATGCACTCTCCTGGACATTTTCTTGATGTGCTACTATTTTAGTCAAATGAAAGTATTATCAGAATTCTAAATTGTCTTGTAGGTTATTGTACAACAAATACGTAATAATTTCATGAAAATTTGCAGTTGCCCATTTTTGTATTTCTTTTTACCCAACAGAGCAGAGGTTTCAGGTTTCACTTTCCTGCTTACAGATCGCTCTGATGATGGTACTAGAGAAGCGAATGGGCAAGAAAAGGTCATTGTGTGATGGTAACTTGCAAGGACAGAAAGTAAAAAATCTTCAGACAATAACATGGGGAAATTCTGGATGCAGGAATAATTTTAAGAAAAGGAGATAACTTGGGAAGGCTGGGTTGGCAAGAGACTTGCCAATTTTGAACTATAAGGTGCCAATATTAAGCTATCTTTATTGTGAACTTGATCTTCAATAAAGGAATTAAGACCAGCAATGAAAAAGATGCTGACAGGGTGTGTGAGAGAGAGATAGAGAAAAGGAGGGACAGAGAAAATTACATGAGATAAAACCTGATATTTTATCCAATACCACATTCATGTTATGTTACCACATCAAATGGCAGTGGAGTACTTTTGAGCTTGTAGACAAAGAGAACCTTAGGTGCTGACAGTTATTTGATAGGAGGATTCAAGAGAAGCAATAAGGAGGTAAAAATTTTGGAGATGATATTCACAAAGAAAAAACAAAGGTTGGGATATTATTTTTTTAAAAACTAGTTAAATGTTAGCCTTTCTTTTTTATTTTATGAGCAGCTCATTGACATGTTACTAACATTCTGCTTTTTAAACTGTTCCTTTAATTTTTTTTAAATCTAAAATAAAACACAACATGTATCATCATTGGTTTTAACATGCTGCTTCCCATCTCTAAAAAGAAGTGGCTTAGGAGATTCATAGATGAGGAGGAGGCATTCAAAGAGAGATGAGGTATAAATAATACATAACAAATAAAACTTTTATTTTTATCCTGCTTTTTTGTAATAAAACAATCAAAACAGCTAACAACAAGTTAAAACATCCACATACAATATTACATCACAGCATCCCCCCTTTAGAAAGAATTAAACATAATACATTTAAAATAGAGTATTAAAATATCTATTAATGATAAACATAACATGTGTAGTGTGGTAGCATAGTACATGGTGTGAACGAAGAAGAGGTCTTCTGGATTAAGTATTCCATTGGCATCATTAGGGGTGCGTTGGGATGTACAGCACACCAGGTGACACCATCATAGGGGGTGATACTGCCAGAGAGTTAGCAGCAGCACACCCAGTGCCATAAGGAGACCTCATCCCAGTCTGAGGAAGGGCCTGTGGCAAGTGCTGAAGCACCTCTGTGCTGGCTTCTGCCACCTTTTCCCTGCTGGCTCCCACCACTGCTGCTCTTGCTTGGGAGGAGGATGAAGAGCAGGATCCACTGTGCTCGCCTTCCTCACCCTGTCATGCCAGCCATGTATCCTCAAGGGTGGCACCCAGTGAGTAGCATTGCCCTGACAAGCCAAGGATGTGGAGGGGGGGGTTGTGGGACGGGCTTGTCCAAGGCCACATGCATGCTCTTGCACATGGAGAAGCTGAGCTATGGTAGCAAGGGGTTGTGTGGCATCATGCACATGCATGAGGGCTCCTCAATTCTCACAATGGCTGCCCGCCACCTTCTGGCTAGGGAGGGATGCAGCCATGGGAGTGACACCATGAATTACCTTAGCTTCTTAAGGTTCTCTATGAAAATACAATAAAACAGATAATGAAGGAGTTTTACTGAGGTAATTTCAGTCTTTACATTAAGTCAAGGTAGGGTCTGCTATCAAAATGCTTCTATATCCCGCTCTCCATGCTTATTCATTGCTTGTACCACTAAAATTTGAAAAAGATTGGACAGAGTAGGCAACCAGGTATTCTTGACAACTGCAGTTTTTAATGGAATCAGATTGCATCCACTCTGTTGCACCTATATTTTGTTTATTCAGTGCACTGCCTGCTTGATAGTTTATTCTCCCCAAATGCTGCTCCACCCCTGCAGTTTCTATGATTGGTCCTAAACATTAGCAGTTGCAAGTGTGGTTCCTCTTAGCATCCTTCCCCCACCAATTTCACTGCCACTCCTTTCTGACCCACTAAGCTGCTTTTAATGGGAACAAAGCATAATAGATAAAAAGGCCCATTTGATTTCTGCGTTTGTCTGAGACTCATGACCTGCTGTTCTGCCACGTAGTTCACTGCAGGAGGCTGACAATGCCTGGATGCTGTGTTTGAAGTGGTTTCTCAAGCAAGCACAATTCCCTTCTTCGCTGATAGTTTTAGGGTGAAAAAAAAAAGGCCTGACTATAGTCAACAGAACTATGCAAGAATGAAAATGTAAAGTGCCTACAATTATATTGCAGGATAATGATGTCTCTCTCCAAACAGGGACAATATTTTTTAAAACTGCCAGACAGAGAACTTCCCTCTGGCAGCTTAGTTGCCATTGTCCTTGAGTCACTGTATATAGTAATCTGTTTATTGTGTCATCATGAGTGCTTGCTTGAGAAAAATAATGTTTAGGTAATTGTCAGGCATTGAGAAAGCAAAATCTGGCATCTGTCGCCTGTCCCTCTCTGTGCTGGCTGGCTTATTTTGGAAACACTATCTCCAAAGGCAGCAATTGTGAAAATTATTCTTCAGTGTGGGTACATCAGTATTATATTCAGCCACAGCTATTCACAAAACAGAACTGAAAAGAGGATTTAGTGCTGGCAACCGTCTGTGAAGTACACATGTTTTGGGCTTAGTATTCTGAATCCACAGGCTAGATTTTTAAAGGTGACAGTGATATAAATTCATGAAAAGATGTCCTTAGAATGTATCCTCCACTCCACTTTGTTTCAAGAGGTGTGTGTGCTGGATTTTCTAGCTTTGGCTGCTAAAAAAGGACTTCCAGAAAATTGAACTGGCAATGATGAGATGGAAATGCTTTCACAAATGTGCATCCTCCTGTGAAAATCATCCTCAAACATTGCTTATCGTTTCTACTTAGGAAAAGTGATCTAGAATGTGTTGAACCTTGGGTTACAACATGCAACTGATATCCAATCCTCAGGGGACTTCTGATTTGGCTACCAGCATAGCCCCCAACCCCAAAAAATAATCCCAGTCCCAGATATGCATTATGTGCTTCTCAGCTGTTTTCTCACACACAAGACAACACAAAGACAAATAGCTCTTTAACCTCCCCTTACCCCAGGTTCTCAAGTGTGAACAGTGACAGAGGGTTTGTCTGGGCTCTGCTTCCTTTTTTGCAGGTTAGGTGGAAAGTGTCAGGCCAAAGCTGAAACTCAAGCAAGCAGAAGTGAGTGGCTGGGGTACGTGCTATTATTATTCTGTGCCTTCAGGTTGTTTCCGACTCATGGCAATGCTATGGCGAACCTACCTTAGGGTTCTCTTGGCAAGATTTGTTCAGAGGAGGTTAGTCTTTGCCTTCCCCTCAGCTTGAGAGCATGTTACTTGTCCAAGCTCTGGGGACTTTTTCACAAGGGGAAAATTGGAAGGTTAAACTGGTCACAATGCAAGTCATCCAGGGCATCAGGGACAATTTCACAATTGCTTTTCAGACAATGCTGCACACAAACCAGTTAGAATCCAAACTGAAAGTGAGGTGAATCAGGGAATAAGCATTTTCACAAAAATACCATGTTTTCATTTCCAATTCATTCACGAATTTACTTTTTTCGCGTAATTGCAACAATCTAAAACCATGTGCCAGATTCTTCCTGTTCCCAGGTTTCCAATGGTTCATTTGCTGTGCAGAGGAGAGAGAGGCAGCCTTGTGTTTAAAGGGACACACACACACCTTTTCCCCTCATTCAGTTGGTCTCCTCCTCCTACAGCCTCTAATCCTTATGTCTAATGGAACAACTGGTGGGAGAAGGCAGGGAGAGAACGTTTTAGAATTCCTCCTGTACAGGAGGGAGAAATGGAAGATATATCCTGGAAAAGGAGGGCATCTGGAAGTTTCAGCCCTTGCTGAAATCAGGCAGGTTTATGGACCAGCCCCATCCTCTTTCTCTCTAGTGTGTGTGTTTCTGTGTGGTTTTATGGGAGTTTTCAAAGGGAAATCTCAGCCTGCCTTCATCTGAAACAGCTTCTGGGGCAAAGAATATTTTTGTCCTCATTTCCCTTCCCTCTCTGGAGCATGCATGTCTATGCACTTGTGGAAATGACAGTTTGGAGCATGCACAAAAAAGTTATTTCCAAGCTATCAACGGGATTTGTCCTCATCTGTCTGAAACCTAAATTCGCTTTTTACCCACTTTCTTGCCTAAGTAATGTGCTTTTAATTCATTGTTGTGCTTTGTGTGCGATAAGCCTTAGCGAATTTGATTGTGTGTCCAGGATGCATTTCCATTTTCGGGATGGAAGCACATAGGTCACCGTGGGAAAAAGTCCTCAGTGGGTTTCATGGCTGAGCTGAGAATTGAAATCTGGTCTTCAGATTTGTAGTCCAATGCAGACATTAAATTTGAGGGGAGCAGCCAAAAGCTCACAAAATCCAGCATAATCAATCTCAGGTTTTGTTTTCTTGAGTTTTCAGACTCTGTATATCTTGAATGGACGCCGCCACGCTCCCCATGCCACCGGGGAGGCGGCCGGAGGACTTGCCCCAAAGCCGCTCTGGCGGCGCACCTGCAGAGGGGAGGAGGCCGGTGAGAGCAGCCTACTTAAGCCGGCTCGCCGGCACCCGAAGGAGGACGCCGCCACGCCCCCATGCCACCGGGGAGGCGGCCGGAGGACTTGCCCCTACTGCCGCTGCTGTAAGCGTGGCTGAAAGAACTGTGGTTTGTGCCCTGATACCATCTGGGCAGTTTCTTGGGGTTTTTTTGTATTTGTGGTAACTCTGGGGGTTGGAGGGTTAATGCAGTTTGGATATTGCTATTGTTGTTATGTAATATTGGCTGTTTTGTGATATGCATTGATATTATATTGATAACTGTATTGTTGCCTTTTGTATTGAGATGTATTGCCATTGATATTATGATGTATTTGGAATATGCAGTGTTATGTTATTGTTATGCAAATTGTTGTAAACCACCTTGATTAATTTGTTTTAGAAGGGTGGTATACAAATAAACCTTATTATTATTATTAATGTGTTTTGGGTTCGTCCGCATCATTGACTCCATCTTTATTTGCAGTGCTGACATGTGAGCAACAGAACCCACAGAAATGTGAATAGATAAGGTTCTCATAAAAAATAGCATGAACAACAAATCAGGAATGTGTGAGTGAGATTATCTACATAGTCACATTGCAAAACAAAATGTGTCAATAACCCCCTGGATTGATAGAACCTTCAAAATATATATATATATATATATATATATATATATATGACTGAATATAATTGAATATGAATTATATAGTAGACCTTTGGGATCCTCTGGGACCTTGTCTCCAGGACCCCCTGTGGATACCAAAATCAGTGGATGCTCAAATCCCATTCTATACAATGACATAGTAAAATGGTGTCCTATATATAAAATGGCAAAATCGAGGTTTACTTTTGGGGTTTTGCTGTTGTTGTTACTATTTTCAAGCTGTGGATGGTTGAATTTGTGGATGCAGAAACCATGGATACAGAGGGCAGACTGTAAGTATAAAAGGGCTGTATTATAAGTTTTTATTTTGAAGCTGGAGTCAGAGTCGGTACATTTCTACCAACTCTGACTCTGTTTTCCCCCAAACTGCTTCTGATTCCATAGCCTTGCTTCCCACCATCTCTCATAGATGGAAACACCTCTTCATCTTGAGCAGCATCCTCAGCAGATCAAGAAAACGTAACACCATCAGCTGACCATAGAAGCAAGGACCATCAGGTGGCTTTCTCTACTTTCCAGTAGCAAAGAAGCAGCTGCGAGTAATTTGCATCTCCCCAAACTTGCTAGAAAAAAAATGCATGGCTCATACTGTTCATTAACTGAGGAGGCACGCTAAGGCCTCGGCTACTGGCCAAAAGAACAAGACTTGTGGTGCACGAGCAACAGCACCTCTGTCTAGGCAAGACCCACCAGCAAGGCAAGGTTAGCCTGGTTTCAGTTGGATATAAATATCTTTTAAAACTAATACACCTCTGTCTGTACCGGCCTTGTCCAACTGACCTCCCTTTATGTGTTTTCATACTTGCATTTATGTGAAAAACAGATTCATACACACACACACAGAGAGAGTTTTTAATTTTAAGATGTTTTGAGTTTTTCTTAGGAAGGAAAAAGTAACCGATACATAAACAAACAGCATTACTTTCTTTTTCAGAAAAAAAATAGAAGAAATCATATGTGAGCATTATAATACTGTACTGCCAACTGATGGGATCAAAACCATGTTAGGACAAATGCGTAAATAGTGGGTGCTAGATTGTATTGCTACTACTTCAGGGTTGACCATTTTCTCTTTTCCATTTTAAATTCGCTTGAACGGCACCAGATTGTCACCCACAGAGCTTCACTGTTTTACAGCAAGGGGTTTTCATCAGAAATATCAGTTTGAGTACTGCTGTTATCATGAGATCAAGTGATTTGTTTCTTTAGCAGTAATTTGGGAAGGTGTTGTACAAGCCTAAGAGGACAAAAAACAAGGGCATGGAAGATGTAACAGGATAATGCTGCTGAGATAGGGAAGGGAGAGAGAAGGAAACTATTTGTGACAAATATTCTGAGTAGGAGGCTGGGGATGGGTGAGATGACAGGAAACAAGTTTTAAAAGATGGCTTCTTACACTTGTTAGAACTCTGCCATCTGATCACTCTGCTATTCTTCTATCCAAGATTTTACTTCATCTTCGGATTTGACCATGTTTAAAACTCGATATGGAGAATTTGATTCTTCACCCATACTTTTTTCACATCCATTCCCTGCTTTTTCATCCATACTTTATTTGAATTTTCCAGAGTAAATATATTCCCTCTTGCTGCTGCCACATTGCAGAATTAATGAACTCTGGACACTGAAGATGAAAGACTAGGAGGTAAAAGACAAGGCTGAACATCAGTTGAGGAAATCATATAATCCAGCATTTCACAGAGGAAAACTGGGACTCATGTGACCAAACAACATTGGAGTGTGTTCAAAAAGGTGCAGCCAGGTAACAAGAGGGCAAAAGATGTTAGTGTAGGAGAACTTTAAAAACTGCTTTTTTTAATGCGAGAAGTGCTGAAATCTTGTGTTGAGTTTAGGAAAGTCTGGAAAAAACAAAACAAAATTAAATTAATAACTACAGTATTTGGTGTGCAGTGTGTATGATTAACAATAAATACTGTGGACCCTTGTTTTACATTCCGGACCCCCCCCCCCCCCCCCCGTGTAAGGGAAATACTGCAGGATCTCAGGTCCCATAGATTTTAATGGTGGTGTGATCCTGCACACTGAGCACCATGCATGCCATGGTCATGTGTGCCATTATGAGGCCTGGGGCTTGCTGTCCATGTGACCTTGAGTCTGCATATAGCAAGCCCGCATATGGTAAGGGTGCACTGTACAATATTGCAAAATACATTATTCTAAAATCAAAATGCCTTTATCAGAGTTGCTCAAAATTATAGCTTTCTGTCTGAACCACTGTATGAACTCTGATTTTCTAGCCACTTTTTCCACCCAATGCACATTGCAGATCAGATGAAATCCCACCTTTCCCATAACATAATACTGAACTGATCTGTTAGGATTGCTCTTAGAATAAAAATGGTGAGATGGTGGGGAAATAATATGAAATACTTTTTGTTCCAGAGATAAATGGAATGTAATTAGTTAAGACAGATATCATTGGAAAAAACATGATTGTCATAAATACATGCATTCCAATAAATATAGCTAGGGGTAGCCATGTTGGTCCATACAGCAAAATACAATAACATCCAAAATTCACAAAACAGTGATACCTTTATTGGACCAACCAAAAATGCACAAAATACATCATACAAGCTTTCAAAGCTCTACTGGCTTCTGCATCAGGCAAAGGTGTTAAAAATTATTCAGGAGACGAAACAACAAGAGTGATCTTCGAGTCACAGGCCTACATTTTGTCAAGATGTTATTTTTGTTGTTGTCAATTAAGATAGTCTGAAGGAATTCTCTTTGGCCATGTGGGCTCTGGGAGACAAAAAGTAATAAATATAAGGAAGAGTCCTGTGAAGAAAATCAAGCTGAGAGAGTGTGACTAACCCAAGATCTCACGTTGAGTTTCATGGTTCAGTGCAGACTCAAATGTGACCTCCCAGGTTCTATTCCTGTTGAGTCCCATCTTTCCTGCCCACCCCAAAATATTCTCTGGCATGAACAAGGATGTAACAAATTTCTTGTATTCCACCCTTCTTTACTCTTCTTAAGTCTTTACACCATTTACACTGCTCCCGAACCCGGAGAGGAACTTTGCAAGGCTGAGAAAAAAGCTGTGTCTGCTTGGATTGCCCCCTTGTGGCTACAGTTGCTTGCACAAGCTTTGTAGCACCTTAAAGCAAATCCTGTCTCCAGACTGACGTAAATACCTGTAGTTGTTATTGTTGTTGTTATTTTGACTTCCCCTCCCATGGGGCTTAAAGCAGCTTACAAATAAAAACAAGTACAATACACCCAAAATGTACAAAAGATCAACATTAAAATAGAATTAAACTGTTGATAATATTCAAAACATTTAACAATCTAAACCAATTAGAAAATAATAATAAGCACTTTATAAATTATGCTACAGCCTAAAAAGATTTTAAAACTTTTCTAACAGCCAGTCATAATAACAGTCTTTGCAGAAAGACAGCAAGAAGGGGACTATTCTCGCTTACCATATTCCATAACCTAGGGGCAGCCACTGAAAAGGCCCTATCTTGAGTCCCCGCCAACTCTACCTGTGAAGGTGGTGGGACTAAGAATGGTAGCTATTGACTCTTTCTGAGTCAATATGAGATCAAGTGATCTGGGTGAGTATAGCAAAACAAGGGAAGTGCCCAATCTTAACCTCAGGGCTTGGAAGTAATGACATTACCAGTAACACATTCCTGTGAGCAGGGTTTAATAACAGTATGTGTGGGAAGATGCAATCATGTTCATGTTTTTTTACATTTTAACATCAAAGTTAACACATTTCTTAAGGGTCTGTAACATTTGCATATCACTTCTACTTGTTTCTTTCCTAGTTAGAAAAAAAAACACTGTGCAATTCTGGGAACATTTCTGGGTGACCTTGGGCAAGTCATACTTTCTTAGCCTCCGAGAAAGGAAATAGCAAACCTCTGAATAAATCTTGCCAAGAAAACCCTAGGATAGGTTCTCAGTAAGTCGGAATCAATTTGAAAGCACCTAACAAGGATGTGTTCCTAATTAGCAACGTGACATATTACCATTTTCCTCAGCAAGTAATTCTTTTGAACACACACAATCATGTCAGATATTTAAAATTAATTTTTGCCTAAATCTAGAGAATATCTTAATGCATTAAAAACCTATTATTCAGGCTGCACAGGCTTCACCTAGAACTTTATTGCACACCTTTTTTTGCCCATTATGGGAACTGGAAGAGGACACTCATGTGTGCGCACAAACAGCCAAAAATGGATTTTATCGCATGCCAAAGCGTCCTCCAAAAGGCCCCGTTCCGTCCCCTGGTGCCAAGCCGTCCTTTTTCTGAATGTATACTGAAATACAGTATACCAGATGTTATACTGTATTTCAGAGGATGGAACTGGCAAACCATCTCTGGGTTTAATTGAAATTAATTGGGTTGCCTTAAGATGACAGACAGCTCGAAGGCACACACACACACACACACAACTTCTTCTGTGCAAAGGTATTCTTTTTCCTCATTCATTGTCACTGTTCCTGTTGTTTTGATGAGGAAATGACACTGAGGACTAGTAACTTGTCAAAAGCCAGAAAGTAAGTCACATGGCAGGGATAAATTTTTAATCAAGTTGTTTTTAGACTTGAATTTATCATACCTGAGGCAGAGTATAAACCCGTATTTCTTTCATGAAACTCATAAGTTTAAAAAATACACATACACTGAATAAGAAAATCTTAAAAGATGTGAACTTTTTCTGGAAGAAAGAGCTGGCAACAGTCTCCTTACACAATTGTGGGTGGCTGAGATCTTCAATTGCACTTTCTTCTGAAATGGGGTAACTGCTGAGTCAAACCCAGCATCAAACATGTTGATTACAGTTTTACGCAAGCACTTTGACCTGCAGGAGGTGAATCATTCTGCCATTTATCCTATCCATTAATCAATGCTGGCATCCTCCAAGAAGCAGCATAATTAATCATACCTCCGTGGCCCCGTTTTTAAAAACAGCATTGATCTCCTACCCCTGGGTTCAATAGAGTTAGGAAGAAGATACCTGTGATTCAAGACTTATTTTCACTCCTGGCAAAACATCATGTTGATGAAGTCTTCTCATTTATAATCTGTTGCATTATACTATGCATTTTAAAAATGATAATTATAATTATTTGGATCTTCCTAGTGGCAGCAGTAGCAACAACAGCAGCAATAAAATGACAACTGTACTCTTCCCCATTTAGGAAAATGTAGTCTGCAGGAGACATTTTCAACCTTTGGTCCACCAGATGTTTTCACCTTCAGCTTATAGCAACCCTAGTCAGCATAGCCAGTGGTTAGGGATACTGGGAGTTGAAGTCCACAGGTTGAAATCCACCAGTCCATAGAACGCACCCTACTTGTCCGCCTACCCAATCCCCACTTTTCATTGCACTGAATTTCTAGTCCATGCCCAGAAGTTGGGGAAATTATTTTGGAGGAGTACAACTGCTATAACTATGGGCCTATTTCTGTGGTATGTCAGGAGAAAGTGGATTTTAGGACTCTCCAGATCCTTTCCCATATCCCGAACTTTGGAATTACCCATTTCTGCCTCAACCACTCTTCCAAGGAGTATAGAATTGTTTCCTTATTTATCCAAGTAATAATTAAGTGTTACAATACTGCTGAACTTCTAAACACATTCATTAGCGAGCAAGCCCCACTGAACATAGTAGGAATCTCCTTCTCTTGATAAATATGCCAAGGGTACTCTGCATGGCTGTAATCTAGATACATACTTAGAAGAAGTAAGCTTAATTGAGCACAGGGGAACTAACATCTAAGCAAACACAGAAAGGACTGTGTTATTAAAAGGGCAGAGGTGGTCAAACAACATCTTGTGAACAAAGGTTGCAGCTCCACTGAATTTATTTTACCAAGACATTGCAGCTTTCTCAAATTTATGTGTCCAATCTCTGTGTTTTAAACCACAGAGGTAAACTGTCCTCAGCCAGAGAGAGAGATTAGATTCCCAGAGTACCTCCCTTACTCTTTATGCTTGTAAACTTTGTGCATCACCTATGTTAGTTTAAGATTTGGGTTCTATGACTGAAAAGAAGGCAGGGCCTACCCTCCTGAGCTTGATTAGGACATTCCCCTCGAAGAAGACTCTTTGTATATAACTACTGATGTGTTTATTGGAACTGGATGTATTTATTGGAACTGTTGGATTTTATGATTGCAATATATGTTTTTATCAGGTTGTAACCCCGCCTCAATCTGTAGGGAGAGGCGGGGCAATATAAATAATTTTTTATTATTATAATATTTTATTATTTTTTATTAATCATAATGTCACCCATGGGTTGATAATTCAACATTTCAACAGAATCACTGTTAATTCCTGTATTGCATCTACCTTTTGTGAAATGGCTAAATTCAATGACTTAATAGAATTTAGTTATATTGATGGATCTATTGATCGTAAATAGAGATTGAGATTGAGATTGAATTTAGTTATATGGTGATACATTCATTTATATTTAAAGATATCTCCTGGTGATACAGGTTGAGATGTTTTCAGCTTAGACTACCATGTTGATGGGCCAGTTGCAACAGTAAGGATATTTATTTCAGTTTGTCAATTTCCTCTCCACCTCCCAAACACTTAGTTTGCTAAATACTTTGCTATTAAAATAGCATTTGTGCTTTTATAAGTGCACAATTAGAGACTGCTTCATATCTTGGATGTACCCATTGTGTTAAAAGTGTAGCCAAAATCTCAATTTTCCTGAATTATTGATGAGTGTTAACATGCTACATTTTAAGATTTTCATTATTTGAGATAAATAATTCATTTGTACTATCAGAAATTTTAGAAAGTACTTAATAAATAGATTTTCATTTTCATCCATTATTCTGAAACTGTAGCAACTAATTTGGGATAATTTGCAAGAACTGTAAAATGTGTTTTAGGAGAACCTATTTGTACTCCTTAAATAAAATCTGATGTGTAGTATTCATTAAAACATGAGAAAACAGCAGCATCATTGTTCACAATGCTTTTAGTATATAAAAAATAGCATTGCATTTTGAACAAGATGTTAGACTCAAAGGTATTGCCATGTATGATTTAATGAAAGGAAGGTAGTACCACTGCTTTATAATTCATTAATCCACCTCCTGTGCTTCTTATCCCTTCTAGTAAGTTGTGAGTTCAAGGCTGTGGAATAGGTTTCTTTAATCTTTGTTGCATATTCTTCGCCATTTGATGATTTTTGTTAAAATAAGACTTTTGTTAAAATAAAGGAAAGTGTTCCTGATATGAGTTGTAGATGGTATGATATCATTTCACAAACAGATACATTAATCAACAAAACTATTATACAGTAAACATTAGAATATAAGTTTGAGCTAAAACCTGAGAAATACAAGCTGACATTGCACAGAAGACTGAATTATAGACAAGTGATGCCTGGATTCAAGATCATCTTCTCACAGACGTCCTGGAGGTCTTGGCCAAATTGCCTCTTCAACCTCAATTGCCCAGATATAAAAGGTTTTGTTGTGGGGATGAATGAAATGTTGAAAACATGCTGTCATCTAAATAATGTGTGAATCTGAAATGAACTTTTTGTTTTTAAGCTGTTAGACACACTTTATTAAGGTCTCTAGAAAATGCAGAACATTTGGTTGGGGTGCATAGGAGTTGGTGCTATTCATTAAAGAACAGGCCATAGGTTGTGTGTAGTTCTTGATCTTAAATAGGGAGGAAGATGAAAAGAGGCTAGATGATGAATACATAAAACAAGGACCTTTTGTGTAACAGCACCTTGATTGTGGAGCTCCTTCCCAAGGGAAATCAGACCAGGTCCATCCCTAGAGAGCTTTTGGCAGATAACCAAGATTGTATTGTTCCATGTCAACCTTGGCCCCTAGAATCCAGTTTTTGGCGTTTTGTTTTAATCTGTTCTTAAATTAGGCTTTGTTTTTTGAAAGTTTTTTTAAATAATTGTTTACTTTGCTTTTAAGGACTATTTTATCTGCAGTGGATAGCCATGATAGCTCTGAACGGTTGAGGGGTGATAACAAAGATACTTTAAATAAATCAATACAGGTAACCCAGCACTTTTAACTTTCTTAGTATTGTAGCCAATTTGAACAAATCCTGAATGTGTGCATAATTTTAGTATGCACTTTCTCTTTTAAGTTAATGAGCTTTCAGTAAAATGTAGCTTTTTGTTCACTTTATTGACAAGACAGCAATATTAATGGGGTGTAAAGAGGAGGGAGCTTTATATTTGAGTTTTATCCTGACAGCTGCATCTTAACTATGTGCCATAATGTAACAGCTTTTCTAGTGAATAAATCCTAGTCAGTTTAGGTTTTGAAGCCTGTGATATTGGAACCAATAAGGTAGCATCAGGGGAGGATTTAATATTTTCTTTAAAACAAGGGAGGTTTAATCTGTCCAACCACTGGTGTCCACCATTAGTGTCACTGTTTAGAAGTGGACCTGATCATGATTTGCAGCAGGAGCAGAATAATAAATACTCTCCATACACCAAGCATCTGTTTGTTGAGTAAATTTCTATGCACATGGTTCCCTATACGTGTGGATGCATTGTGGCTGATTTTGTGCAATTGAACGTTTAGGGTAGAGGTTGGAAAACTGGAGCCCCTGATTTTGCAGACTCCCACTGGGGTCACCGGTCTGTTTGGCAAAATGTAAGGACCCCCTCTCACAAAAAACCAACAAATCAGCTGGAAATGAACTAAAACAGAAACTGGAGGTCACTTTGGGTTTTGTTTGAGTTCTCCAGCATATAACAAGAGCCTGACCACTAGTACTTTTCCTGTGTTGGGACATTCTCTTAAGTTTGATCTTGCTTAACTATTGGCATCAACCCCGCTTAAGCCCAAGGGTTTCATTTAGCTAATGAATGGTACTGAGCTGCCTAAGAGAGTCACTCAAAGCCATGTAAGCCGCAGTGCCTGTGGGACTAAAGGAGCCCTGGTGGTGCATTGATTAAATGCTGGTACTGCAGCCACTCACTTACAGCCACAAGGTTGTAAGTCCAATTCTAGTCAGGGGCTCCAGGGTCAACTCAGCCTGGCACCTTTCTGTAGACTGCTAAAATGAGTACTCTACCCAGCTTGTTGGCGGTAATAAGCTTACACACTGTAAACCACTTAGGGAGTGATTAAGCACACTGATAAGTTGTATAGAAATATACTTGCTATTGCTAAATATTTGTATGTTAAATGTGCACATTGATCTTATTTACGAGTTTACACAAGAGTACATGAGCCACTACTTGAGAATGTTCAACTTTCTGTGGGGAGCAAAATTTATTATTATTATTATTAACCTTTATTTATGAAGCGCTGTAAATTTACACAGCGCTGTACATGCAATCTTTTTAGTTAGACGGTTCCCTGCCCTCAGGCTTACAATCTAAAAAGACATGACACAGAAGGAGAAGGGAGTGGTGACGGGAAAGGGTAAGAGGTCCAGCAGTTCCTCTCAACCTCCGAGGCCTGGACCAAGGCAGATGGACTGAAGGGAGGGCTTGGCTTCAAAATGGAAGGTTAATCATTATCCAGGGAAAATACATACTCACAAGTAGGATAATACATATACAGTACATAGCAATACAGGAAATGGATCGATAAACAGCCAACAACAGAACATCAGATAGTAAGCGACAATTATGCGATGCCTGGGAAGGCTTCTCTGAATAGGATGGTTTTCAACTCCGTTTTGAAGCTGGTTAAAGAAGTGATGGCTCTTGCTTGTGGAGGAAGAAGGTTCCAGGAGTGAGGGGCAGCAAGTGAAAAAGGGCGAATCCGGGATGGGGCAAAGGAAATCCTGGGCTGAGACAGGAACCCTTGACTACCAGAACGGAGGGCCCTGGTGGGAAGGTGAGGAGAAAGAAGGTCTGATAAGTAAGGAGGGGCCAGTCCATGGAGGGCTTTGAATGTCGACAGCAGGAGCTTATACTGAATGCAGAAAGGGAGAGGGAGCCAGTGAAGGGATGCCAACACAGGAGAGATGTGGTCAGAGCGGTGGGTGGAAGTGATAATGCGTGCAGCTGAATGCTGGACAGAGATTAAAGGACGGAGGTGAGAAAAAGGAAGCCCAGCCAGGAGGACATTACAGTAATCAAGTCGTGAGATCACTAGGGCATGGACCAGGATCTTGGCAGTAGAGGCGGAGAGATATGGTCGGATTTTGGCAATATTGTACAAAAAGAATCTACAAGCCTTGGCTGTGGTCTGGATCTGAGGGATACACGACAGAGAAGAGTCAAAGATAAAGCCAAGACTGCGGGCTTGCTGGACTGGTTGAATAGAAATGTTGTCCACAGAGACAGAAAAGGAGTGTTGAAGGGTGGGCTTAGGAGGAAAGACAAGAAGCTCCATCTTGGACATTTTGAGCTTCAGACGCCGATGGCGCATCCACTGTGAGACAGCTGTAAGGCAAGACGAGACTTGGTGTTCAAGCCTTGGAGAAAGGTCAGGGGCAGAAAGATACAGCTGGGTGTCATCGGCATACAGATGGTAGGAAAAACCAAAAGAGCTGATGAGTTTTCCTAAGGACAGTGTGTAGAGAGAAAACAGAAGGGGACCCAGGACAGAGCCCTGGGGAACTCCAACAGATAAGGGAACAGGAGAAGAAGTCATGGAATATATTCTGACAGATAGCTGGAAAGAACAAATGTGTAATGCAAAGCTTCTAAAAAAATATACCACATAAGAGAACACTGCCAGAAACATAATTGCATAAACCAATGTTTTGAGACCATAGCTGTGTAGCTTATTTTCTAAACTGGAGAAACATTTTGCCTTTGTTAGTTCTACAATGCTGCCTTTCTTGAGTAAATCACAATTCTTTGTACAGAAGATAATCATTCAGTGATGATTATCCCCGGCTAAGGTTGTGTTTTGGAATCCTCACTCAGATTAAAAAGTCCTGAGTTAAAGTTACTTACTGCTTATTACTTCATCATGATAATGCTGGAAAAGGTGAAAATGCTGCTTTACTTTTCCTATTATTCTTATTCCTATTGCCATGGCCTTGACTTTGGAAGACCAGAGTTCTTGGCAGTCTCTTATTCATAGTATATGTGTACTATGTGAGTATATGTGTGTGTGTGAAAGAGAGAGAGAGCACAACTTGAATGTTCCACTGGCTTTTGGAATGCAGTCCTCATTATTCCTCACCCATGGCTATGGTAGACAGGGCTGATGGGTTTTGGAGTCCCAAAACGCCAAAGGGACTGCAATTTCCCTCAACACACATGTGTAAGTCTCCTAATTCAGTTTTTATGTAGGTCTGTAGCTACTCAAAGGTACTTTTATGCTATTCAGTTCCAGGAGAGAGCTCTGTGTCACTGAAACTAAACAAAACAAACTAAAACAAAACAGGTTCTTCCTGTAGTCTGAGCTGCATCTTGGCTCAGAATACTAGGAAGCAAATGCCCTTGAAATGGGTGAGAGCAAGTCTGGACAAATAGGACAAGCACCAGGGAGTGTAAAGTGTGTGTGTGTTAACAATTTGTCTTTAAGTACCAAACAAATTTTGTTGAATAAGAAAGCCAGGGGCATCACTAGGGGGTTGCGGGGCACACCAGGGGACACCTTCCCCAAATATTTCCCTTTGGGCAGAAATAGACTGTGGCATTTGCCTGGATCCTTTTAAAATGCTGAAAAGATTATGTGAGTGGGGGAAAGCTCAGTCGGAGGAGAAATGAGAGGCCCTAGGTTTTTATTTTAAAAAATAAAATTAAAATTGTAATTTTTTTAATTTTAAAAAATAATTTTTAATATTTTTATTCTTTTTTAATTTTCCTTTTTTAAAAAAATCACATCTTACCAAATTTTCACTTTGATCACATGAAACTATGTACATGTAAATACATTTCGGCTGTGCATGTGGTATAGTAATTTATACTTCTGCTAGTTATGTCACAACTATTGTTGTTACCTACAGTGATATATATGGGGATTATGATTTATGAGTAACCTTAGTACAAAAATCATGACGGAGGATTGTGTGTGTGTGTGTGCGTGTGCATACACTCATCCCTCCATATTTGCAGCTTTTACTTTTGCAGATTTGATTATTCACAGGTTTTGATTAATATGTTCTCTCTAGGAATATCTGGGTCCTCCAGTGCAACTCTATGGTCAACTTTAACCAAAGGTCACACTGAAGGACCTAGAGATTCCTAGAGAGAACACTCCACTAGGCATTTGTAGCTCCTCCAGTGCAATTCTATGGTCAATGTCTGGCAGATGTTGACCACAGAGTTGCACTGGAGGGCCTAGAGATGCCTAGAGAGGTGTTCTCTCAAGTAAAAACATAGTGTTTTTGTTATTTGCTGTTTTTCCACATTCACAGGCATGCTGTGACCCTAATCCCAGTGAATGTGAATGTGGAGGAAGGTGTGTGTATCAGGAGCCATTGTGGTGTAGTGGTTGGAGCATTGGACTAGGACTTTGGAGACCAGGTTGACCAGATATTCTCCTTTTCCAGGCTAGGTCCTCCATTTCAAGCCTCAGTCCAGGAGGAATTCCTAAACATCCTCCATCTTGAGCACGACCATGAAGCGTGACTTCCACTCTGGGCCCACAACAAACTTCCAACTTCCAGAATTCCATAGCCTTGAGCCAGGGCAGTTAAAGCGGTGCCAAAGTGGGTTATCTCTCCAATGTGGATGCAGCCCAAGAAAACCCCATGATAGGGTCTCCCTAAGTTGGGAATGACTTGAAGGCACACAACAACAACAATGGAGTGGTATAGGAGAGGGTCAGTTAGTGGGGTGAGACCATGGGTCCTTTTCTGAGAGGAAAGAACAAGGCAGCAACCTTCCACACAGAGGCAGCCGTGTTCCTCCATCAGCACCTATGTTTACATTCTGGACCGCCCCCTCTCCATTCGTCCCGCCCATATACATTAGGTGTCAATCAACTGAGGAAGAGGGCCAGGATTGGCTGCGTCAGGGAGAGTGGTGGAGGGGGCGGGTCCCTTCGGCCTAGGCTAGGGCTCTCGGACCCGGAAGGAACGCCGATGCCTTGTGCGGGAGGCTTGGCTGGGCGCTGGAGCCTGTTGCGGCGGCTGGGTAAGCGAGCGCGAGGCAGTGTGGCGCGCGCTTGGCCCAGGCAGGGCCCCGGCGGGGATGCTTCGGGGAAGGGGCGCATGCGCGGTGGTGGTGGCATTGGCCTCGGCGGCGCTTGTGCTCTGGCTGCAGCAGGATGGCCAAGGTACGGAAGCACCTGCTCATAGGCCAGGTCCATGGCTTCCCTCCAGACAGGGAAGAAGGGGAGGGGGCATACAGGCAGGGGGAGTCCTCCTAAAGAGGACACAGGCACTGCAAAATGGAGGACGTTCCAGGGAAGAAATGGAGGACACGAGCAAATTGGGAAAAAGAAAAGCTAGAAACACTCATAGAAATGTGCATTTGTTCTTCTTGGTCATGCTCCAAGTGGAGGACATTTTGGAGTTGGCAGGAGGCTGAAATGGAGGACAGGACCTGGAAAAGGAGGACCCCTGGTCAACCTTCCCTTAGGGGACCCTTAAAGGGAATCTTCTTCTTTGGGCTGTTTCCTTGCAGCCGACCTGCCTTTGCTTGCTGAAAGGATTGACTGATGCATTTAGGTGAGGATGGGTTTTCTATTCTATTGTTAGTTAAAAAGGCAGGGAAAAATGCACAACACAGTGCTACGCATATTTGTTATGTTGGGTGTAGTGGGCATTACCTGTACTTTATTTCCAGGGAAGTGTTTGTAGCACCCAGCTCAAGCAGATTCATATATAGCACCTGGTGTGTTATGCTGTAAATACCTATGTTATAAATACCATGTTATAAATGTTTCTCAGATATATCTATGTTTGTGCATGTGTGTGTTTCTCACATTGTCGTTGTGTGCCTTCACATGGTTACCTGCCTGCGGCGATCCAATCCTGGGGGTTTCTTAGCAAGGTTCTTCAGAGAGGGTCTGCCATTGCCATCCTCAGAGGCTGAGAGACTGTGACTGGCTTGTGGTCACTCAGTGAGTTTACATGGCTGAGCTGGGATTCGAATCCTGGTCTCCAGAGTTATAGTCCAGTGCTCAAACTGCTACACCACGCTGCTCTACATATTTATAATATGCCAGGTCTGTATAATATGCTACAGACAGTGCCTTAAAATAATGCCCACCATGTGGCTCTCACAATATGTGGGATATATATGTATGAAGAGTTAAGGATTTGTTATCTGTCGGAGCATGAAACAATACTCCAGTCTTTTCTCTGGAGGCCCTGAATCTATGCTCACCTCCAGATATGACAGACAGCCCTTGACCCACAGAACAAACCACCCACTCTCAATTCCAGGAAAGGTTTCCCAGGAAAGGCTTGACCCAAATATAAGTTGGCTTCAGTACACCATGATTAATGCTGGGCGTATCAGTGAACTGGGTCCATTAAACATTACTGCAAGTAATGAGCAGGCTATCTCTGGATGCAGTTCATGAAAGCCAATGCGGTGTAGTACTCTGAGTGTTGGACTACGACTCTGGAGATGAGGGTTCGATACCCTGCTCCGCCATGAAACCCAGCGGGTGCCCTTGTGCAGGTCACACTCTCTCAGCCTCCAGTGAAAGCAATGGCAAACCCCCTCTGAGCAAATCTTGCCAAGAAAACCCTGTGATAGGCTCACCTTAGGGGTCACCATAAGTTGGAAAGGACTTGAAGGCAAGTGGCATGACCTATTTCACAGATACAGAAAATTGGTTGATTTCTCCATGGGACCAATGACTCAGAGAGATGGTGGGGTCTCTTTCTCTGGGCTTCCTCCAAAAGAGGTTGGGCAGCTACTTACTGGGGAATGGGGATAGTGTAGTTGCAGGTCCTGCATTGAGGGAGGGGAGATTTGGACTCCACAGCCAAGTCTAACTTTATAGTTCTGTGATTCTATAATTCATGACTAATATATATATATATATATATATATATATATATATATATATATATATATATGGCCTAGAAAGCCCTCTGGCAGGAACTGCATAACAGCTCCCTTTCACTTGCTTACTGCTAACTGAATGCAAAATATTAGCAGTAGTCTTGAGCTGTAATAGACCTCTAAATTGCCTGCTGGAGAAGAGGGCAGCAACCAGGTTTGCTGTACAAAGTACATGTGGTTTAAAGGTGTTTTTGCTACAGTTGTGTAGCTGTTGTGGTTGCTGTTGAAAGCCGACTGGGAATTAGCAAATAGAAGAACACAAACAGTTTGCTTTGGGTGTGTATTTTGTGTACTTTGGGTGGAACAGAAATACTAGAGTGCTTTGGCAGTTTATTATGAGCCCATCCTCCTCATTATTATTACATGGGGGTGTTTTATTTTTGAATTCTCACGTAAAGCGGCAACGTGCTGTTTTTATTCTTGGTATAAATAAAAGGACATCCCCCTCCACTGCCATCTCATATTTTAAATTCAGCCCAGGCTGCATCTGCACTACAGAAATAGTGCAGTTCGACACCACTTTAACTGCCATGGTTCAGTGCTATGGAATTCTGAGATTTGTAGCCTTCTCTGTCAGAGAGCTTTGGTGCCACAACAAACTACAGTTCCCAGCATTCCACAGCACTCAGCCATGGCAGTTAAAGCAGTGTCAAACTGCATTATTTCTGTAGTGCAGATGAGGCCACAGTCATTGTAGCGGGAGATTTGAAACAGTGTTACTAAGAGTGTTGGTCCAAGGATTGGCACTGGTCCACAGAGACATCATTTGTCTGTTCCTGGCAAGTTTCTTGAAAAGAAAATAATTGTAGCCGTGGGTCCAAATTGCAGAGGAGGCAAGGAACGGTTGCCACCACTCACACACATCAGGTAGCTTGAGAGGCACTTTGTAAAGGTATTTATTTATTTACTTAATTTATATGCCGCCTTTCTGCCCAAAGGGACCCAAGGCGGCTGACATTTAAAAAGGTATCCTTTCCTTCTCTTGCTATGGGCAGCCAAAGCTTCACACGGTACAAGGCTTGCAAAGGTTTCTTTGTGTCCTTTGGGAAATGAAGGAAGAGATGTGACAGCTGAAAACGCTGACTGCTTTTAAAACAGCATTAAAGACGTATCTCCTTTGGCAGGCCTGGCCAGTCAATTTTAAAACTTGACTTTTTAATTGTAAATGTACTCTGAGTATATTTTAATGATTTTAAAGTGTTGCATTTTAACTGTGGGTTTATGTGTTTTTAGTTGTGTTTTGTATTTTAATATGTTGTGTTGGGGGCCAAGGGCAGGTGGAAAGCTCTTGTGCGAAAGAAGTAGTCGCGCATCAAGCTCTAATCTGCACTGCAGAAGCAATGCAGTTTGAAACCGCTTCAGCAGCCTTGGCTCTGTGCCATGGGATTCTGAGACTTGTGGTTTTGTATATCTAGCCTTCTCTGTCGGAGAGCTCTGGGGCCACAACAAACTACAAATCCCAGGCTTCCATGGCCATGGTGTCAAACTGCAGGGCTTTGCAGTGCTGAGTAGACCCATATCTAGCAGGGAAACACACAATTAAGGTCCAAAACACACTGAAGAAATAATAATCCAGTTCGAGACCGCTTTAACTGCCCTGGCTCAGTGCTAGGGATTCTTGGGAAGCGTAGTTTCTTGTGCCACCAGAGCGCTCTCAGTCAGAGAAGGCTAAATGTCTCACGAAACTACAGTTCCCAGAATTCCCTAGCATCGAGCCAGGGCAGTTAATGCAGTCTCAGACTGGGTTATTATTCCTGCGGTGTGACTCAGAGGCCCCTTTGCAGAAATGGTATTTCAGAGCAGTGCCCCCCTCCCCCAAACTGCGTGCGCGTTTAAGAAATGTTGGACTTCATCTCCCAGAAGCCTCAGCCACGTCGGCCAATAGCCAGGGATTGTGGGGGCTGGAGTGCCAAAATACCGTAAAGAGCACTGCGAGTGATCCCGAAACTCAGGCCTTCCAGTAGGTTTTTTGGACTTCGTCTCCCAGAAGGCTTAGCCACGTCGGCCAATAGCCAGGGATTGTGGGAGTTGGAGTCCAAAAGCCCTCCTGAAGAGCAGCAGGCCTTCTTCCTTGGCGGAGGGAGGGAGGGGGCGCGCGCGCCGCCTAGTGGCGGCCTCCGGGGCATGGCGCTTGAGCAGGGGCCTAGGCGACAAGGGGCGCCTGCCGTCGAGTGGCCGCCGCCTGAGGCGAGGGAGCGGCTGGAAGGGCTGCGGCTTCGGCTCCGCTGAGGCGCCCTTTGTGTGTCTGCCTTGGTCAAGAGCGAGAGGGCGGCGTGCGAGGGAGGGAGGGATGAGGCCTGGGCCGGGCGCCTCAGCGGAGGAGGCTCAGCCGCCGCTCCTCCAGAAGACGTAGCGGCCTCGGTGGCCCCGGCGCCCGCCCGCCCGCCCGCCATTCCGCCCCTGCTCCGTTCGAGGGCGGCGGGTGCCGGCCATTTTGCGTCCGCGGCCAGGATGCTCCCCAACACGCGGGGCTTCCTGTGGTCGGACCTGGAGACGCGGGCGCTGCTGGAGATCTGGGGGGAGTCCGGCGTCCAGAGCGCGCTGGACGGCAACTTCCGCAACAGCCATGTCTACCGGGAGGTGGCCTGCCGCCTGGCCGAGCTGGGCTTCGAGCGCACCCCGGAGCAGTGCCGCATCCGCATCAAGGGCCTCAAGCGCCAGTACTTCCAGGCCCGAGAGGGGCTCCAGAAGAACGGCGGCCTGGCCAGGAAGATCTGCAAGTACTACGACGAGATGGACCGCGTCCTCCGGGCCAGGCTCCCGGGCCTCGCCGCAGACAGCGCCGGCACCGCCGTCGCCGCGGGCCCCGGGGAGCAGGGCCTGAGCCCCGCCATCGCAGGGGGAGGAAGAGGAGGGGGGAGCGGGAGCCACCCGCATGGGGCCCTCATTCGCGGCGCTGAGGAGGAGGACGAGGAAGAGGACGACGAGGAGGAGGAAGGGGGCGAGGCGGAGTCCCCCCCTCCAAGGGACCCCTTCCACGGAGACCCCGCCGGGGAGTGCTCCTCCTACGCAGGGCACCACGGGGCCATCAAGGTGGAATGCCCGCCCTTCGCCATCCCGCTGCCCCCCGGAGAAGGTGGGTCTTCTTCTTCGGAAGGAAGGAAGGGCTGCGTGTGTTGGGGGGGCCCGCCTCAGAGCCCCCCACTAGCTCCTGATTTAATTGCAACCTCTTGACCCCCCTCCCTTCCCAAGCCCTAGAGGCCAAGCCTTGCAATCCCTGTGTTCAGTGGGACTCCCTCTGGACTAAACACACATGCTTTTGCATACTAAATAGGGTTTGCCTCCCAAAATAACACTCCGGTCTCAAGAGGTGCGCTTTTGCACCTACTAAACTTGCATGTTTTTGCACACTAAGGGAAGGGTTGCCCTCATAGGATCAAAGAGTTGGGAGAGGCCTCAAGGGCCCTGATCCAGTCCAACCCCATTCTGCCACGCAGGAACTCTCCATTAAAGCATCCCTTGTGACAGATGTCCATCCAGCCTCTGTTTGAAGACCTCCAAGGAAGGAGACCCCACTTCACTCCAAGGGAGTGTGTTCCACTGTCGAACAGCCCTGACTGTCAGGAAGTTCCTCCTAATGTTGAACTGGAATCTCTTGCATCCATTGCTCTGTGTTCTAGTCTCTGGAGCAGCAGAAAACAAGCTTGCTCCCTCCTCAATATGACATCCCTTCAAATATTTAAATAGGGCTATCATATCACCTCTTAACCTTCTCTTCTCCAGGCTAAACATCCCCAGCTCCCTAAGTCGTTCCTCAGAGGGCATGGTTTCCAGACCCTGCACCATTTTTGTCGCCCTCATTTGGACACATGGCTCCAGTTTCTCAGTGTCCTCCACAATACATAGACTCCTGACTAAACAGGAATGCTTTTGCACACTAAGGAGTTTATCACACTAGCAAGAAAAAGCCACAAATAACAAAAACACCCTCTTTTTTTAACCTGAGATGACACCCCTCTAGGAATCCCTAGGTCCTCCAGAGCAACTCTGTGGTCAATGCCCGACCGTCACTGGCCATAGAATGGCTCTGGAGGAGCTACAAAGGCCTAGTAGAGTGTTCTCTCTAGAAATCTTTAGGTCTTTCGGTGCAATTTTCGATTAAAGTTGACCATGGAGTTGCATTAGAGGACCTGATATTCCTAGAGAGAACATACTGATCAAAGCCACAAATATGGAGGGATGACTGTAATTTAAAACCAAAGAGCAGGGAGACCAAGGAACCGATTGGAAAGGAAACATGTTTAATTTTTTGCTGCAGCTGTTCCTGGTATGAAATATCACCCAAATTAACTGGGACCCCGACTCCAAAGTGAACCCAGCTTCCACAGTACTTTGAACAAAGAGAACCACAAATCACTTTTCATTGGTTACATTTGAATTAAACATTTACACCCCTGTATATTCATTGGGTGTCCTAGCAGACGTCTCCTATCCCTCGTGGGTGACACATCACACAATCTTTTATCTGTATGTTTTGTTTCACTGTCACCAAACTGACTCTTTCAGTACTTCCTTTTATTTGGGTTAGAAACTTAAGTTAGGACCCATTTCCAAATTGTTTACATTCTGAAACAGAGGATTTGATATGACCTGAATTCCATCATCCTGGCAACCTTTGCTCTCAGTACTATAATTTTTAACTTCTGAGCATAGTAAAATCCTCAGTTTTAACCAATGTACTTCACTTGCAATCCTTGTATTCAGGGGAACTCCCTCTGGACTAAACACATATGATTTTGCACACTAAGGGGGATTTGCCTCTCAAAATACACTCTGGACTAAAGAGGGGTGATTTGCACTAACCAAGCTGCACACTGAGGCAGATTTGACCTCCAGAATACACTAATGACTAAACATGTATACTTCTGCACTGACTAAACATGTATGCTTTTGCACACCAAGGAGGATTTGCCCTCCAAAAAACAAAGGTGTTCATTTGGGAGTTATGCATCTGAGGAAGTAGGCTGAAGCCTACCAAAGCTCATGCTACCAGGTGCTTTCTTCCATTTAGGGGTGAAACAGACAGTTCCTTTGCGCCACCATCTGATCAGCTTCAGAGCACAGTGTTTTCATGCCGCATGCTCTGAAGCTGCCTGGTAGCCGGCTTCCCACCATCCAGTTGCCCACATGTGGGCCGGCTTCTGGGTGCTCCAGCGGCATTTAGACACCATAGGAGTGCTGTAAAGCTACGGCAGGGCAGGAAAAATGGATTTTTGCTAGCACAAAAAGGCAGATTGGGGCTGCAGCGAGTGGTTGCTGCGGCCCCAATCTGGCTTTCTCAGGGGTGGCTTCATGCCACCCCTTTCCCCTTAGTCTCAAAGGTGCTGCAAGATCCCTTGGCATACTGATTTTCCTGATTGGCACAGCTAGGTATTTGTTAGTAGGACAGTTTATGGACAGTGTGTTTTTGTCGTCGCCTGCGTGTCACTACACATGTGCACCTGAGGGAGGAAATTGCAATGTTACTGCATTGACCTCTCTTTCCGCGCCCCTCCCCTTTGTTCCTGTCTAGACAAAGGAAGGCAGTCCCCACCATCACCACTGCTCACATTTCCAGTTGCACACAACTTTAAGTTGGGCAAATGGGAGGGGGGCACTTCTTCATCATCCCTTTGGAAATGTTCTGCTCTAAACTAGGCTCTTGTTAGCATTTATTTAATGCCTCTTAGTTCGATACTGCTAGATAGGCTTTATTTTTTTTAATGAATTCCCATTGCTTTATATTATAATTGCCCCAAGGAACATAACCAGGGAGCATCAGCTGCATGTTCAAGTGTTACACATTAGCAACAAGACTAAAAGCACTGTGACACTTGAGAGACATTCTCTTCATGTGCTCCAGCATTCTTTCATAGTACTGCTGCACAATTCAGAAGGCATTGTGCCATTCACACATCACACAATCAAGAGATCAGAGATTTACTGGGGTTCCCAGGCCAGACAAAGGGCCCTCAGCTCAACCTCTGATCCTTTCAGGAAAAACAAAATCTTGATTTGTCTCTTCATATCTTGCCAGATCACTTACACAAATAAATTTAAATGCATTTTATATAGAAGGAGCAATACAGTGTATGTACTGATCTCTTTACCATTTGTACATGTATATCTCTATTTTTAAAAAAGTTGCACGCACTCTTGAAGTTTTTTTTAAACTGTTCCTATCTCCTCATAAATCTGGTTTCAAAAGCTGACACCCCTAAGCCAATTGACTCACACTTAGAACGAAATTTTACATATAAATAATACCAAAGGAGAAACGTTTACAGTAGCACCCTTTGTTATGCAGATTAGAAGTAGGTGATTAAAACTGCAAATTAGATAATTATCTGCAATACTCCAACAAAACACTGTGAAAACTTAATTTAAATACTTAGATGATTTAATGCATGTATATTTTTAAAGTACCCTAGCTATGCAGTCTCCTGTGTGTGTTTATTCAGAGGTCAGTCCCACTGTGTGCAGTGGGGGGTTATACTCTAATAAATGGATTGCATCCTAATTAAAGAATCCTTTATCTGATTATTAATAATAAATAAATAATAAATTGTTTATTTGTTAACCACTTTTCCTACGATCAAAGCGGTGTACAATATCGTTAAAAACAAACATTAAGAACAATTAAATATCCACATCTAAATACATATTAAAAGAAGTGAATTGAAACAAGATTAAAAACATATTAAAAAACAAAAAAAACTATTAAACCATGAATTACTATTTATCAAGGGGGGGGGGGGGGGGGGAGATGGTCTCAGACGGAATTGGGAGGGTAGGCTTGTAGGAAGAGATGAGTCTTTAGGGCCTTCTTAAAGGCTGCCACCGTTCCACTGAGGCGAATCTCTTCCGGTAGGGCATTCCATAGAGAAGGTGCCACTGCTGTGAATGCCCTTTGTTGTGTGATCGCCAGTCTCACCTTAGGGTAGCTAAGTAAGGGTTTTCCTGTAGATCTGAGTGTGCGGGGGGGGGGGGGGGGGGGGGGAGGGGGGGGCATTCCCTCAAGTAACCCGGGCCCAAGCCATTTAGGGCTTTAAAGGTGATAACCAACACTTTGTACTGGGACAGGAAAACAATTGGCAGCACAACGTTGAGATTTTAAAATAGGTGTTTACATGTTCGGACCTCGCTGTCCCTGTAATTAGCCGGGCTGCTGCATTTGAATCACGAACCTGATACAAAGCTTTCAAGTCCTTGGAGAGATAATATAGGCACATTTTTCAATTCTTACTATTTTGTCCAATATAACAATACAAAAGTAGTGCCTGAAAAAACCTTAGCACATAAGCTGAGCAGGGTTACTATATGGTTTAAAGTAACAGATCATGTATTTTGAAATAACAGGCTTAAAATATACAAACTTGTTGCTAAATTGGAATTTCTATCAATGTAAAATTAGACATGTTTCACACTTAACATCCTTTAAGTATAGTTATTCAGAATGTGAAAAACTAACACATTTGCTTTTGTTTTAGGTTTTAAGCAAATTAATGCTCACACCAATGCACCACCCTTATTATCTCAGGCTAAAAGATCAAAAAAACGGCATGCAAATTTAACACTGGACAAAATGATGGAGAGATTTCTGCAACAAAGCATGGATACTGAAGAGAAGTTTTACACATATGAAGAGCAGCGACTTAAAACTGAGGAAAAACGACGTGAAGCTGAGCATGCTAGGGAGCTCCAGATGTTGCAGATGTTGGGACAGATGTTATCAGGAATTTCCTCTACGGTATCACAAAGGTCACAGTACGCACCAAGCAATCCTTCACAGAGATCAAATCACCGATCCTATGGAGATAACTTTAACTATAATTCTGTGACAACTTTATCTCCACCTATAGGTACTTGACTCTATTGCATAAACATTGTCTGCATCAGATAGTTATGATTTGTGTGCCCATTGGTCGTAAAATCCCCCAAAATCGGCAAAATTAATCTTGGGACGTTCTGGGTTTGCAAAATGAATGAACGCATTCAGCTGGGATTATAAAGGTTTTCTTGCACATAGGATTTGTTTTAAGGTTCTGTTGTTTTACAGAATTGCTGTGGGGTAGAGTGCAATGGCTTAAACATTTGCATGGCTCAGGTTTTTAAAACTATGTAGAGCAACCAGTTATAACTGTAGTGGATTAAAAGGGCCATTCTGTTTATTTTGATAATAAAAACCACATGGCTTGATGGTTAGTCTTTTGTTGTTGTTTTGGAATTAATAGTTTCTCTTAATAGTTTCTGCAGTAGAGCGCATCCATATGGGCAGTTACAAAGGATAGTTAAAATAGTGGTAAAATAATTTTAGAAGGTTTTCAAGGATTTTGCATATAATGTTCACATTTTTTTCCTTTTCTGTACATGGGATTTGCTGCTTTAGTAGCAATTAAAATAAATATTTTAGGTATTCTACTGATCATAAGCTCTGATCATTGCTTGCAGCATCTGCTGCCTAGTAAGTGAGAATTGGGCGACTTCCATGGTCTCTGTATCCCCTTCAAGGGACTTCATAGGGATTGAAAGGGTCATGAGCACATAATTCTAGGTTATTCATTTGTAACTGACCAACAGAATTTTGAGTCATGAGACATTTTTAATTTTGTTTCTGTTAAATCTTCAATTTCTCTGGTATGGAAGGAATGCAAGATTTCACAGAAATAAAATTTTGTAATTGTGGCTTGAGAATTGAACTCATTTTCTGGTTAATAAACTTACACTCGAGTGCAGTTAAAAATGTGGTCCTGAAGCTGTCTTTAGGTACCATAGCTTCCTTAGTTCATTTATATGATATTGCAGTACAGTAATCATAGTTTTTATCAGGAAGGCAGGGAATTCAGACTTTATAATGTCATAGACCCTTTACCATAAGAAACCAGTAGTTGTGGGACCTTAGTATGTCACAGAAGTGCCTGAATATATATTGAAAATAGTTTGGATGTGTGTTGTGCATGTGCAAGTGCTGTTTGGTCCATCTGTCTCCCTCACAAGGCTTGAAGCAGGTTTCACATTCCCACCCAGTTCCATATTGTTGTTGATGACAGTAGTATTGCATGTTATATATACTATATATACTTTATATACTTATTATCTTGCTATTCCGAATACAGTACAAATACCTGCTTCCATCTTTGCTCTGTTGCTGTTTTCAAGCTCAGGTGTAATAATTGTTTTGATCAGGGTGGAAAAGCAGCTTATACAGGTCTTTCTTAGGGGAGAGCAAAAATATGTGAAAATGTGGTGAAATGACCAATAGTGCGCCCCCAGCATGGAATACTGTATTGCAGTGGTTCCCAACCTTCCTAATGCCGTGGCCCTTTAATACAGTTCCTCATGTTGTGGTGACCACCAACCATAAGATTATTTTCATTGCTACATGCAAATATGTGTTTTCCAATGGTCTTAGGCAACCCCTGTGAAAGGGTCGTTCGACCCATAAAGGGGTCCCAACCCACAGGTTGGGAATCACTGCTGTATTGGGTAATTTGAACAAATACTTTTTTTCCCCAGTCCTCTAAACTGGAAGAGGGGGTGAAGGATGATGGTGGATGGTGTGGTCCTCCAGAGATCCTACAGGGGACGGGGGAGCAGTCTGCTTCCTCAACCTCTTGTAGTTACTGTCTCCTGATTGAGAAGCCAGTTTGTATGGTGTGTGTGTGTGTGTATTCTGTACTTTACAACCTAAACATGCCTATTAGTGAGTAAGTCCTAATCTGCACTGCAGAAATAATGCAGTTTTTCACCATTTTAAATGCTGTGGCTCCATCCTATGGAATCCTGGGATTTGTAATTTGTTGTGGCACCAAAGCTCTCTGACAGAGAAGGCTAATTCTCTTCCAAAACTACAAATTCCAAAATTCAGCAATAGCAGTTAAAATGATGTCAAACTGCATTTTTTTTCTGCAGTATAAATTAGAACTAAGTCTCACTGGACAGAGAGTAAATCACTATGAAGTAGGTAATGTGGAGAAGGTGCCAGCCCCTGGTTCTGTACTCACTATGATAGAAGAAGCATATATTGAATGATTGTGGTACTGAATAAGTCATCCTCTTCCAAGTGTTTAAACTGCCTTCTCTGACATATGTAACTAATCTACATGGGAAATGGTTTCATTATATATTCTGGATACAGTGGTGCCTCGGGTTACGAATTTAATTCGTTCCGCGGCCGCTTTCGTAACCCGAAAAGCCTTCGTAAGCCGAATTGCCATAGGCGCTAATGGGGAAAAGCCGCGTTTCGTGCGAAAAAGCCGAAAAAAGCACCAAAAATTTTTTTCGTAACCCGAGTAAACATTCGTAACCCGAAACAATTATTTCCTATGGGATTTTTTTCGTATCCCGAAAATTTCGTAACCTGGGTATTTCGTATCCCGAGGTACCACTGTACACTGGAGTTTGCTTTTGAGCCTCAAAGGCTTATATCAAACTGATTTTCCAATCATTTTATCTAATCTATAGTGCGAATTATGTATTATTATTGTTATCATCATCATTTACAGTTGGCCCTTGGAGCTCGCGGTGATCCGTTCCAGACTCCCCCTTGCGAGTTCTGAAGTGTGTGCATATTCAAGCCCCATAGCCACAGGTGCACACCCCATTTGTGTTAATGGCGGTTGCCCCTCTGCGCATTTCCAAGTCTGTGGATTTCAAGTCCATGGACTTGGAGGGGTGACTGCATTTATTTATATGTCCCCATCATTGCACATAATGATTTATAAGAAAAAAACAGTCCCCTGCCCTCAGGTTTGCAATCTAAAGAAACAACATACAAGGAAAGAGGGTGGCAGAGGGTATCAGTTCCAGCATAAACTGCCTTTTCTTCTCTCTCTTCAAGGCTGGGGCAGTGGAAGTTGGGATGAGAGAGGGCCTTTCATCTGTTTCTGGGCCGAGAAAATGTGGAGCTGTACTTCCCAGCATATTTGAATAGTAATTTATGCCAATGCCTGGCAAACTCAGTAGTTTAGGGCAGTGCTTCTCAGGCTATCCGATGTGGCGACCAGTGATGGGTATTGTCTGATATGCCACGGGGCAGATTAAATTTGTGCCAATTGGGTACCGTTATTTCTTTCTTTCCTGGAAACTTGCCAGGGAGCAGTGACATCTTTCCAGGGACCACCTCTTCAGTTTAGGGGAAATGGTAAGAAAAGCTATAATTCTTTAGAAAATGGACTTGAATATGGATTAAAGGCCATCAGTTCTGTATGTACAAAGGAAGAATGGGGATGGCAGTAGCAGCAGTGTTGCTGTTTCTACTTTTTCTGACTACTCACAGTCAAGGGATATCACTGATTTGTCTAGGTAGTTACATTCTTTTGAGATCAGATCCATGGAATACAATTTTCCATATAGCACTTTGTAAGGTCTAACATTTATTCATGTTAGTGTATATCCTTTTGTGCAAGGTCTTCATTCTTGTGGTTGTTTAGAAAGATCTCAATGTATCCATGCAGTTTGTGCCATCATTACTGGAAGCCTGAAGAGATCCAGCATGGATTTAACAGGTGTTATTCGTCATGGGAGTAATAAACCCTTTTTTATTACAAAACATAAAAAGATCACAAGCAGAATAAAATATGCTAAGGTGTCTGTGTAATGTTGGAAGAGGACTATATTTACTAAGTAAAGTATGCAAAGCATAAGCTTAGGTTATTTATCTATTGCATTTCTAGTAAAATTCTTGATGCCTCTATCCAGCTGTTAGACTTACAGTTACAGAATCTGTGGGATTTCCATAAGTGTTTTACTGTCCATCTGTCAGGAGGGTTTATTCCCCCTATAGACTTTGTCATGTATGCTCACTCCCCCGCTACAGATACTTAATGGCCCTTGTCAGATTTCTCTGATTGTGACAACTAAGCATAATTTGGTTGTTTTAAAAGTACGTTGGTTGTGCTTCAACAGATACGTTAATGAAGAACTTCAATTTGACAGCAATTAATTGTATAATTTGAACTTTCATTTAGAAGATTAATTATCAAGGCTTCAGAAATATGGAGGATTAACTTTGCATTGCTTGACTTGAATTTATTCACTTTTGGACCTTGAAATGAAACCCACGAGTGACTTAAAAAGCCAGTGCTTTTTCTCCTAAAAGTGAGCTGAGACAATTTTAATCCTTTTCTGATTTGCAGTTAGAGATTTAAGTGGTTGAAACCCCAGCCCAAGCTTAACAGCAGTAAGATCAGTGCTGTTCTTCCAGTTGTATGAGTTAATTGAATTCTGTTGTGAAAATTGGCTCTCAACAAGTGAAATTGGAGAGATGGGGAGGGAGAGGGATACTTTCCATATGGCGTTATTATACCCCACTTTGCCTTTTTGACATAGCTAGTGAGTAGGTTATGACAAATAAGGATGCTTGTGGGTGTTTGTTCGGTGACATTATTGATTTAGGCAGCAGAATCCAATTTAAGTACAAAACTTAATTGGCACTATTAATGTTCTTAAAATTTCCAGCCTACATGTCTACAATATCTTTCCTAAATGACTCCTATATGATGAGGCCATTTCAAATGATGCTGAGGCTAAAATCTAATATTCATTTACCTTGGAGTAAGTGCTGAATTCAGTGGGATTTAATTCTAAATACAGTCCGCCCTCCCTTTATGCAGGGGATTCGTTCCGGACCCCTGCTATGTAAAGGGAATCCCACGTATGCTGAAGCCCCATTTAAATGAATGGGGTTCATGCATGTGACGGTGCATGTGCACCATGGGGGGCGCACCATTACCCCTTATGGGGCACGCTGCCCCTTTTCCCAACTCGGCTTTCAGCATATGCTGAAAGCTGTGCCCATGTATGATTCAGGCACACTGTAGACACATGTGGGTCTGTGTAAGGAACTGAGATACTTCTGTTTCCTAAAATTCAAATATGCAGAATATTTGACAAGGTTGTTGTGTGCCCTCAAGTTGTTTTTGACTTATGGCGACCCTAAAGCAACCCTGTCACAGGGTTTTCTTGGCAAGTTTCTTTAGAGGTTTGCCACTGCCATCCTCTGAGGCTGAGAGCGTATGACTTGCCCAAAGTAACCCAGTGGGGTTTATTTACATGGCTGAAATGGGATTTGAACCCTGGTCCAGAGCCATGCATAGTCCAGTGCACAAACCACTACATCACCCTGCCTCTCACTTGACTAGGACTGCCACGTAATTGATATGAGCTATCAGGTTCTATACATTCAGGAAAGGATGCTATGGGAACCTGAATTTTCCTAGAATTCTTCACATGCTTCCAGAAGCATTTGATTTTGCCCATTTTAGGAATGTGGAAAGGTGATGCCTGAATGCGATCTCCTTCTACATTCAGAAATTCTATTATAACTGCTTGCTTAGGTGGTGATGGTGCGGAACATCATTCAGCAAAAAAATCCAATAAAGAGAAACTCATAAGATTTACTTAAATACTGTTAGTAATGAGTGGGATTGTGTGGGTGTTGGGATGTCTGCATAACATAAAGTGGGTGTTGGAAGAAGAGGAATGAGGAAGAATTTTTACTCGTTAGGGATGAGCCTCCATACTAGTGCACACTGGCTAATGGCTCCCACTTGCATTGGGTTTATTTGGCATGACCATGGTTTATTTAGCATGACCTCTGGACCTTACAGGAGCCAGTGCTCTAGCTTGTTTCATCCATCTGGTCTTCTCTGGCTTATTGGGAGAGGAAGAAACCAGAATGCTGGCTCTTGTCAAGTTAAACAATCCATGGATCAAAAGTTTGTTTAGCAGTTCCTGCTACAAGTGGGAGTAATCTGGTAACATGGAACTCTTGAATAATGAGCTATGAAGTGTAAACCGGGCCATCAAGTTAATTCAGATATAGAGAGATAATGTGGTGTAGTAGTATGAGCCTTGCTCTGTGACTCCAGAGACCAGAGTTTGAATCCTGATTCAGCCATGTAAACCCACTGGGAGGATCGCAAGGGCAAACTGCCTCTGAAGAAACATGGCAAGAAATTCCATGATAGACTTACCCTATGGTCTCCATAAGTTGGAAACAACTTGAAGGCACACAACAACAAAGATTATTTAGTATTTTAATTTAAATTCATGTTATATTCATGTTTTGAAAAGTTCCTATTTGAAGTAATGAATTTTTTTTTTCAGTTATAGAAAGAACTTTTTCAATGCATAAAACTCATTCAATGAAGGAAATGGAGAATATATTTCAGTTGGTGCGAAACATTATTCCTCCTCTAACTGCCAAAAAGCATAAAGGCCAAGATGGACGAATAGGAATTGTTGGAGGATGCCAAGAGTAAGTGAAAATGTTTATTATCTTTACAAACAAATCTACGAATGCTACTGAATCACTAGTGTTTTACTAGTCCTCCCTCTTAATTGCTTGTGCCACACCGGCTGCATACGCACTGCAGATATTATGCACTTTGACATTACAGTGGTGCCTCGGGTTACAAAATTAATTCGTTCCGCCGCGGCGTTCGTAACCCGAAAAAAAAAAACGTAACCCGGAACAGTTTTTTCCCATGGGATTTTTTCGTATCCCAGGAATTTCGTAAGGCGGTGCTTTCGTATCCCGGGGTACCACTGTACTTTCACTGCTGTGGCTCAGTGCTGTAGAATGCTGGGAATTGTACTTTTTGAGATTTTAGCCTTCTCTGTCAGAGAGCTCTGGTGCCACAACAAACTACAGTTCCCAGAATTCCATAGTATTGAGCCATGGCAGTTAATAATAATAATAAGCTTTATTTAAAAGTTAAAAGTGGTATCAGACTGGATTATTTCTGCAGTGCAGATGCAGTCCTAGATTGCTTGGAAGAAACAGGGCCTTTTCCCCACAGTTCTTACTGGGCATGTTTCTATGCCTTACTCAGTTCTCAGACAGGCAACAAATTAATTTCACTTTTCTGACCTAAAGGATTCTTTTCCTGTGAGATAGTTACTCATTTGTGCTTTATTTTAACACATCCTCTACAGATCAGTAGTAATGTATATACCATTGGCCCTCCTTTTCCACAGATTCTTTATCCACAGAGTTTGAAAATATTTTTAATTATAATATTTTTAAAACATATAAATTTCCCAAAGACCAGCCTTGTATTAACTGTACAATTTGTATTAACTGTACATTTTACTTGTGCAGTTGTATGTAATGGGATTTGAGCATCCACAGCTTTTGGTATCCACGGGGGGGGGGGGGGGGGGGATCCTAGAACCAAACACCATCAGATACCAGTGGTCTGCTCTATTATCACACACACTGCCTAGGGATGATGACCTGAAAACATCAATTACTTATCTGTCACTGCCAAGCTTGCCTCATTCATTACTAATACCTTCATTTTTCCCCCTCTTGTTATTGTTTTTTGAATTTTTTTTTAATATGATGAAACAGTGATTTATTTAGAAAGGGAAAAAAACTGAATGGAGAATGGATTTTGTGATGCGAGGAGTGAAGAACTTGATGAGTACACAAATATTTATTCACATTCGTGCATATCCTTGAATTAAGGATGGAGAAAGTGTGGCTTCAGAGGCTCCTCTTCTTTGATTCTGGTTATTGCTAGCATCTTGAGAATCTACATTTTCATTATACCTTGATATGTTACTTAAAAATTCTTGTAGTAGTTTTCAAAGAAATAGCTGTGTTATGGAAGGGAGGAGAAGGAGAAAAACGGGAATGTAGCAGCACTTTTAAGACTAACCAGTTTTTATTTTTGCATGAGCTTTTGTGGATGTAAATCCACTTCTTCAGATGCAGTAGAGTGGCGATAAATGCAATGGTATAAATCATATTTACACAGTTGTGGGAGTGTAATGGAATATAATAGGGTCCAGAAGGGTGCAAATCATGACCCTTGGTAGCTAAGAGTAATTCACTGGATTAACTAAATTGTGAAAATATCCTTAAGTTCTTGTGGCAAACAAGCTTCTGAATCTTAATACAGACCAGTGTTGTGCAGGGCACAAGAGTTGAAATTTGGAGGCCTGGGTCTCTTTCTTTTCTGTCTACCTTGAGGATGACAAATCTTGTACATTATTAAGAATAAGCCATTATTTTTAACATGAGATGACATGGACCTAAAATAATTTCCTTCTTGATTAAAAAGTATTTTCAGCCAGAAAGATCTTTCTAGTAATACAGAGATTTCCATTTTTGGTCACATTCTGTATCAGTGACTTAAAAACTGTTATGTAGTGATTTTTATCATGAGAAACTTGAAATGATGATCTTGTTTTTGTGAAAGGAGTGTGTTAGATTTGTTTTCATGGATTAAATCATATATTGCCAGCTAAGAGTGATCAGTGGAAACAAGCCAAGAAATTGACGTGGTTTCATCAATTTACACTTGTCTATATTAATTCATTACACAGCTTGATTATTAATACTCCAGTCTTTTCTGGGAAAATTGGCACTGCATTGTAGTAATATAATTTTCTGGTTTTAAACTTGCAATTAATTTAAACATGAGTGAATTTTTGTTATTCTTCATCCCAATTTGTCAGCCATGGTAATAGAAAAGTAAATATACTTCCTGACTTGAGCTTTTCCCTTTCACTTGTAGATATACTGGTGCACCATATTTTGCTGCAATTTCAGCTCTAAAAGTGGTAAGTTTCCCCCCCAAAAAATCTCATGAATTAGACCTTTAAAGCAGAAGTAAATGTCAAACTGCCTTCTGTTTCTTGTTCTACTGCAGCTTCCATCATTACGGTAGTTTTTGTGGGTTTTTTGGGATGTAAGACCATGTTCTAGAAGAGTTTTTTCCTGATCTTTTACCAGCAGCTGTGCCTGTCATCTTGAGAGAAATTCCATCGTTTCTCACTACTGTCTGCTAGCTAAGGCTGCTGACAGTTGCAATTCAACAATATCTGGAATATGATTACCACCCCTGCTTTGAAAACATTGGTCATTATGCAACCAGGATAAGCACACCTAAGCCCATAAAAACAGTGAGCTTAAGCCTGTATCATGAACATGTTTGGAAAGTTTGCGTATACTTGAAATAGGTAAAACCTGAATATGTAGACAATAGCTAACTGGTTTTTAGATAACTGCTTTTACAAATAAATTGCTATTTCATTTACTCATTTTTGGAAGCAGGATGAATATACTCTTTAGTAACCCTAGAATGTTGTGGAATTAGGGCAATAAATAGGCATATGAAAGAGATTTGTTAGAAATTTGCAGACTATTTGGGGTTGGGCACACTTCAAAGGTTAGAGATTTTTTTTTTAGTTTCCAAACTCTCAGCATATCTTAGTACTGCCGTTTTTGCAAACCCTGAAGGAACTGGAAATCACTAGTAGGTACTTTGGGGGATGTATTTTCTGGCGTGGGGTGTAGCCTGAAACGGCATATATGTCCCAGTGTTTTTTCAGCCAAGAAATGGGAAGGGTTTGATTTAGGTGGGGGACAAAGGCTGCAGGAAAATTCCCCTCCCCAGCTCTTGTCAGCCATATGCTATCTACACTAGGTTTAGCACTAGGGTTGCAAATATTTAACTATATGTTATCATTCTTAGGGTGCAGACCTGTCCCATGTATTTTGTACCAAAGATGCAGCCAGTGTAATCAAATCTTACAGCCCAGAGCTGATTGTTCATCCAGTTCTGTACGTATCCTTGCTGTCTATCTTGCTTTTTGCCTTGTATTTTCTTTAACAAAAGTAAGGTCTGGAGTTGTCTAAGGAGTGCCTGATGTTCAAAGCTGGGATCCAAGTGCCATATCCCCTCATTTGGGTATCCATGTCTACTAATGATCTGTATGCTCATGATCTGTAAGATTCAAAGCAAACTGGTTTATTGGATGGGCACAGTATGCATGGTGTTTAGTGTGGGTTTTTTAGAATGTCTGATATAGAAATGCTGCATGCCTATTACATTTTAGTTGCAGGAAGTCTTTGTATTTCAACTGGAGGCTGTCTGGTTAATTAAACTGTTGTGTGCTTTTAACCATTAAGACTTTTATATAGTAATGGGACTGAGGGTGTAGCTATACTTCAAAATTAAAGCACTTTGCCACTACTTTAACTGCAAATCCCAGGATTGTGTAGGACAGAGGCATGGCAGTTAAAGTGGTATCAATTTACTTTAATTCTGCGATGTGGCTACACCCTTAGGATTGCTTTTAGTTAAGTTGCAAATGATGGCAGCTACTTCCTCCCAAGAGAGACAGTGTGGTGTAGTAGTTTGAATGTTGGGCTACAATTCTGGAGAACCAGGATTTGAATGCCTATTTGGCCATGAAACCCACTAGGTGACCTTGTACAAGTGACATTCTTTCAACTTCAGAGGAAGACAAAGTCAAAATCCTCTCTGAACAAATCTTCCCAAGAAAGTCCTGTGATAGATTAACCTTAGGGTAACCATAAGTCAAACGACTTGAAGGTACACAACAATTTCCTCCCAAAAGTGGTGCTGCTTGAAATCCTAGCCTCAGCTTTACATACTGTGCTCACTGTCAAAGCTGTATCCAAACTATTAGTCAGTGTGTTGTTGTTTTTGTTGTGTGCCTTCAAGTAATTTTTGACTGATCCTATCACAGGGTTTTCTGGGGCTGAAAGTGTCTGACTCAGTAGGTTCCCATGGCCAAGTGGGGAATCCAACTCTGAACTCCAAAATCTTAGACCAAAAACAAGCAATCCACCGCATGCAAATACCTTTTAAAAGTTCCAGGAAACAAGCTGAGGCAGCCATGGCAGCCAGTTACATGATATTGCACACTAGCAAAATAAACTGCATGTCAAACAGGGTTATGAAGATGGGGTAAGGTTGGTTGGGGGATTGAATAGGCTGTATATGGAAATTTCTTCTTTCTTCTCCTTATCTTTAAAGAGAAAAAAGGAGATATGCTAGCCCATTCATGCTACCTCCATTCATACGGGAATTTTTCTCCCATTCCTAGTGTTTGCAATGTCCCAAGCAGATGGATGTCTCCTTTCACATAATACTATTATCCTCTTTGGTTAAAACAGAGAATGGTTGCTTCTCTCCCCCTCAATCTCTGGTAGTTGTCAGTGAAAACAAAAATTACCTTAAATTTGACGCCAGCTGCTAATAAAAGGGGAGGACTGTATAGGCTTGTTCTCAAAGAACACAACCTTGCTATGAAGGGTTCCCCATTTTCATTCAAATATAAGAACAGGTATACCTCAGTTAACAAATTAGATGTGTCCCAGCACATTACTTCTTTAACAGAAAATTTGACCAAAATAATGTGGAAAGGGTAGGGATAGAAAATAAGAGCAATTCAACATGTTTCAGCATTTCCCCTCCAAAACTATCAGGATTTGTGTGTGAAACGAAACTAGCAGGTCAGGCAAATTTTGCATAAATAAATGAACCTTGTAAAGACCATTTAAAATCTTTCCTTAAAATTCATCCAGGAATTACCTTTTCTTTTACCTTGCACATTTCTTGTAATTTTACTTTGGTGGCCAAACTTAAAGATCTGTGTGATTATTGTTGTTTTATAGCATCCTGGGGTAGCTGATGAGGCAGTCTTGTTGGCACTTTCCTTTTTTCTGTGTTTTGCTGAAGTCACATACTCAGTATAACATTCCAGAGGCAGCTGCTGCTTACCTTTCAAGCTTTATTGCATTGTTTAGCCTTCCTTAACCATCCTACCAGTGCCAAAGCTGGTGAAAAACCTCCAGCAAGATCGGGAATAAGGAGAAAAAAAGCGGGGCTGGTTGTGTGTAAAAAGAAGCTTCTTTTTCAAAGGCTTTGTTAACTGAGGTATGCCTGTACTGTTGAGCTGTACAGGTTAGGGTGCTTTTCACATGTAAACTCAGGGAACTTATTTCATAATAATCTGAGAAGGTTGCAGCCTTTAAGCCTCAATTTCCAACCACCTGGCAAATGTTTTTTTCAAAGAGTAATTGGGTATATTACAGTCTGCCATGTGAGCATGATGATGCATATTTTCTGGAAAGACTACACAATCTATATGCTTCTCTATGTATGGGGAAACATGTATAGTGATTTCCTTGGAAGACTGCCAGACTTAAATTGGAAAAAAAGGTGCATGTGCTTGCATTGCAGGAACCACCCTTTGAAAACCTGCTATTCTCTGTTCTATTCCCCTCTTTAGGGATAGTCCTGATGCTGTTCATGAAGTGGAAAAGTGGCTACCACGATTACACTCAGTTGTCATTGGACCTGGATTGGGAAGAGAGGATGTCCTGCTTGAGAATGCTAAGGTAATTTGGACTCCAGTATCTTACTCAGTAGGACTCTATTGTACTGACCATATTCTTTTCATGAACATAATACTTCTGTTTTGAATGCATAGCTCTTGATATTAAAAACCCAGAACAATAATACGAGAGAATCAGCAGCTGGAGTTTATGAAACCTGTTTTTTGTGTGATACTCTCACAGATTACATAAAAAGACTGCTGGTCTTGAGCTTGTAAATTTGGACTTCCCTGGAGGCAGGAGCATTGTTAGGTGCTTGAAATAATGAAGGGCTTTACCTCAGCCAGTAGTTACTCGGCTACATATTCCTGTTTCAGAATTCAGTGGTGGAAACACTTAATTTAGTAGTGGTTGCCTCTGACCTAGACCACATCATGTGTGTGAAACTATATATAGGGCTTCCTAAGTCTTGCCCAAAGTCTTAATATGAGTAGGCTGGCAGCTCTGCCCAGTCATATGAAGGCTATGGAGTGCCTGCCTGGCTTCTTTACTTCCTTTGTCTTTATGGAGTGCAGCAGCTGAAGCAAATAAAGTGACCACAGGCTTTGGGGAAGGGGCATGTAGAGTCTAGCCTACTACTCAGTGAGATATAATGGCTGACTGGCACTCAGAACAGTAAGGAATTTGTTTGGGAAACAGGCCTAGACCTATCAACACCCCTGGTCGAAGACATCCATACGTTCAAGAGAAAGATACTAAGTTCAAGGTAAAACAAAGATGGCTTGGCTGCCATATTTCACTTTGGCATGAACTGAGATGCAAATAGGAAAGGGGAACAGGAAAATGGGAGATGTTGATGTTGTGTGTCTTCAAGTGATTTCCAATTTATGGCAAACCTAAGATGACCCTATCACAGCGTTTTCTTGGCAAGATTTGTTCAGAGTAAGGTTACCTTTGCCTTCCTCTGAAACTGAGAGAATGTGGCTCACCCAAGGTCACCTAGCGGGGTTCTGTGGCCAAGTGCAAATTCAGACCCTGATCTCCACAGTCATTGTGCTTGAGATAGTATCACACTACACTCTTAAAGCATTGCTATTCCACTTTAATTTACAGCTTAAAGGAAATACTTTTGAGTTTGTTGTGACAGATAAAATATTAAATTGTGAGCTAGGAGTTAGAATACAGTACTAGAACTAGTAACCAAAGACTGTTTTCTATTCCAGTGGTCAGAAAAGATTTTGAAAAAACTGGGGAAACAGTAGTTCAAAATAGAATTTCAGCCAGTTTGCTACAGGAAAGCAAAGTGACATTATACTTTTTACCCTAACAGTGAATTTATTTATAATAATAATAATAATATGTTTTATTTATAGACCGCTATTCCGCAATGATCATAGCGGTGTACAGTAAAAATTGTAATACAATACAAAAATTTATTTACTCCCTAAATACTCTAAAGGCACCACATCACTCCTAATCTTGGAAGCTAAGTAGGGTCAGCTCTGGTTAGTACTTGGATAGGAGACTGCCAACTAATACCAGGTGCTGTTTGCTATATGTCAAAGGAATGGACTGGCAAAAGCACCTTTGAGTATTCCTTCCCTAAGAAAACCCTGTGAAATTCATGAGATACCTTAAGTTGACAAGTGACTTGAATGCGCGCACACACAGAAACATTTATTTATATAGTTGGTCTGTCTCTGGTGAATGGAACTCACAGTAGCTTAGTGTAAAATAGTACATATAAATTTTTAAAAAAGAAAATGAATAGGGTCATAAGGATATAAAACACAACGATTAAGATCTTCATTGGTTTACATAGTGTACATCTTTACACTTGAAGCTATGCATTAATTGTGCTGCACAACCCTTGGCAACATTATGCACCTGAAGCAAGACACCAGATGCAGAGGCAAATACACATACATCCATTAACATCTACATGTGCAGTGGCATCACATGCGCAACTCCACTTCCACAACCTTGAATTAAAAGTTGAAGTTCTACATCAGACAGAAATGCCCAACCACATCTGTAGATGAACTTGCACATAAATTTCACCCAAACAGGTTTCAGAATAAAACATTTGTAGAGAGCCAGCATGACGTAGTGGTTGGACTACAACACTGGAGACCAGGGTTCAATTCCCAGCTCAGCCATGAAACTCACTGGCTGACCTTGGGCAAGTCACGTGCTCTCAGACTTAAAGGAAGGCAATGGCAAACCTCCTATGAATAAATCTTGCCACGAAAACCCCAAAATAGGTTCGCCTTAGGGTCACCATAAGTCGGAAATGACTTGAAGACACTCAACAACAACAACAATCTTGCCAAACAGGGAGAAAATTTGAAAATGTTTGTTCTTGTGAAATATGTGAAGGTATTCATCCCTGCTTTTAAACTTAGTATGGCTAAAATCACTTCAGATCTGAATACAAGTTATTTTTTAAAATCTAATTTATATTGGCATTATTTCTTTGTTAAAGTTTTTTAGATTACCTTCATCTAAAATGGATTCCATTGTACAATAGGAGAATAGGATTTCATGTTTTTATTAGAAGCTACAATTTTTAAAATAGTTCCTTTTTTTTAAAACAGGGTATTATTGAAAAAGCCAAGATCAAAGGAATTCCTATTATAATTGATGCTGTAAGTATTATGTTTCTATTTGCTTGTGCATATGATGTTATTCTTGTCAGTAAATGGCTCTCTCTTGCTGTCCTAAACAGGATGGATTATGGCTTATTGCCCAACAGCCTTCTATTATTCAGGGTTACCCTCGAGCTATTCTTACTCCAAATGCTATGGAATTTAGCAGATTATATGAAGCTATGGTAAGTTAATTTTTAGTTGATATTAGATGAACAAGATAAATTCAGAAACAAATTACTCTTACAATGCAGGTCTATCTATATTTAAGTACTTAAAGTTAATTCTTCTAACTTTGTCCCTATAAATATTGCACCATTTATGTTACCAATACTGAAATGTAATATGTATGAGATACTAACCCTGTCTCCAAGTTTTCCGATTTAGTATGTGCATAAAATACTGGCAAAAGAGATCTTTCAAGCCATCTAACAGTGCATCTAAGTATCTTGTATGATTTCTTTCCCTTTCTTTTAGCTTAGAGACCCTGTAGATAGCAATGACCATCATGGATGTCTGCTTAGGCTCTGCCAGGTCCTTGGAAACTTGACAATTGTTCAAAAAGGAGAACGAGATCTTATTTCAGATGGAGAAAAGGGTATGTGAAGGAAGTACACAGCAAATATTTTTACCAACAGATGGATAGATTTTGTGGAAAAACATAAACTTGTATATATTAAAGAAATTTGAAAGAGGAGAGATTGTTGAAACATAGGAACACTTAGATCAGTGTAAGTAAAAAAATAGATTAAAATATGGTACGGGTCAATACTAAATTCAGACGGAAAAAACAGATTTTATGATACACAAAATTAGCTACTGACGCTATTTTTAAAACAAGCATGTGATACAATTGTACAGTACAGTGGAGCCTTGCCTTATGTGGGGGGATCCGTTCCAGACCCCCTGCATAAGGCAAATCCCACGTAAGCTTGAGCCCCATTCAGTATAATAGGGCTCATGTTCACAGCGGCAGCTGCACATGACAAACACACGTGCCATTCATTTAATGGCAATGCCGTGTATAGCGTGGGTGCACTGTAATAAAAGATTCATTACTAAAGAGAAGTTTGGGTGGGGGTTGTTATTATTTTATTTGTGGGCTTTGTTTTTTGGTCTTAAGTAATTCGATTTGTAGAATGATACAGAAATGAATAAATCATTACCAAAGAAAAATTCTAGAGAGATGACTCCTTTTAATATGCCATAGCAAACACACACAGTGCTTTCGTAGGTATTGCCCATAGATGCTGGTAGCAGAATAGACCAGTTAATCACATAGCATCCTGCAACATACTTTTTAAAAAGAGTAGATAATGATTTGGTTTCAAATTGGTGATCCTTAGACATATTGAAAGCAGTGTAATTTCTGTTCATAGAGACTGTAGTCCCATTGATTTCAATAGTTTTGATTTCAAGTAGGTTTAGGTAAAGTACCATCTTACCTTAGGGTTGCCATTAGTCCGGACCTCCAAACCGGGACAAATGTAGGACAAAATTTTCCAATGTAGGACCCTTTTTTTGGGTCCTACATTTGAAAAAGAGCCTCGCTGGGGGGGAAGATTCCTTCTCCGCCTGGGCTCCGTTGGAAGCAGCCCAGGCAGAGAAGGAATCCGCCCCCAGGGAGGCTTTCTTTTCCCCTTGGGCTCTGTTTTTGCCAACGGAGCCCAGGGGGAAAAGAATCCTCTCTGAGGGGAGGATTCCTTCTCTGCCTTGGCTCCATTGGACGCAGCCCAGGCGGAGAAGGAATCCGCCCCCACGGAGGCTTTCTTTTCCCCCTGGGCTCCGTTTTTGCCGGCAGAGCTCAGGCGGGGAAAGAAGTCTGGCCTCGGCAGGCGAGGCTTCTTTCCCTCCCTCGGCTCCAGCAGAGCCAAAGAGGGGAGGAAAGCCCCCCCCCCGCCCAAGGAGAGAGGCCTCTCTCTCTTTCCCCCGCCACCGCTGTTGCACACTTTGCAACAAAGCCCGGGGCGGGGGAAATCCCGGGGGCGGGGCCAACCCGGGGCGGGACCGTGCGGACCTGCCCCAAACCGGGAAAGTCCCGCCCACAGGCGGGATATGACAAGCCTATCTTACCTTCTATGCACAGAATTCCTCATGGCCCAACAGGAGGATCAGGTGGAGAATTCCTAGAGAAGATGAAGCAACCCTAATATAAATGTGCATTTGCTCAGGGAACAAGTATGACATTTAAGGATTTCCATTTGGAGCTTGTGAAAGCAAGTCCCTCTGAACAAACAGGGACTACTAAGTAAATATGCAATTAATCTCTCACTCAATCCAGCAAACTCTCTGCCACCATCTCATCCTACTGTGGAAACAATGAATACCATTCCCATAATCCTTTTCAAATTAGGCCTGCCTAACTGTATATGGTCACACTGCAGTTCTTACACTGCAGAATCCTCTGGCTCTTGGAATTCTACTGGATCAATTAAAAGTTGGAGAGTGGGAATGAATGGGGAGAGGAAGGGCTTTCCTACTTGTACCATAGCAAGGCTTAGATTTTGCATGTTTACGTAGAAGATAAACAAATTGTCAGGTGGTTTGTTTTGTTGGTTTGTTTGTTTGTTTGGCTGTTAACTTAATTTTGACCTGGATTTTCAAGTTTGTTCTGCTTCTCCCAAGCACAATTTGAAACATTAGTGCTTGCCACAGTATACTATTAGATAAAATGGTAAGGTTTAATTCATTTAGATAATGGCTTTTAAGTCAAATGATATTTCATAGGTATATATACTGGCACGTTGATAAAAGATATTAAAATGTGCTGTTTACAAATAAATCTATTTTTATAGTACCTACAGGAGTACAAGCAATAAACTCTGTTGTGATGATGGACAAATATGTACTTCTGTGGTTTTCTGTTGCTAGAAAATTTCATTTTTTCTTATACAGTATTTTTAGATTGTTTCAGAAATTGTTTATACTTTTTCATTCAGTATTGTCTCCAAATATCTCTTAACAGATAGGGATTTTCTTTCTTTCTTTTTGAAAACAAATAAATGGTCAGCACACCATCACTATGTCCAGTATGTCACATAGGATGGAAGAGAAGAGCCTTATTGGTAGACAGGGAGTATGCATATGTAAGGAAGGAGAAACACAGAGTGAATATGATGGTGTTTCTCTGAGTATGTGACCATATGTTACCGTTCCTTCTGTTTAAAGACAGCTGACCATTAAAATTCTAGAAGCATAAGGGTAATATATGTAGGATACTTAGCTGATATTACCATATGAGGTAATCATATTAGTAAGAGTGACTGAACACATGGAAAATACTTGGTAGGCATACATTCCTAAAATATGGTATTTAAAAAGACTTAATTTGTTTCCTAGACAAAAGATTGTGCTCCAAGGCATCTTCTATAAGTTTCTTAAAAAGAATTGTGTTGTCTTTGTTTGGCTATTCACCCAGGCAGTTCAAAATCTTGGGGAAAAAAATATCTACAAGAATATCCTGGAACATTAAACTTACACACCTTTATCAACTTTACATAGAACATGATTCAGTGATAATAATTAATCTCAATTCGTGTTCCTCTGAAGTCATCCTAAATTTGATGTACCAGTTTACTGCACTTGTTATATATACTTCCTGAACACTTCTCTTGTCTCTCACAAGCTATACTAAAGAGAAGCTTCCACCTGTTACCTTTCTGTCTTATAGTGCTTGTATGCAGTCATGAAGGAAGCAGCAGAAGGTGTGGTGGACAAGGAGACCTTCTCTCAGGTTCTCTTGGAGTTCTAGCTCACTGGGCTTTCCTTGCTGGTCCAGAAAAAACAAATGGGTAAGGCAATCAAGGTACCTATTTTGACCAGCTTTAGACAATGAGTTCTTCAGTGAAATTGCTGTTAATAAGATGTGGGGGACACAGGGAACAATAAAAAGGAAGCTGAATGTGAGGTTCAGGTCAACTCAACTAAGTCAAAAGGAGATAAACGTTCAATACTTGAATGTGGATCTCACAAAGAATTGAGACAGAGGTATGTATTATTCTATACATGCCTGGATAACTTCTTAGAAGTTCAGTAGATCCTTGAAGATGATACACCAGCTGCGCTTTCCTGGAAGTAAAGGACCTAGAAACTGTTGTACATTCACTGGTAACCTCACAACTTCATTTCTGTAATGCATTCTACATGGGGCTATCCTTGTGCCTAGTCCGGAAATTTCAACTAGTGCTAAATATGGCAGCCAGACTGGTCGCCGGAAAAAATAGGAGGACTGAATAACACCTGTCCTATAATCTCCTCACTGGCTGCCTATTAGTTTCTGGGCACAGTACATGGTGTTGGTTATAACATTTAAAGCCCTACATGACTTGGGCCCAATCTATTTGAGGGATCGCCTGCTCCCATATAATCTGCCCCACACCCTCAGGTGCTCTGGGAGGAATTTGTTGCAGCCTTTAAAAACCAGACTGCTACCTCCCAGAGAGCCTTCTCTGCAATTGCTCTCAAACTATGGAACGGCCTGCCGGACGAGATCCATCAAATTGCCAGCTTAGACAGATTTCTTCTGGTAGGCCTTTCCTGAATAAGTGTCCGGCCCCAGAATGATTGCCCCTCACATCATGTATTAGCCCACCACTCTGTCCTCGCTATATTTTTTCTTTTTTATTGTGTTATTGATAGATATTTTAATCTATTTTAATTGTATCATGTTTAATCCTGTTTTAAGGGGGGGATTTGGGACAGTGTTGAATGTGGATATTTTAATGTGTTGTGAGCCGCTTTGATTGTCTTGTCACAGAAAAGCAGGATAAAAATAAGTTTTATTATTTATTATTTTTATAGTATACTCGTATACATTTCCATTTTAACTGAGATTCTTGTTTCCATTTTAGTCAAAATCCCTTTCTAGTGGCTGCATTTGGAGCGTGTTCACTTACAAGGCAGTGCAACAACCAAGCTTTTCAAAAAGGTGGACGGTCTATGACAACCTCTGACATGATTTTAGAAATTGGAGCAGCATTTAATAAACTCTTTGAGACATAAGACCAAAGCAGAAGATGAGTAAGTTAAAACACAACACTGACAGCAGCGGAAATTATAATAGGATATCCATGCATAATGCACCCATTTTCAAGTGCTGTTACCAGCCTTGGTATATTAGGTAGCATTTATTTTTAAAAATAGAAAAATTGTAGATATTTTTTAAAGAGTTTGGAATACATTTTTTGGCTGAATAAGCTGTAGTTGCAGATGTTATAATATAATAAAACTAAATTGAAAGTATTTCCTCTGTTCTATTTCACAGGTTATTGAGCAATAAACTAAGTGTGTACTAGCAGCAAAATGGGCACTTGATATACGATATGAAAATAAACTGAAGTTCAGCACTTACAAATTCTATTTATAAAGAACTTACTGAATTCAATGTGATTTACTCCCCTGTAATTCTGTTCAGGATTGTAGCCAGAGTGTCATTGGTTTCAGTGGAAGGAATGTTGATTCTACACTTCTTGAAATGAACAGGATTTGAAGGTACTTGACTTTGGTTGGATTCTGTCATAATATTCTTTCACCACCTCATCTTAGTTCCTTGGTTTGCACCAAGGACATCTCATTTTGTTTTATTACAGGGTTTCAAATTCTGCACAGTGATTGCATTGCTTTTGAAACATGCCATTTTTGAACAAGGACTTCATGCGAAATTGCCACTGAGTCCTAGGTAGAAGGGCACTGTTTTTTGCTTCATGGGATAGAGAGGGAGGGATGGGTATCACTAACCTTTAAAAAAACAGTACTAAAAAAGCTATAGGAAGTGACATGTGAAAGTAGGATTTGTTTAGCTAAATGTAGTAAAGCTTCATCTACTGTTCAAAGCTGGTTTAGAACATGATAATTTGGAAATAAACCAGGCATGCCTATGCCAAAAGTGATCAGAGAGTTATACAAAAAAGAGAAGGGGATTCAGGAAAAATTTACCCTAAGCAGCTCTTGTCATAAGACCCACATAGTCCTTGCACAGGTTTAACTGACAGGAAGTGCCCCTCATACTTTTATACTATTGTAAAAAAAAATCACCTCCTGTTGATCGTAGTGATACACAAATACGTAGATTTTTTTGTAATTGATATCACCAGCGTATAGTAATTGAAGAACAAAAGGCAACGGCACTGCTCTTAAATTACACATTAATGAAGAACAGTTAGCCCAGAACAGTGTCCAGGGTAGAGCACTGGTTTTCAGTCCTCGCTCCTCCAAATGTTTTAGGCTTCAGTCCTAGCCAGTGTGGCCAATATTTTGCAATTATGGGAGCAGAAGTAGAAAACACCTGGAAGGTCAAAAGTCAAGGAGCACTGGGGTAAAGAGGTGGTTTTTCAGAGCTCAGGAGAAACATATTCCTAGTATAATGGCATAGAGTAGTGGTTCTCAGGATGTTTGAAGCGTCAGCTCCTTGAATTCCTGTGCACTAGCCATATTGGCTGGAACTCCTGGGAATGGAAGTCCAAACTGTCTGGCAGAACAAAAGGTCAAGAACCTCAGCATATAGCATATTAGTAACAGCATTGAAGAAGAGGCTTTTGGCTGCTTCGATTCTGCTCTGCTAGTTTTTCTGATTTGCTAGGTACAACATTCATTTTGTAGGATCTATGCACTATATTTTCACCTAAGAAATCCCATCTCATTAAGTGGTGTTTTTTTAAGACTACAGAGGAAGATTATGACAAAATCCCCATTATTTTTACTTGAATGATTTGCAGCTTGTTGCTTTCCATACTTGCATACTCAGAAACAAGTCCCACTAAATTCTCTGGGACTTACTCCCAAGTATGTGTAAGGACAACTGCAGCCTTAGTCTACAGTCTCTATCTCAAAACTAGCATTCCCTTTTGTATATGTTCTTATTAGGGTTTGCTACCATGTGGCCAGACACCATTTAACATTACTTTCTTCTTGTAGCCAGACGGTTGCTCTGTATAAATTTATTGTGCTTTCAGCTAACATTTGGATGCACTGTGACTACTACCTCAGAACAATGCTTTTGTTTTAGTTTATTTTTCTTTTAATGTAATGTTCCATTAGTTGGTTCTATCAAAATTCAGTGCATCAACTCAAATTAGAAAAAGAAGGTACAGTCCATGCCACTTGAATATATAAGTGGAGGATAGCTCTTTGGTTTGAGCCTTCCATTTACTTTTAGTATTACAAACTATGGCTGGCATGTATTTTTACCTGAATGTTCAACTTGGCTCTAACCAGAGTTTACCTATATTTAAGCAAAATATATTTATTTCCAATGCATGATCAGCTTGCAGTGGGGTTGTCAAATTCTTGGAAGTTCTCAGTTGTGCTCTAAAGTCACTTTGTCTGTGCAGGCACACAATAGCCCAACAGGACGTTAGAAAGAGAAACACATTTTCCTCTCATGTCTTCTAGTCTCTCTCTTTGTCCAGTGCAAATAGCTTTCAAGTGGAAGGGAGACCTCTATAAGGACATGGGATCTATACCTACAATTTTCTGATTATTCTGTGATACTGTCTGCATACTTGCCTGTCCTGTAGGTAAAGGAAGGATAAAGGCTTGAGCACAGTATATTGCAATAACAGAGCAGGTTGCTAGAGCTCCCAGTGTTTTTGCATTACAGCACTGTCTTGTTGGAATAAAGAGGATACTAACTGTTGGTGAAAAATTGTACTGTAGTTACCCTCAGCAAGAACCATTAGAAAATAGCTCAATTATAAATTTTAAAATCTATCAGTATCTAAAAGTAGAAAAATCTTACGATTATGCTTGTTAGGGAAACCAAATCCGATTTTTGAGTTTTTGAAAGGGAACTAAACCATCAGTATAGAGTTGAATCTGCGTTTTTAATTGTTACAGAAGTTGAAAACACATTGTTCACCAGTGTATCAATTTTAAAACTGATTTTTTTGAAGATGTAGCAGTTTCTTTTTTTCAAGAAAATAAAGTATGGCAAATTAAAAGTGTATGTGTGTATTTGTTCAGTGAACTTGTAAGGCCTGGGCAAATGAATCTTTCATCAAAGAAAAGAACAATTTTCTGTTTCCCTTAAAAACAATTTTGTGACACAGTCTGTTGTTTCAGTTTTTCCTCTCTAAAGCAGTACTCAAATTATTTTAGAAATCTGAAAGAACATCACCCTTTCTCTTTGCAGCAGATGTGAGTCATCCGTTTTCTTTTCATGTGCCAGAGGATCAGAAGCAGAATGGTGCAAGTAAAGGATTCAAACCCTTTTCCTGCTTAAGTTTACATGCTGGTCTGTCCATCAAAACTAGGAAAAATAAATGGAAACCTACATTTCCATACCGTGTTCTCAGTTTTAGATCAGGTCAAGGTTACCTCATGCTACTATGAACACTGGTAGCATGCAGCTAAGAGACTTGTGGTCTTAAATCCAAATGTACATTGGTGGCCTAAAAGTACAATGTGTGTCTTCCCTGTTTCCTGTGGCCAGACAGCTGCCCATGGAAAGCCTGTAAGTAGAATATGGGTGGAACAGTATGCCCCTATTCTTGCTCTCAAATTAATCATATTCAGAAGCACAGTGCTTAAGTGCATATATAGATAGGTGTGTGTTAACACAAATATATTCAAAATCACAAGGCAGGATCTCAATCTCAACATTTATTAGCACAAGGTTTGGTGATGGAGGAGCTAGGCACACTCCTTGTGGAGGAACGTTATAGGGAGATAATTCCAGTTTTAAGAACAGGGGGAAATGTGGCATGCCAGGCTAAACCTGACCTGATTTCTTCATTGATTTGTAGTGACCCTTATTCAGCTTAGTATTTTGTAACATTAAAAAAGGAAAGTATTTCCTCAGACTAAATAGTGTCTGAAGGCTTTCACTGCAAACACAGATGATGCCAAGAAGAGTATATTTCTGTCTTTGAGGAAGACTTCCAGTTAACTCTGAGGTAGAGCCAGTGTGATGCAGTTGGACTTATGACCTGGAGAGCAGCATTGGAATCCCCACTCAGTGACCTTGAGCAAATCACACTCTCTCAGCCTCAGAGGAAAGCAAAGGCAACCCAACCACTTGTGAACAAATCTTGCCAAGAAAACCCAGTGAAAGGTTTGCTGAAAGTTGGGGAACTGACTTGAACGCACACAACAATAAGGAAAAGAAGTACCAGGCAACTCTGAGAACCCTAAAAGAATGATCTCATAAAGCCCTGATGATAGGTCTTCCAAAGTCTGAGCTATGTTTCATTGATATAGCTTGAAAACTACCTCTTGGCATTATTTTAAAATCTTATGACTGAAAATGCTTTAATTGCACAAGACTGCCGACTACTCTTTTTAAACTCTTGTACTAATATTCTTGAATGAGAGTTAGAATTGGCACCTGATAAACACCTTCATGTGTCACATGCATTCTATACTAGAAAATATAAATAATATAACTAATTGATAAAATTATACAATAGAAATGATGCCACTTTTAATAAAGTTATAATTTACACATCAATACATTGCTCAGGCTGTATGTACTTGCCTTGCAAGTAAGTTGCATTGAAGCCTATGGGGTTTACTTACAGGGCTCACAAATGAAAGATGACAGGAAAGAAACTCATAGCTCAAGAAGTGTCAAACTCTGCAGGAAAATAGTGCTTCTATAGCTCCACACATGCCCTATTCTAGCATTTCACTCAACTCCTTTAAGAATAGTGCTGTTAACCAATTTGATCCCCTTCCCTGAAGTCCATGAAAATTGCCAGACTGCCT
>NC_056524.1:108512444-108566152 GCF_019175285.1 Sceloporus undulatus | reverse complement strand
TTTTAAACAAGTGAAGTACCTGACCTGTTAGCCCCAGTAATGTTCAATTATTATTATTATTATTATTATTATTATTATTATTATTATTATTATTATTTATTAACCTTTATTTATAAAGCGCTGTAAATTTACACAACGCTGTACATACAATCTTTTAGTCAGACGGTTCCCAGCCCTCAGGCTTACAATCTAAGAAGACACGACACAAAAGGAGAAGGGAGTGGTGATGGGGAATGAGATCAGGTCCAGCAGTTCTTCTCCACCTCCAAGGCCTGGACCAAGGCAGATGGACGAGGAAGGGCTTGGCTTCTTAATGGATGGTTAAAAGGAGGCTTCCTGGGTCAGAGAGGGGCTCGCCTCTGGGAATGCTTCTCTAAACAATACTGTATAGTCTTTAACTCAGTTTTGAAACTGGGTAGAGAAGAGATGAGGTGTGCATGTGGGGGAAGAAGGTTCCAGGAGTAAGGGGCAGCAAACAAGGGATGAATTCGGGAGGAGGCAGTGGTAGTCCTACACTGTGACAGGAGACCTTGACTACAAGAGTGGAGGGTGCGAGTAGGAATGTAAGGAGAAAGAAGGTCAGATAAGTAAGGAGGGGCCAATCCATGGAGGGCTTTGAAAGTCAATAATAAAAGCTTGTACCGGATGCGGAAGGGGAGCCAATGAAGGAAGGATAAAATAGGAGAAACGTGTGGTTATTTGCAGCAGCATCTGAGGCAAAAAACGGTCACCCACTAGCCGGGTAGACCATTTTGCCGCTAGAGGCGGCAAAAACTACAAGCCCCAGTATGCATATATTAAAAATCCAAAGCATTACAGACTGATACCACTTTTAAACTGTGATTATAAAATCCTGACATCAATCTAAGCGGAAATACTTAAAAAAAATAGAAACATGGTTATTTCTGTATTGTAAGGGATGAGTGATGATGTCTTCAACTGTTTTCTTGTATGTGCTGCAAGGATGTTAACTGCAGTGAGCTCCCAAGGACCACTGAATCTCTCTGAAGTTGCTAGTTGCAGGAAATCCAGCCACAGGAAAATAGCTGGATGTGTCCTCACTCATTTCACTGCTCTCCAATCACACAAAAATGGCTGAATTGGGGGTGGACTGCGCTGTTTACAAGGTGAACATGTCCAGAGGAGGGCGAGCCAAATGGTGAGAGGGCTGGCAGCCATGCCCTATGAGGAGCAGTTTAGGGAGCTGGGAATGTTAGGCCTGATGAAAAAGTTAAGGAGCAGTGGATTCAAACTAAAGGAAAAGAAATTCCATGTAAATTTCAGGAGGAAATCCCTGACAGTCAGAGCTGTTCAACAGTGGAATAGGCTCCTTCAGAGTGTAGTGGAGTCTCTTTCTTTGGAGGTTTATAAACAGAGGCTGGATGGCCGTTTGTCAGGGGTTGCTTTGACTGAATTCCTGCATGGCAAGGGTTGGACTGGATGGCCACTGTGGTCTTTTCCAACTATGATTCTATAAGGGTTGGGGGTGATTTTGGTCATTGCATGGTTGAAAGAGTTCTGACCTATAACCACAATAAAAGTGAGTTGCAATGGCATAATGCTGACTTACACCATTGTAAATCATTAACAAGACACCAGCCAATATATTTTAAACCACAGAAATAAAGAAATTAAAAGTGGAGACAAAAAGACATAAAGAAAGGAAGTTAGACACCTAACGAAATGAAACCACTCCCAAGAATGCTGCTCTCAGTGGAAAGAAACTAAATTGTGAAGCCCACTAGGGCTACTCAGCTTTAGAGTATTCTGATGGTTGCTCTGGAAGCAGAACCTTTTCTGTGTGGCACCAACCATAAGAAATATGTCTGTCTTGATTGAATGTAAGTTACTTCTTTATAAATAAGAAATTTATAGTGTCGCCTGCATTGATGTTCATGAATTCGTTAATAGCTTAAGTGAAGTTTGAGATGCAGCACCTGCATTCCTTAATTTTTTCACACCTGGTTCCATGCAAATTGTATCCAACCCAGCTAAATTCTGACCCACCCACCCACCCACCCCGGACGTTTATCAGTTTGTCTTCTTCTGTCTTAAGTGTCAAGTTTGATCTGAAGTGGTTCACAATAGTGTCTTCTAAAGCAAGAAATAAATCTATGAAGTCGAAGGCTTTCATGGCCAGCATCCATAGTCTATGTGCTTTGGAGAGTTGATGGATTGGGCACAAAATCTTATTGTATTAATCTTGCACTACACCAAGTTTAGTAATTGTGATTAAGCATGTGTATTTGTACAGCGTAACAATCGAATAAATACGAATAATACCGATGCAGCAAATTGAAGTTGAAGCACTGTTTTCTATACTTATATATTTCGGGTTATGAATCCTCTCTGGATGTAGTTAGTCTTGTGCTCCTGACTAGCTCCTGTGAACCCCAGTTGGTAGTAGCTGTGGTGACTGGGAGTGGCGAGGCTTGTAGTCCCATATAGCAGGAGGGCATCAGGTTGGAGAAATAGCTTGCCACTAGAAGCTGGCTTATTTATAAAAAGTTTCTAGATGTCTGAGAAATTAATAGAATCCTTCCCTTAAATATAATCGCTGTATTCCAAGAATCTGGTATACCTTCTTTTAGAAAGGCCAACTAGTCCTGGAAGTCTCATTAATTTTCATATTTTTAGTACCGAGATCTCTATTTTTGTGCTAAATGCATGTAATATTTTCCATTGATCTTCAGGCAGTTTAGTAATGTTTTGTTTTTCCAAATATATCTTTATTTTTTATTTATTTCTTGCTCTTCTCATTTTATCTTTATGTAAATTAGAATAGTATTCACAAAATATTGCTTTATATGAATCTTGTTTTGTGTACGATTTTCCTTTACAGTCAATTTGTTATTCTCTTTTCTGTATCGTTAACTTCTGAGGCAACCATCTCCCTCATTTGTTTGCCTGCTCAAACTATCTTTGTCTACAGTCTTAATTTCTTTTCAGTTTCACTGTTTATTTCAACATTTAATTCCTTCTGTTGAATCTCCTCCACAATCTTTTGCTTTTTTTTTCCATTCACTTACATCCTTTCTGCTCTTAATTTGATGAATGTGTCTCTTACTGACATCCCAAACAGTTTTCATTGCTATAATCTCCTTGCATTTTTTTTCTTTAAAGTAGAAATGAAGCTCTTCCTTTGTTTTAGTCAGATCATTATGTTCCTTAATCAGGATATCTAGGAAAGAAGTAAGATGTCCAGAGAAGAATTAGAAAAGATCTAAATGTGTGGTGGTTCTTTCACAATTATCTGACAAATTCAAAATAGACTTGAAATTAGAGGGGTTGGAGGAAGAAAAGAATGAATTAATCATGGTGAAGCAAGAAAATAGCAGTTTTATAAAGTTTTATTGAAATGGGAGTAGCTATGAATGATACAGTGATTATGTACAGCACGCTATACAGTTGCCCTTCCTAACTTGCAGATCTTGGATCCAAGCCCTCGATTGCCTGCAAGAGTGGCAACATAAGCTGTTTTCAATGGCATGCGCGCACAGGCTGTGCGCACGGGGGTGTGCCCATTCAAACCTATGAAGTTTGAATATGTGTGAGCCTCCATTTGCGTGTGTGTGTGTGTGTGTGTGTCCGGAACGGATTCCCTGCAAAAACAAAGGGCCAACTGTAGTTGGATCATTTGGAAAGTTCGTGGAAAAAGATGCATAAATGTTCTGTCAAAACCTCAAAGAAAACTACTATAAAATGTTATATTGCTGGCACTTAACACCATTAAAGCTGGCAAAAATATTTAAATATATTGATAACAGATGCTGGAAATGTCATGGGAAAAATGGTTCATACTCTATGTGGTAGAATTGCCAGTTAGCTAAAAAATATTGGAGGAAAATTTGAAACTACTATGCCACAAATTCTTCGAATCACACCACATACCAACCCTGAGTTTTATCTAGACAATATGACGCACTTCATTAATAAAGAGGTAGAGGACAAGTAGTTGAAAATAATTTTATATATAACTTCAGCAACAAGACTTCTCTACACACAATAAGGGAAACTCCATCCAATTCCTACAATTAAAGATTGGATAATAAAACTTAAGGACATGAGAGAACTTCCATTCCAGACATTTACATAGTTCAACTAAGACAAAAATTGGGAGCCTGTTGTAAAATGCTGGGGGGGGGGGGGTGTGTGTGCAAAAATGTATGAAGAGGATTAAGTTTATGAAATATATAAAAACAACTCATTACTTGATAATTTGGGATTTAAGATATGGAATAAGGCTAAGATTCCTCTCACTCCAGTCTTAGAATCATACAGAGTTAAAGAGAATATGATCAAGAAAGAGGACTAATTTAAGGCATAGATATCATGAGTATATCGGAAGAATTATTTATTTCATTAATTTAGAAGGAATGTATTCATTTACCGAAATACTGGTTAGCTTGTATGCGAACACGAATTATCAGTTATGCTTGGTAGAGAGGTAAGGTGGAAATTTTTATTTAAATAGAAATGTATATACAGTGAGCCTGCGCCTTACGCAGGCTTGTTCAGCTTATGTGGAAGCCTCCAGGAGAACAGCGCGTGTGCCCACGGTGCATATGCATGGCCACACAGCAAGCATGAGCCCCATTATATCTAATGGGGCCCGAGCATATGTACTTTTTGCCTTACGGAAGGGGGTCCAGAACAGATCCCTCACGTAAGGCAAGGGCACAGTGTAATTTTGAAACTGATTTTATATATATACAGTGGACCCTTGCTATACGCTGGGGTTTGGTTCCAAGATCCCCCGTGTATAACAAAATCCGTGTATGCTCAAGTCCCATTAAGTATAATGACATAGCAAAATGGTGTCTCTAATAAAAAATGGAACATCAAGGTAAATTTATACTTTTTTGGAACATTTTCAAACCGTGTATGCTTGAATCCATGTATAAAAAATCCATGTATATGAAGGGCCGACTGTAATTAGGTAAGATATGCATATGATATAGATCATGTAAGAAGGAAAATTATCAATTTTTTAAATGAATTACAAAAGAAATGGCCATGTTTCTGAGGCTGCACTGTTTACAAGGTGTTTTTTGGGGAACATGATTATCAGTGTCCAACTGGCCGCAGAATTACATCCGACATTTATCAGCAGTGCTTCCAATCTCAGATTCTACTAGAGTATGACAATTACTGCTGCACAGAGTGGATTTGATTTAAATCAATTAAACCACTATTCAGAAAGACTCAATCATATAATCCCCCTCCCCCAAAAAGGGCACTCTTCCTTGCTATAAACTTAATACATATTTTATACACCTCAAGAGTTACCAAAGATTCATTCCTGCTGGTATGATCTTAAAAATTTGAACCAGATGGTTTCATTTTTAGAATACTTTTTAGATAAGTTTTATCTATCTATGTATAAATATACTGATTTGTTTATACTATTAGAAAGAGATTGTAGATATCTATCTCCAGTTTAACAGGTTAATCATTCATATTTGGACATTTTTTTCTGCTGTAATTTATTGGATGGAGAAAAATAATCATTACCTTAATAACAATTTAAATATGCTCACCTTACTGATAGGTAGAAGAACTTCATAAAAATATTCCCAAACTGAGTTTCTTATGACCTGTTGCCAATGCCATTATAGGTTTTCTCCTCCAGGGAAAGAATAACATGATACAACTCAGGCTATACACACAAAGTTCGAAAGATATGTGGAGTATTCTACTGAAAAGGTTTCACTTTCATTTTTACTGTTTGCTCCTCCCTCCTCACACTTCGCTTCTGTAGATTTATTCCACTCCCATCCCACTGAATGTTTTGAAACTTAGCATTTAAGAAGGGGCTGATTCTGTGTACATAGATTTACAAAAAGAACAATGTGACAGTGATCTCTGCGGACACAAATTCACTGTTTTGAGAACCCAAGCATCTGTGTTGTAACATCCTGTAGACAAAACAATTGCTGAATAATATTACAGAAACCTCTGGAAGAGCATGACACTGAGTGGATTAATGGAATTCATTTACCAAAAAATTTAACACTGCATGAATATACATTCTCATGTTACTTAATTAAAAACTGATCCCAGTTTCATGATGAATAACCTTTGGACCATAATGTATCTTAAACAGAAAACTACCTTTGGATAGATTTTCCCTCAAAAAGCATTTAATTTAAAATTATGGGTTTTTTCAATTAAAAAAAATCACTTTTATCCACCCTGCCACTGTGCTAGTGCAGGTCCTGTTTACACAAGGACACAGAAGACTACTCAAAGAGCCACAGTTAAAAGTACGCAACCTGTTCTTATAGAACTGGACTTCATTCATTAGAGAGATAGTAGTTTTGGCCAAAATTACACAGTCCTGCGATGAAAACATTTTTTGTTAAGATTTTATCTGTTTTTAATGTATTTTGGGATGTTGAATTTGAAAAACACAATAAAACTGTTGTATCACCCAGTTCTTTCACAAATTTGATATTTTTATCAATTCAGTTGTTATTCAGCTTTGATTAAATGTGGACATTGATGCTCCAGTGCAATTTTATTTAGTGCTTTTGAACAGTTTTTTGTATCTCACATCAGTAAAGTGTTTTGAAAGTCGTCTTACTCTTTGGAGGATCATTTCATTCAGTCAAATCAAAGCAAGTTATGAAAAATATGTACATGATAAGCAGATTTGAGGTCACTTTTGGATTTCAAACACCAAATTCCTGTAAGACCAGCATACATTTTTTTTTAAAGTTTTTGTCCCTCAATTTTGCAAGCCTCTGTTATTAGTTTAAAGGGTAGTTTTGATCCAAAGGAAAAGGTCTCCTAAGCATATTTGAATTTGTTAGAAAATGTATGTATTGCATTCTCCTTTCCCTCCTTAGATAGACAAGGACTTCCCTCTGTCTGTCTCATTCTATCTAAACATGTCTTGGTCACTCACTCTTGGATACTGTTTAACAGACTCACAAGATAATAAAAAGTCTCTTCTCAGTCTCATTCAGAGTAGCAGTCTCCTCTGAATGAACAGTCCCTGCTATATTAAAGATAGGTGAGATTTCATCTCTATACCCAAACCATCACAAGTTAGGATAGGATTTAGTTTGTTATGTACAGTGGGCCCTTCCCTTACGCAGGGAATCCGTTACGGACCACCACCCCCGCATAAGGGGAATTCTGTGTATGCTCAAGCCCCATTAAAAATAATGGGGCTAGTGCCGCAGTGCGCACACCACAGGTGCACACACCATTGCCCCTTCTGGGGTGTGCCGAGGCTTCTTCCGGCGTGGCTTTCAGCATATGCTGAAAGCCCTGTATATCAAACCCACATATGATGCGGGCACACTGTATTTATTAAACTCATTATTTGTTTTTAAACTACAATTTGCATGTTTGTCATTTTGGAGTAAGTAAGTATTCTTTAGGAAGGCAGATTTAGGATAAACAGTCTGACCCACACTTTTGCTGTTCTGCTGATGAAAGCTGAGGTCTAACAAGTTTAACTTTCATACTTGCATATTTTTGTTTCCTTTAAAAGGGTTAACATCCTGGAAACTAAAATTGCACCCCACAGAATTTTTTTACCACTAGGAATTTTTGGAGATCTTCCTAGGACTCCGAGATACCAGCTATTTTAAGTTTTTAAACACCCTTGAACTTGCCAATGCTGAAAAGATGATATAGTAAAACATTTGCATGATATATGCATTAACATTGCCCAGTCAAACTTTCCCATTCTTACAGAAGGATCTATGACTGAGCATTTTGTCTCCCAGATGTTTGTCATTTTAGAATTAATTTTACTTCTATAAGACATGCTGTCCTCAAATTTGCTTTTCAAAAGGCATCAACACTTAAGAGGCATGTCAAAACTGCCATCTACCCCTTTATGCATCATTTCCAGCAGACTACTAGTTTAAAGATTAAAACAGAGAGACAACTCACCTCTTGTGTCATTAAACTAACAATTGTAATTTCACTATTGAAAAAGGTTGCTTTTTTAAAAAAAAATAAATATCTGGATGCACAGTTTAGCTCTCATGTAGGTGGCAAAGCATACATGGTCATGGGTGGTCTAAACAGAAACATAGAAAAGCCAGTGCTATAGATTGGCAGTCACCTTCACCACCAGTCTTTACAAAGAAAAGAAAAGGCTTCTGGATTTCCAATTTTAAAGCAGAAAATCACAAGAAATATTTCGGCTGCTTCAATATGAAGTCTAACAATTCAAGGAAGATTAAGAACTCTTTTAAAACACTCCATCTGTACTCATACATCAGCTCTTTTCCAGCTCTTTACTTTGCTCTCTGAGTTCCCATGTAGAGGTTGTGCTTCTATCCTGTGTACAACAAAAATAAAACCAAAAAAGGGATTAAAACGTGTACTTTTTAACAAACAATACAGGCACATTCTTTAGTTCCCAAAAGCTCTATTAAAGACACCCCTTTTTAGAAAGTCTTTTTACCCTGATTTCCTCCTGGTCTTCTGTCCAGCCAGTTTTTTAAGCTGCATTGGCACTGGGAGGATGGTGAAGGAGGGCGAAAAACAGGTTTTCAGTATCTATAACAGTGTATATGCAGTAAAAAATGAAATAAAGCTGCGGCTGAGAAATAATGGGATTGTACTCTAGACGAGCTAACCGTATTCATGTATGCAGTGGTATATGGACACCACACGCCTTGATGCCACCCCACAGCCAGTATCATGCTGCCCACCCAGATGGTAGGCAGCATTGTGACAGTGCAGCGTTCATACGCCACATGCCATAGGTATGCCAAAAAGGCATCGCAGAGGCCAAAAAGCTGCCCTTTGTTCGGCACAAAAAGAAGCAGCATTTTGCAGCCTCTTTTTGCACTGGAAAAAAGCCAGAGTGGGGCCACAGTGTGTGATTGCTGCAGGGTCCACCTGGCATCACTCCACCCCTTTGGGCCGGTCTGTTTCGACCCTTAGTCTAAAAGATGCTGCAAGGCCTCTTTGCATACAGATATTTAAAAATATTTGTTAAAACATTTGAAAAGCTACTTTCTGGAATACAATTCCTAGAATCACCAGTTAGCATAGCCGGTCACCAGTCTGGCTAGGGGATTCTGGGAATTATAGTCTAACCAAATAACTTTCCCAAGTTTTGCTCCACACCTTATAGTCAGTCCTCAATCTTCATGGATTTCTTATCCACGGATTCAAACATCCATGGCTTGAAAATATTTTTAAAATATATAAATATATAGATTCCAAAAAGTTAAACCTTTATTTTGCTATTTTATATAAGGCACACCGTTTTACTACACCATTGTATATAATGGGACTTGAGCATCCATGAATTCTGGTATCCACAGGGGATCCTGGAACCAAACCTCAGCGGATACCAAGGGCTTACTGTATAATAATAAAAAACTATGTAATCAGTTATGTTCAGGTCAAACTCCCCATCTGTTTTTCTATTTTTTTAAAAAAACTGACTCGGCTGTTAGTAACAACATAGACTACTTGGCTCACAGAAGATCAGTACCAATTCAGATTTACTGTGAAAGCGCTCTCTCAAAACATGTATCAGGCCAATAAGAAAATCAAACCTTACCCTCAGGGTTCTTCTTTTTAACTATTATTTTTTTAATTAGTTGCCCTTAGTATGTATAGGGCAAGTAAGTTGATACCATTCTCTTTGCCTTTATCAGAAAAGCATGTCTGGGCACTTTAAATGTTCCAACAGGACTTCAGAACTGTCATGGTTTTCCTAATGCTCAAGAGCTTCACTTCTACTTAACAAAAAGAGCCAACATTTGGGGTAGCTTAGTACAGAACTGAGATGGGCAACTGCATGGCATTGGGCGGGGGGGGGGGCAGTTTTTGCCCCTGGAATTCACTGCGGGATACAAAGGGTATCAAAAATGCTCCCCAAAAATTCAAAATGAAGAGTTAAGTGTGGCTGAAATCTGCTTCTGGTTTTGAAAAGCCAACAGTTATCTGGTAACCTATTTAAAAGGTGAATTACTGTTCCTAGAGGCTTCTAGGAGAAACAATTCATCAAGGAGGTGGGGGGACAGAAAAAAGTGATCTGGGTAGTCTGGACACAAAAATAAGTTTGAGGGAGCACATTTTGCCCATGCCTTTACAAAAGGACAGTTTGCTTTGATTGAATGTGATGGTTCAGTGTAAAACAGTGTTCCTCCTGTTCAGTTTGCAGTTCAGCACATGCAAAAATGAAAGATCTGCCTGTTCAGAGTGAAGAAAAGTAGCACCAAAGCAAACTCAGAGAGGCGACATACTCAAAATGTCCAGCAAGCAGCACCTGGACAGAGGAGGAGACAAACCTTTATAGTGATACCATACAGAGAAAGGTCTTGACGCAGACTGTCACATGCTTGCAGAAGGGGAGCTCTCTCCTGCAATAGGCGCCGTCTTTCCTCTTTCTCCCGCTGTTTTGCTTCTTCAGCAGACAGACCGACAGTTGCTTCAGGTGCAGCGAGGGCAAAATTGCGCACTTTGCTTCGGAAGCTTACCAGTTCATCTATCACACTACAAAGCATGGCTGAGTGTTTGTTTTCTGGAGTAACCTGCATGTTATAAAACTGAAATCAAACCCAACATGCAACACCACACAGGAAGCTACTGTATACACTCATGTATAAGTGTAGAAATTTTAGTAAAAAAATTGACCCTAAAAACCTGAGTTGATTTATCCACAGGTCAATGTAAGTACTGTTCTTTATCTATTATTTAAGAAGGAACCATCCCCTGGCAAAATGCAAGAGTGTAATCTGTCCTGGGAACACTGACCCACCCACCTCTCTTCTTTCATCCATCCATCCTTTACAGTGAACACAAACAGGCCTGCTGGAAGTCTGAAAATTCTGAAAATTCGTTGGCATTGTTTTCCTTTGTTTCATTCTTTAGATCTTTTGTTACATGCCCTAACTTTTACTCTTAACTTATCCATGGGTCATATCAAAACCCGTAATTTTGGCCCCAAAACCTGCCCTCGACTTTACATGAGGTTGACTTATAGTTGAGTATATACAGTAGTTATGCAGTAGGTATACAACAGGACAAGGTGTGGAATCCACACACTACAATGCAACTGAGTCACTTCAAATACAACAAAATCTTTTGTGTGCAACAATGGTCACAGCAAACAGCCTAAACTTCCCTTACAGCAGGAAAAGGGAAGATAATACAGATACATTTTTTTACTGTGTAGACCAGAGGAAAGCAAACTGGACCCCTTTTGTGGCCACCATGCCCACAAGGTCCCCAACTGTCCTTAAAAAAATTAAAGCTTAATTTTCTAGCAATTTTTGTCCTAAACCATGGAGAAAGCCCTTCAAATATACAAAACCCCCACAAAAATACTCCCACACCCACAAGCATCCCAGAACCCCCTCTGCCTCAAATACCTCCATTTTTCTCTGCAGTCCCTCTCAAAATAGTGACAGTAATTGAGGTCCCACCACTTCTTGTCACCATTTTGAAAGGGACTGCAGAAGAAAATGGAGGTATTGGAGATTATTGTCAAGAGGGAGGGGGGTTGAGAGGACTTAGCCCTGGCCCCCACATAGGTGGGGCATGTCCCCAGCAGCTCCCAACAAGCTCTACATGCAAAGTTTCAGGTTCAAGCTTTCCGGGCGGGGAGGATTTCTGTTTTCTGACCATGACCCAGGACAAATATTTTTTGATGAGAGGAGAGACACTGCTTGGCTGAACAGAACAGTGGTCAGTCTCCTATGATTCTACACACTGTTATCTGGGATAAAGGGGACTCATTCTTACACAGCACAAAGGGTCACAGGCAATCTGTTTGTTCAAAACTTGGAGTCTCCCTTTACAACGAACACGCTTTTACAGTACTCTCTTACCTCTGCTTCAGAGAGGGTGATCCCAACTGTGTTAAGAAATTCCACTATATAGGAAACAATGGCTCCAAACACAACACCGCTTCGAGGAGATCCAGTTTCCTGCTTTCAAAAGCACATACAAATACATACAAAAGAGCTGATGTAACTATAACAGTTCGCGATGGTGACCAACGCCTCTCTGCACATGAACAAAAGATGAAAGGGAACCATTCTCCGCTTGCAGAAGGCAGCTTTGCAGAAATCTCATTATCTGAAACCTTTCCTAAACCCTCTTCTTTTTTAACAGCAAGAAACTCTTAACTGCAGTAATTGGCCATAAAGCTGTATTGCCAGGATATTTTAAAAGCACGAGATACCCTATATGTGAGCAGGGTGAAATATAAATTGTATTTCTGATGTGGATAGACAATATTTGGCACAGAAAGTAGCTTTCTTAAACCATTGTGTTTTCCCCTCGTAGCTCTCATTACTGCAAAGGGCGGGGGATGAAAATACACACTGTTCAGTGAAAGGCCTGCAGAGCTTCTGGTCTTTTACTTTTTTCTTCACAACATTTGCCAAATACATAGCTTTTAACACTCTGCACCAACCAAGAAAAGCTACATAAGCAGGCTGTGCATGAGTAATGTACAGAGGAACAGCTGTCTCCCATTCATAAGATTCTGCAATCCTATTTAAGGACTCTACTAATGGATTCAAGGTCTAGAACGGGCAAAAATCAGCTTTCCCTTTAAGAACTTCACACTTCTCTAGCTTTTATGGTTGCAAAGACAAGGCTGAAAGTATATGAATCATGCTAAGGAATCTTAGAAACCAGGAAAAGCTAAGTGTGTGTTTACACAGGTGTACATACACACAACAGTGAATGGGGCTTTAGGCTTCCCTTGGGCAAGGAAGCCAGCTTTTGCAGTCTTGACTCCATTTAAGTCACCAAGAGACTAGTTTGGATGAGGAAAGCAAGCAAACATGACATCATTTGATTTGTACTATTTGTAGGGCTTTCATAATCCAGCTTTCTCCTGATAGGGAATACAAGTAATCTTCATGAAATATTATTATATTTGCAATACTGGAGGCAGTGAGGGGGACAGGAGGAGCAGCCCATGGGAAGTTATGTAACACAACCTTGATTATATAAATGGACCTCAGGCAAGGTAAGCTAAGAGTCAGAGCAAGGAGCAGAGATATCTTAGTGAAGATCACAATTCCAGGAAATCAATATAACAGCAGGCAAGATACTGGAAATAACAATGTTGGAGATGATGGATTGTATACAAACAGATACTGACTGAGTTAATATATACATCATGGTTCAACAATGTCCTCCCAATCCAGTACCCAGTTACATTATTTTCTTTTTATCACAGATAATTGTATGTATACACATACATAAATTTATCAGATATACAGCCACAGCAGTAGAGATTCACTTTATTCAGCTGCACCTCTGAGAGATATTTTTTAAGTGTGACTGAAATTAAGAATTCAGTGATCTACAATTTGTAACCCTTTAAGAGTAACCCATTAGACATGCCATGAAAAGGTCACTGACAAGGAGAGTGAAGCCCACTTTTCTCAAAGCACAAATTTCAGGAAAGTCAACACCATTCAAAATACTAATTGGAATTTGGCCTCAGACACAGTATTTGGCACCCCTTGACTATCAGATCTCATTTAATAACTAATGCAGTGCAGCCACTGAGGATGAGATTTAATAGGTGTGTGTGTAGACACCACTGAACCAGAATTCATTCCTCTATGTCTTTTTTTAAAAACCCTGAAGATGTTCTGCAGAAAGAGGAAGCCAGTTCCACTTTCTCACTGCCCTTCCTCCCATTTCTGCCAAATCTCTGCTCTTTCTGCCCCCTCCCTGACATATCCTATGCTTTTTCTGGAGGTAAACAGTTCTCATTTACTTAATGTAAACTGCTTGCTCTGTTGAGTGGTGACTGCACATTGTCCAGTCCAACACATCAACAGCAGCACATTTGCTGTTGCTCTCATCTGGATGCAAGCAAGGAAAGTGGATTTCCCAGCAGGTTTTTCCCAGTTTCTCCTTGGTTGCTGTTGCTGGGCTTTGCTTAGGTTCTGGTGGAGTAAAGAAAGTGAATAAAGCATCCCCTGAACGTGATTGTTTGGGCTTCCAAGTTCAGGAGCTGTTATCTGGTCTACCCATCCTGTATGTTGGTGCTTTGTTGCTGCTACCATGGGATCCACCAAGCTGCTCTTTAGCAGGAATAAGGCACAGCAGTTCTTGCTGTCATCCCAGTTGGGGCTACAGGGTTTGTCATCACAATGGGAACAAAAAGACAAAAGGAAAAGCAAGAGGCAGAGTGGGGCAATCTCCTTGCTTGTACCATATTTCCAGCCAAGTATGTGTGCATGTTAAAGAACAGCTGAAAAGTTTGCATGCACCTGGGAGGAGGATTCAACATATTCACCAGCCATATAAAAAGCCATATTACCAAGTGAGGTGTGACAAGAGAGCTAGCCCATCACCACCTAAAAGCTGAGCACTGCAACTGCACTCGAAGATTAGCACCCGGTATCTCTTCAAATCTACATTATAATAAACCAGCACTTGATGATGCTGGGAGAATGAGGAAGAGCAAATGTACACAGGCTTTGAAAGGTGTATCATCTGGCCTTTCAGGAATAAACACAGAAACAGACAGTGTAAATAATGGACAAAGCTAGTACAGAAGCAAATCATTTAGTAAGCCCTCTAGAAACACAGCATAGCAAGAGATGGGCACTCTGAAGCAGAACAAGAGCAGTTTTAAACTGTTTGGAAAGGCAGTTTATATAAACCACTGCCATGGGAGGCAAATTCATCTGCCCCTTTTTCCTGCCTGTTCCACCAAAGCAACTAATAAACTGATCTGTCAGATCAAAAGTGTAGACAACTGTCGCTTTCTGATCTTTGTAGCCTAATGGGTTACCTTAGTGACGGCCTTAAGCTGTCTGTTGCCATGGTGAATGAGGTCCATAATTGCACCAACAGCCCTGGGGGTGTCAAAGTCATCGGCACAGGCGGCCCTTACGGTTGCTTTAGTGTGAGCAAGCCTTGAAGGGGGAGGAGGAGGAGGAATTTTAAGACAAAAGTATCAAAACCTTATTTAAGACACCAATCTGCTGATAAAATACATTCTAGGTGGAAAAATTCATGTTATTTCTACCATCATTTGGTGCACAGTCATGTTAGGCATTAATAAATTCACTAGGCAAAAGTTAGGTACATGTTTCATCCACCATGGAAGGAAGTACTTAACACTGGAAGGATCAAGCTACAATTTACAACAGATAATAATTGTTAACTCGTCACTAGGAGTTATGAAGCTCTGTCATCTAGTAGCTAGACATATTTTCAAAGACAAGAAATAACATTTGAAAGTCATTTTACATTTCCTTTCAAAAACCCATTGGAGCTGCTTTGAGTTGGACCCAGTTATTCATATTTAAAGAACACCTGCTTGACCATGAAAACTTACCAGGTGACCTTGGGCAAATCACATTCTCTCAATCTCAAAGGAAAGCAACAGGAAATCCTCTCTAAAATAGTCTTGCCAAGAAAACCCTGTGCAAGGTTATCTTAGGGTTGCCATTAATTAGAAATGACTTGAAGACACATAGCAGCAGCAGCAGCAACATTAATGGCCTATGTCCAATGTCATAGAGCTGGTGCAAAGCCCACTGCAGTTACAGAGTCAGCACAAGGGCAGTAACCAACACATCTCTCATTACGCAAATGGTTACACAAACAATTGCACATCTACACACTGAGTGGTGCGATTTGCACCACTGCATTATGATCGATTTAGCCAACAGGACTAAGATACTTACAAAGGACACTGTTGTCATTACTAGTTGCCCTCAAGTCAGCCCTGACTCATAGCACCCTGCAGATGAGACATCTCCAAGATCCTCTGTCCTCAACTATTCTGCTCAGGTCCTGCAAATTCATGCCTGTGATCTTTCTGATTTAGTCTATCCATCTGGCGTGTGCTCTTCCTCTCTTTCTGCTGCCCTCTAACTTTCCTATCAATATTTTCTTTTCTATGACTCATGCCTTCTCATGAAGTGGTTAAAGTAAAAAGCCCCCGTTTTGTCATCTTGGCTTAGCTTTCCATTTATTTGAACAGGTCTAGGTCTGACTAGAGCCAGCATGGTGTAGTGGTTTGAGTGCTGGGCTATGACTATGGAGACCAGGGTTCCATTCCCTGCTTAACCATGAAACCTATTGGGTGACCTTGGGCAATAAGTCACACTCTCTCAGCCTCAGGGGAAGGCAATGGTAAACCTCCTCTGAACAAATCTTGCCAAGAAAACCTCATGATAGTCCACCTTAGGGTCACCATAAGTTGGAAATGGCTTACAGGATCACAACAGTAATGGCAACAAGCCTGTAACCAATCTGGAATGTTGCTCTCTCCAAGTCAATTCACTATAGCAAGTGACCAATTTAAAATGGCAGGACTGAGGTGAGAGATACTGAGCACTATGGGAGAAATTCTTCCACTTGTCAGAACAGCATGTTACTAATAGACAGTGTTTTTTTGTTTATTAAGATGAGAAAAGTTATTGATGATGTATTTCTTTCTGCATAGTCTTCCAACACAAGATTCAGCCTGCTTGTCCACTGCAGCTTGCACATGCCAGCACTTCAAAGTAACAACTACTTACTAATAGCAAGTTGCTTATAGTTAGTACATATAATGAAGCTACATGTACACTGCACTGTAATTTTAGTTTAATTTAATTTTAATTGCCTACAAAATAACTTCCTTTTAGTTAAGGGCTATGCGGGCTCACTAAACAGTGAGGGGGGAAGGAATATCACACCATTCAATTAGAAAGATTGTATGTATAGCGCTGTGTAAATTTACAGCGCTTTATAAATAAAGGTTAATAATAATAATAATAATAATAATAATAATAGTTCAAGTGCTGGCTTGTACTCTGTTGTGGGGATAAAAAGATAGAGAAGAGGACACTGTGTTTTGTACCACAGGCCAGTTGGCTTTGAACACTCAAGCTTTTAAAGAAGCAACTTAAAGGTAACTACACAACCTTTTTAAGAAAACTGGAATTGCTTTTTTTGATTGAACTATGTTAGTAACTGGGGGCACTTGGCATTACAACTGCAATTCATTCCTTTTTAAAAAATAACATTCAAACTACTGGCGCCCATACTCTTGAGGGCCAACTCAATATGATGGCAGCAGGTCTGTATCCAGATATGCCTAGCCACATTTAAACTGGTACATAAGAGATGGCAAACCTTCTCAGTTTCTGTGGCTTACCATGCCACAGGCTATTCAGCTGTGACTGTTTGTATGTGACTAGGATTTAACCAAATGGTAGGGAGAAATCTAGATTAGACCTTCAACCTCTGAAGTCGCTATGTTTTGTTGCAAATAAAGCTGTGGAAATGCAGACATGAATATGTGAGTCATTTATGTCTGGTGGGCACTCCCACAATGCACACTTCAAGAAGTGGAGGAATCTAGTTTTTCTTGCCATTCTTGGAGTGGAAGAATCTAGTTTTTCTTGCCATTCTTGGAGTGGAAGCCAAAATCCGACCATATCTCTCCGCCTCTACTGCCAAGATCCTGGTCCATGCCCTAGTGATCTCACGACTTGATTACTGTAATGTCCTCCTGGCTGGGCTTCCTCTTTCTCACCTCCGTCCTTTAATCTCTGTCCAGCATTCAGCTGCACGCATTATCACTTCCACCCACCGCTCTGACCACATTTCTCCTGTGTTGGCATCCCTTCACTGGCTCCCTCTCCCTTGCCGCATTCAGTATAAGCTCCTGCTGTCGACATTCAAAGCCCTCCATGGACTGGCCCCTCCTTACTTATCAGACCTTCTTTCTCTTCACCTTCCCACCAGGGCCCTCCGTTCTGGTAGTCAAGGGTTCCTGTCTCAGCCCAGGATTTCCTCTGCCCCATCCCGGATTCGCCCCTTTTCACTTGCTGCCCCTCACTCCTGGAACCTTCTTCCTCCACAAGCAAGAGCCATCACTTCTTTAACCAGCTTCAAAACGGAGCTGAAAACCATCCTATTCAGAGAAGCTTTCCCAGGCATCGCATAATTGTCGCTTACTATCTGATGTTCTGTTGTTGGCTGTTTATCGATCCATTTCCTGTATTCCTATGTACTGTATATGTATTATCCTACTTGTGATTATGTATTTTCTCTGGATAATGATTAACCATCCATTATGAAGCCTTGCCCTCCCTCCAGTCCATCTGCCTTGGTCCAGACCTCGGAGGTTGAGAGGAACTGCTGGACCTCTTACCCTTTCTCGTCACCACTCCCTTCTCCTTCTGTGTCATGTCTTTTTAGATTGTAAGCCTGAGGGCAGGGAACCGTCTAACTAAAAAGATTGCATGTACAGCGCTGTGTAAATTTACAGCGCTTCATAAATAAAGGTTAATAATAATAATAATAATAAGTAGTAACAGTTCTTGTAATTGCACTATGGGAATACCGACCAGAATTGGAATTGACAGGTCTAGAACAGCAGACATTTCATTTGCTAGCAAACATGCTGACTGAAAATTATTGGTGGCTAGAGTAATAATTGAAATGTGGAAGACATGAACAGTATTGAAGATGATGTATTATATTACATTCAAGGAAGGTAAATCTATTTCCTGAGGAATATAAGAGATTTATGTGTTATTGGGAAAGAAATTATGCACAATCTGAAGCTGATATCCAGGGGAATATGGCTTTTTTTTTTTAATATGATAGAACAGATTTTGATTCATGATCCCACAGTGAATCAATAGAAATGATGTATGATTGCTTCATTATATGACCTTTTTTAAAAAAAACAACAACCCAGTTTCTGCTAATTAACAAAGAACAAGACAGTTGAAGGCTTTCACAGCCGACATCCATAGATTTTGTGGGTTTTCCAGGCTATGTGGCCATGTTATATGAGTTTATTCCTGATGTTTCACCAGCTGAAGATGCCAGCCACCGATGCTGGTGAAACATCAGGAATAAACTCATATAGAACATGGCCACATAGCCTGAAAAACCCACAAAAAACTAAAGAACAAGACAACTCAAGCAAATAAAAACAGGGGGAATAGAACACTTTAAATATGTCTGCATTCCTACACACTCTTTGCTAGCACTGAAAGATATGTATTTCTGAATAACATGATCAATGTCCTATCAAGTAGCATAATTCATTAAAAACCTTTTCACCAATTACAAAAATGTCCTTCAATAAACTGGCAGTAGATTTTTAAGACATTATTTTGAATGCAAGTGACTAAAAAAACTTCTTAGGAGAGTCATTTCCCCCCACACACATAGGACAAAATCCCTCTTTGGAGATGAAGCCTGTGGTGATCCACGTGCATACTGTATCATGCTTTTTCAGTATCCAAGTATGTGCATATTTTAGCACTTAATCAAAACATACACTATTTACAGATTAGGATCTCTTTAAACTGAGACCTTTGTTGTTGTGTGCCTTCAAGTTATTTCTGACCTATGGAAACCATTAAGCAAATTTACCATGGGATTTTCTCGGGTTGAGAGTGTATGACTTGCGTAAGGTCACCCAGTAGGTTTCTATGGTTGAGCAGGGAATCAAACCCTGATCTCCAGAGTTGTAGTTTAATGCTCAAAACACTACACCATGCTGATTCTGAAACTGAGGCTTAGTTTAAAAAAAAAAAAGAAGGAAGGAAAAGACATAAGGCTGGAACAGATCGGCAGTAAGCACCAGCCTGGGGACGTGGCATTTAGATGGCACACACCCCAACACAGTCCCCAAGCTGGCGTCCCACCACCTGGCCAATCAGACAGCGGGCAGCGTTGCTGCGCTCCGGTGGCGTGGCATTTATATGCCACACGCCACAAGAGCACCACAAAGCTGCGGTGGCAGTGGAAAAGGCACCCTATGGCTGACTCAAAAAGGAACAGCCTTTTGACACCTCCTTTTGAGCCAGAAATTAGCCGGATTGGAGCCTTGGTGTGCGGTTGCCGCAGCCCCAATCTGGCTCTAGAAGGGGCGGCATCACACCACCCCTTTAAGGCTGGCTGATTTGGGACAAGTTTACTTGCTTGCCTCATTTCTGTACAGTAAAATAAAAGCTGTTTCACATATAATGTTTTTATGTATACACCTGGAATATTTTTAAAACAAGCACATGAAAATGTATAATATGAATGTATACTTGATCCTGACTCTATTCATTGTTCTAGAAAGCAAGAACTGGATGTGATTTTTCTGTTGATTATACATTTTGCGTCAGTACTACATTTCCTCCTTGTTTTTAAATTTTATTTTAACTTTGCATGATATACGTATATATAAAGCCGTACAAATTAATACATGAGAAGGAAAAGGAAAATATATACATATGTACTTATATATATGTAAATTTATAAGCTAATTACTTCTGTTGTAAGGGCATAATACCTCCATTTTCTCCTTTGTAGTGTGTGAAAACCCTTAAATCTCTGTCCTTGAATAACATAAAAAACATGGCACTTTCACACTACACTATTATACCACTAAGATTTCATTTTCACTGCCACGGTTCCATCCTGCGGTATCAGCTGCACTGCAGGGGAAAGTTGTTTTGTACAGTGACAAACTTATATAGTTTAGGTCTGTATGTCTGTTTACAAGCCCAATGGAACAGTAAGATCTTCAACAGATGCCCTTCTCTCTATTCCACCATCGTCTCAAGCTTGTCTGATTTGCTCCCAAGCTTTAGAATCCCCTCCTTAGGGAGCCTAGAGCTGCATCTGCACTGCAAAAATAAACCAGTTTGATCCCACTTTAACTGCTATGGCTCAGTGCTATGGATTTCTGGAAACTGTAATTTGTTGTCAACAAACTACAATTCCCAGCAATCCATAGCACTGAGCCATGCCAGTTAAAGTGAGATTAAACTACATTAATTCTGCAGTGCAGATGCAGCCCAAGTTGGCTCCCTCCATCAACAAGTCAAAACATTCTTATACCATCAGGCTTTTAGAAACTGAGTGGAATAGATGGTCATGACGACCTGTGCTGTTTTGTGGCTTTTAAAAAAAATGAACTGCAATGGCTTTAACTTTAGAAATTGTTTAATTTTAAACAATATCTATATTCATATTTTATTTCTGCTTTTGTATAGTTTTTAAAATCTAAATTATTTTTAATATGTTGTATCGCTCTATTTCACAGGCTACTTAACTTTACTTATAGGCTTTTTAAAAAGAAATACCAGGAAATCCTTGGGTGTCAGAAGCAGTAGCTCCTTCACATTCTGTTACCTGCATGGGTAAACCAGGCCAACCACACACATACAAATGATAAAATCAGCCATTTCACTCACCTCTCCCACAGAACATCCTCCTTAATGTCTTCACAGAGAAGTTGCCCTTTCATATAGGCATTCACGCTACTCAGAAAGGAACAGATAATCTGCAGGATACTCTTTGCATCACTCATGTTGTCGTCACTGTATTCTATAGCTTAAATAAACACACACATATATATGTTCAGTTACACAAGGCAAGATTAAAATTTCAGCAATATTAAACAAAGAGAAAATAATGTTTTAAACAAACACAAAAAGAACAGCTGTGCTCACCACATTCCGGCCCATGTCATCTCTTGATTACAAAGCAAATGAATGGGGGAAATGGTGAGGTGGCTGGGGAGTAGTCTCATTTCACCAAACACAACACTAAAACTGTATGTGTTTCTCTTTCCTAAAGTTATACAATGTCAACTGGGATAGACAGAAAATATACCAGAGGTGAACCCAGCAATCTTGTATTCTGTGGTTCCCAGATTGCCAGTTATTAGACCCCCTCTTTCCCAGGATATCATTCATCAGTATATACCCAGATTTTGTAGTTTCTTCCTCATTCTAGAGTTACCAGAACAAATACATGAAGGGGGCTCATCTATCTTTAATAAGTGTTTAGAAGATAAAATTTCAGCATGTGTTACTTGTTCCCTGGATGCTTGATGAACAACACCTGGTTGAGTTGCCTTCTCTACACAACCATTAAAGGTATAGGAAAACTCCACTCCAGCATGTAAAATGCTGGGTTATCTTGGACCTGCGTCTCTCTCTCTCTCAGACACACACATACCCCCTTAATCTATTTCATAGGGATAATGCAAAAATAGAAAGGGATATTAGTCTTCCAACTGTTTTCTTTCTGCCTCCCCTCAACCAACCCAGGGCTAAATCTTAAGATTCACCAAAAAAAAATTAAAAATGTACCAAAAGTACTTCCAAAACTATAAAACAAAACAAAACAAAACAAACCCCCGCAAACCCCCATCTGAAACAAAAACAGAAATTTCAAAACAACAATACAGATGAATGTACAAAACCAGTGTCTTACAATTGTGGCATGGATAGGAAGCCATATAGTCCCATCCCAAGTCATATGAGTTTGATTTACCTGACCTGTATCTGCTCCGTAAACAAAACATTCTGAACTGATCAGATGAAAACTCTTTCAGGAAATCCTAAAGATAAAAAGAAGATGAAGTAAGTTCTAACTCTTGCTCTAATAACAATTATGACATGATCATTAAGAACATCAGCTATTGTATGAAGAGACCTCAGGATTCCAAATTTTTATACTAAAATGTAGCACACATCCAGTTTTTAATGGGAAGGGAAACCACAATGTTCATGGATAATTTATTTGCACAGGTCTGTGATTGCAAGGGGTTTGGGGCAGTTTTCAGTTTTCAATGGAAGAATTATCAGACACACAATTCCCAATCTTTCTACATTCCTCAAAACTCCAGTTTCTTTGCTGTTATAGACTTCTGATGCCAATAATCTTCCTTACATATGTAGCAAGAGAGCTGTGTGAAGAACCTGGTACAATGACAAGGAATGTTGAGCTTTCCCTTAAAAGTAAATAAAGCAAGCTTCTAGTTCTCATGACTGCAGAAAAGTTTGAATACAGAGACTACAAAATGGATAAATATTCAAGGATGGTACCTATCCCTGGAGAAGCCAGCATGGTGCAGTGGTTTGAGTGTTGGACTACAACTCTGAAGACCAGGGTTCAAATCTCTTCTTTCCCACGGAAGACCACTGTGACCTTGGGCAAGTCACACTCCCTTGGCCTCAAAGGAAGGCAAAGGCAAGCACCCTCTGAGAAAATCTTGCCAAGAAAATCCTATGATAAACTTGAAGGGATATAACATTTAACACAATACTATTCTATCATTTTGTCTCATTTCTGAGACAGAATATATGAGGGCAGGTGGAGAAATATAGAGATTTCTGCCAACAAGTACAATTGGCCCTCTGCATTCGCAGCTTTGACACGTTTTTTATTATTTGCAAGGTCATGGCTGTGTGTGCAAGCACTACTACTACAAATCCCTCCCTGGGCTTTTTCCCTCAGGAGAAAAGCCCAGGAGGAAGACAGCCGGAAGGGTGCATGTGCCAACCCGGCCTCTTCCCAGTAGGATAGCTGTTTTCTCCAGGCAGCTATCCCACCAGGAAAAGGGGGAGGATTGATCCCCCTGCCCCTTTCCCAGTAGGATAGCTGTCTGAGGAAGATAGTTATCCCACCAGGGAAGGGGCAGGGAGCCATTTAGAGATGGGAGGATGAGAGGAAGAAGAAGAGCACGCATGCCCGCTCCTCTTCTCTTGCCCACCCATCCCTTTAACTGGCTTCCGTGTGAGGGGTTATTCACATTTTTGCCACATTCGTAGGAATCTTATTCCCCTAAGCCCCACAAGTGTGGAGGGCCTACTGTATCCTGTTAGTAAATTTGATTAAACTTGACTGAAAGTATTTAGCACAATTCCATAAAGGGGAAAGCATGCTTCAATAGGTATTTGGAATCTGCTCATTTCCAAACCAGGAAGACAAAAAGCAAAGCAGTCCTTTTGCAGATTTTTAGATGGGAGTTTTCTCACGACTCAACAGAAGCATGTCTGGGTCAGTAGAATAAAACTAACTTTCAAGAGAGGATTGAGATGGTTATAAAAGAAAAAATATCTATCATTTACCATATGTACAAACTAGCCTAAGAGAAAAACATCTCAAAGTTAAAACAAAAAACTGATGCGTGAAGGACACAAAGAAATCTTTAGCTTTAAAGAGAAAGCAACCTTTGCTTATAGGAAATGCATCCTCACATCTGTTGCACTGTTGTTGTTGTGTCCCTTCAAGTCAGTTCCGATTTATGGCAATCCCAAATTGAGCCTGCCATGGAGTTTTCTGAGGCTGAGACTGTGACTCACCCAAGGTCACCCTGTTGGTTTCTTCAGCCAAATGAGGGATTGAACCCTGATCTCCAGAGTTATAATCCAACACTCAAACCATTACATCACACTGGCTCTCCCTTACATCTGTACTCCAATTGTATGTAAATATTTTTATAATATAGTGAAGAAGGTGCTATATTTGGACCATGAAGATTGCAGCTTAAATTCCTCACTCTGTCATGATGTTCTAAGACTGATTTTTAGTAAGACAAGAAGCTCTTATATGGAGTAATCCTAACTTTATTCAGAACTAGACTGTGTTTAGAATTTACTCCAAGCTAAGTGTATAGAGTAGTACAGCCTTAAACTGCAATCCTAGAATGCACTGGGCTAACTGTTGACTATGCAGCACTTTGCAGAATTATCTGCACACACACTTTGACTTTTCCACATTTTTTGTGTCACAACTTGGAATTGTAATTGATTTTACTGGCAATTTGACACTCTGAAGGCACAAAATACAGTCAGCCTTCCAGATCAAGGAATCCTGTGTCTACAGATTCAACCATCCCATCTTGAAATATATATATATATATATATATATACACACACACACACACACACACACACGCAAACCTTGATTTTATTATTTTATATAAGTGGCAACATTTTACTATATGATTGTATACAATGAGACTTCAGCATCCACTGATTTTAGTATCCACAGAAGGTCCTGGAACCAAATTCCAGTGGATTCCAAGAGCCCACTGTATCTGTATCCGTACACTTGACACTGTGAAGGTAATCAACACCGTGAGGATATGAAATATTTTTATAATGGCCCAAAAGCTGAGTACACAAAAATAAAGTGAAACTTGTAGGTTGTATAAGCATTTATTCCCTTTGCTGTGACACATCTAAATAAGCTATTTTGTGACCCACTGCTTCCAGAACTCTTCTTTGTGAAATTCCAGGGCCACATGATCTCAGATGAACTATATCTGTGTCTGGAAGGTTACAACATTTAGTGCAACACACATCTGAATAAACAGCATTACGAAGACCAAGGAACTATAAAAACAAACCAAGAGAAATTTGTTCAGAAGCACCAATCAGGGTTGGGTTATCAGAGCACTGTTAAATTAGTTAATACAAAATGGAAAGAATATGCATCAACTGCAGCTCCACTTAGAGAAGGCAATCCATCAAAACTCAGTAGTCAGATAAGGAGGCATTGGTGAGGCAACGAAGAGGCCAACTGTAACTCTAAAAGAGCTGAAAGATCCACAGCTCAGATAAGAGAAACAGCCCGTGGGACAACCAGCATCTGAATACTCTACAAAGTTGGTCTTTATGGAAGAGAGGTGGGGGGGGGGGGGGAAAAATTACTGAAACAATCCCATATCCCATTTGGAATCTGCAAAGAGACACTGAGAGTCACAGCAAACATGCAAGAAAGGTTTCTCAAGTCTGATAAGACCAAAATAGAACTTTTTCGCCTTGTTGCGAAATGCTGCATATGGTGCAAAACCAACAGGGCACATTGCCCTGAAACTGCCATCATTATGGTAAAGCATGCTGGTAGCAGCATCACCTTCAACTGAGACCAGGAGACAGGATTGAAAGCAATATGGATGAAGCCAAACATAGGATAATTCCAGAGGTTGTCTGAGTCTGGACATCACCTGGAATTGGGACAGTTTTTTTTACCTTTTAATAGAATGGTTCTAAAGAGATTAACACTAGATGGTTTAAAACAAGAACTTGAATGTCTTAGCATGGTCCAGTGAAAGCCCAAACTTCAATCAGATTGGCAATCTATGGCAACACATCCAAATTACAGTATATTAACAGTGGCCATCCACACTGACAGTGGGAACCTGGAGCAATTTTGCCATGAAGAATGAACAAAAATGGGACAATCTAGATAGAGCAAAGTGGATAGAGATTTACCCAAGATGACTTCATACTGCTACTAAAGGTGCTTCTATCAACTAAGGTGGTTAATACTTATGCAACCAAGTTCCAGGTTGTTTTGGTATTAACTTCCATGCTGCAATAAAAGTATTTTAACCTAAAGTGTTGAGCATGTTGCATACATCACATGGTAATTAAATCCAATTAAATACATCCCAATTTCAGGTTGTAACACAATAGTATGTGGAAAAGCCAAAGAGAGGTGAATACTTTTTATGTGTAAAGAATTATGTTATACTGTACTGCAACCCAGAGAATACAAATGGGGTAGAGAGAGAAAAAAATCCATTAACTCTGGAGTAAGAGCAAGAAAAAAATGTACTGTAATAAATAAGAGTTTAAAAGCCCAGTCAGCAAAAGGCTTCAGGGCAAAGAGTTAAAGATACTGTACAATGAAATAACCTCTTGTTTTTCACCACAACCTCCACTGCAGGAAGAAGGATTAAAGTAAAAATCTTTTTAGGCACCAAGTGTAGTGCTCTTTGACACTAAGGTTGCAACCTTTGGGAGTAAATCCCATTGAATCGAGAGTCATGTCTGACTAGGCACTGCTCCCACTGCTAGTCTCCAAGAGTTCTATCTAGCCAACCATGGGACTTTCTATTCCTCTCCTCTGCTGCTTCCCTCTACCCCACACCCCATCCATCATGCACCTCCCAAATCTACTCTGGAGTGTAATCCAATCCTTTGGCGCAGACCTCAGAGTGCAGAGTGTGCTTCAGTGCTAGGATATTGAGAAACTGTTCCTGCAAAAAGTCTTACAGTGAATCAGATTATGGGTCCATTTAGTCACACCCTGTCAACTCAGACTGGCAGTCATGGCTCTCTAAGGCTTCAGGATTCTTTCCTAGTCCTTCCTGGAGATGCTTAGTATTCCCCGGTGGTTTCTCATCTAGGGACTAACTAAACCCAACCCTGCTTAGCTTTCAGAAACAGATAACTTCAAGTGTATACCGGGTTGTATGTTGATCTAAAGACCACAAGGCCTACCAGGGATTTGAATTTGCAGGCTCTGGATTCTTAGCAGGCTATCTTACCCTAGACAGCCATTCAGGCAAATAGGATTCAGTTCTCAACCTGTGCTCTTGCATAGATCATAGCCTTTTTGAGGTGCCTTCGGTAACAGCATTCTGAGTGGAAGTCAGCTTGGAGGTATTCAAATCTAAAATAAAATACTTACAGTACCTTAATTGTAATGTAGTTTTTGAGTGATTTTGACATTTTTTCACTCCCTTTAACATGCAGATGTCCTGAAATGACAAAAGCAAGTTGATTTGGGTTTTTTAAAAAACTTCTGAGCAAAAAGAAAAGTTAAATACTCCATTCTCCTACCACCCAGAATATACGGAATAAAGGCAAAAAACCCCAGGTCTATCTCAGTAGGAATTTTAAAGCGCCCACTCTTGTTTATGAAGCATAAGAATGTGCAACCGAAAGTATTAAAATAAATAAAATTATAAAAATAAGTCTTATTACTCCACGTAGCTTCATCATCTTTTCCTTTTCATCTCTGGTTAAAGAACTATAATCAGCTCCAAAATAAATTATTATTATTATTATTCTCAAGCAATATTTACATGAGTGTCAACAGGAGTATGCAGTCCCTTTTAGAGACAGTATAATACTACCAGATTGGTATTGAAGGTTACTGAAACCTCTTTCCGTCTTTCATGGAAAGACTTGAAAAACTCCTGTGTGGACCTTGGATCTTAAGATCCATAAACAGAAAGAAGCCAAAATAAAAAGAATAGCCAGTGTGACGTAGTGGTTTGAGCACTAGACTATGACTTTGGAGATCAGGGTTTGAATCCCAGGTCAGTCATGGAACCCCACTAGATGACCTTGGGCAAGTCACACTCTTTCAGCCTCAGAGGATGGCAAGGGCAATCCCCCTCTGAGGAAACATGCCAAGAAAACCCCATGACAGGGTTGCCTTAGGGTTGCCATTAGTCAGAAATTGTTTGAAGGCACAATAACAACAACAAAAAATGCAAAGGGGGTTATTTAAACTGTAACTTACCAGAATGCAGAAAATAATTTCCCCATTGATCACATTGATGATAAACTTCACATTGAGCAATTTCATTTTCATGATGGGGAAATGCAAGATCTATTCCACCAGTGTGGATATCCAAATGTCCTCCAAACACTAGACTGAAAAAATAATATTCAATAATTGGAGGGGGAGGGGGGAAAGGGGGGCAAGCTGGACTGACCAGAAACACAGAAATGTTTATAACTACATGAATTAACAAGACTAATATATCCAAACTCCTGGTTGTGATGAACACCTAGGAGCCAAGGCTGGAATTGATTCAAAGCATTACAGCATCTGCCCACACTTATCATTTGCAACATATTAAACACATTTTTCTTGGAATTAGGCTTTTTGGATTAGAAAACTGCTTAAACATTTCCATGAGAAACTAAAGAACACTACTGATTGTTTTAACAGCATCCAATGTTCACATGCTTCATATATTTTCTTTTTTATTATCTGAGTAAATTATGCTTTTTTAAAAAAAATGAATTTATGCTATAGCACTTGTCAATCAAGAAGCTCTATGTTTTGTGTACTAAAGCAGAATGCTCACAGCAGCTTATCAATATGCTTTGAGGTCATGCTGAATAAGCATAAAGGGGAATGCATTAAAAAGTTGCAGAGTAAAGATATTCAAGAAAATCAGCTGGCTGGCACAATGCATTTTCAGGTTACAGTACAGTAACAGGAGTCAGGGTAAGACAATAAACTTCAGTTCGTCATACATATACACAAATATTACTTCCCTCTTTCAGGGACCACACAGACATTGGTACATTCCAAGATGGCACATGCAAAATATATCAGAAGTATTGTGGTTCAGTTTTATTTATTATGGTAAAAATTAACATCAATGTATGCTTCTGAGCAAACTGTTTGGGACTCAAAACAACAGTGTGCAATGTGGAGGGAGTAGCTAAGATGGGAGATATAGGTGAATGGCTTCCTCTTCCATGTATTTGGAGAGACCATATAGATTTGAGCTATTTGCTTGGCTGCTGCAATATTTCTGTTTGCCTCTAGATGGCTCTACTCTTATCCTTAAATAGTTTAATATTAGCCCTAAAAATCTGAATCTTGCAACCAACTCCAGACTCTCATGGGATAAAGCATGAATACCTAAAGACATCAGACCTTGGAAGCAAACAGGGTCAGTACTTGGATAGGAGATGGCCAATGAATACCAGGTGCTGTAGGCATCAGAGTAAAGGAACTGGCAAGAAAATGATGTGTTAATAGAAATATTTTTTTAAAGAAAGAGGAAGGAACTGACAAAATAACTTCTGAGTATTCCTTGCCTAAGAAAACTCTATGAAATTTTTGGGGTCACCGTAAGTCGACAGGTGACTTGAAGACACATACATAAACCTATGGAGGACTACAACTGTTTAATTGATATCACAGTCTTCAGTAGAAAAGACACTCAGTGAGTATCTGAAATCATTTTTACAGCAATCCCTGCCCCACAAAAAATGTGTATGTTGATCTGATTTGCACCTACCTCCTTTTTCTCTTGTCATTCTCCTCACTAAACATACCACCTTCATTTACTTGACTTGTTTTAAACTGTGTCATAGCCTGCTTCTCTTATTATTCTTTATGAGCCACATTTTTAAAGTATAAAGCGGAGAACTAAAGTCACTTTAAATGGGGTGTTGCAAAAAAAAAATCAGTCCAATCAGCTTGGCTGAACACATCAGGTATTGTTATATGTACAAATACTACTAAGAAATCTGCCTGCCTGTCGCCTAGAAATTCCTTCCTTTCACCTTCACCCTGTTCTTTCAATATAGATATATGAAATCCAAAAGAAACTGATTGCTTTGCTCAGCATTCATGGCCATGTGCCCTAGAAGACTTCCTAAGCATTTCTCTGTTTCTAGAGTGGTGTAACAAATCTCCTAGAAGCATATTACAAACTATAGTTTATGGTTTGGTTTCAACACTGTGAGAGGTGTCTCTCAAAACCAATAAGCACATTTCCTTATTGTTGTCATCTGTTGTTGGTCAGTTGACACCTGACTGTCGATTCCCAAAGGATACATACATACACAAAAGAGCATCAGTTGCATCCCCTTTGGATTTATGCAACACCTTATACATGGGGCTGCTTCTGAAAAGTGATCAGGCACTTCAGCAGGGCTATGGATTGTTAACTAGAGCTGGCTAAAGGAAGCATATGATCCCCCTGTTGCAACAACTCCAATAGCTGTCAGTCTATTTCTGGGCGCAATTTAAAGTTCTGGCTATGGACTATAAAGTTCTATATGGCTTGTGTCCCAGGATATCAAGGGCTGTAACTTCTCATTTGAGCCTTAGGGTCCAGCATCTTGGAAGGCCTCATTTTGGTCTCACTGCCTTCGCAGGCACATTTGGTAGGAACACAGACAAAGCCTTTCTTACTATTTGTGCTACTCCTTGTGAAGGAGGGCTAGGATGGTGTGGAGATTGTACTTATCCCTCTGCTGTCATCAATTGTGAGGACATTCATTTATCACAACTACTTGCACCAAATGTAAGGGCCTGAAATGGTTGGAATTAAACTGCTTTTTAGAAAGAAAATATGAAGTAGGATTTTAAAAATAAAAAGTTTTTTTTAATAGCACATTCTACCACATATTTGGGAAGGAAAAAAACAAATAAAAAATTCCAGACCAGCTGACCTTGAGATGGTTGAACATTCAATGTGCCAGCCAGGCCTTCCTTTCCCCCAGGGTGAATCCCAGCACATCTCTGGAGGTTTGGCTGCCTTCCAAAGAGCAAAATCCTTCATGTGAGACTTATCACTATCAGCTGCCAATAACAAGAGGTGACACATGAATGAAGACAAAATTAAAAATGAAGCTATATCTACTGCATTTGCCAAAGCAAACTATAATGTGTTTTTCCTTATACTGAAAACACTTTGGTAAAGGAAGCAGTGTGCACCTTGCATACAAGTAATAACCTATGATGGCATATGTGTGAATGTGACAAACACCAGGCATGGAGGTAGCCAAGACATGTTGCATCAAGTTCTGAAATAATTTCTATGAAATCAGTACAGTACTGTAATATTCTATTCTGCTTTGTGGTGGTCATGGTTCAACTACTTTATTATCCCATTATAAAACTTAATGTGAAATTATCATTGCAATCTACACATATATTGAATATGATTTTGCATATGCATTCTGAGTAGGCAACAGGTGATGTATGTAGGGAGGAAATGTGATTTATACCAGTTACATTTCCTCCCTTACCCTAAAATGGCTTTTTAATAGACATACCTGATGAAGAAGCCTGTGAGATTTGAAAGTTTGCATAATATATTGTGCACTTTTGGTTGGTCTGATAAAAATTATCACTGCAATTTGTTTTTGTTTTTTTGAGTTAAACCAACTCAGATTCAGAGTTTGCAAAATACACACACACACACACTACATTTTGGAATACAACTCCCAGAATCTCTCCAAGCTGAGTAAGTCACTGTGGGAACTGTTCATCAAAAAAAGTGTCTTTTCCAATTTCTGTTCAGACTGTCAATCCACCTAGCCAGCACTAGGTCACTATTTTAATTCCAGGCATTCAAACACTGTGCCATGGTCTCTTCCCAGGCATCTTTTACTCCAGATCAATTTAAGGCTTTATCTACACTGCAGCATTAATGCAGTTTAACACCACTTTAATTGCCATGACTCAATGCTATGGAATTCTGGAATTTGTAGTTTTGTGAGATATTTAGCCTTCTGTCAGAAAGCTCTGGTGCTGCAACAAACTACAAAACCCAGGATTCCACAGTATGTAGGCATCACAGTTAGAGCAGTGTCAAACTGCATTAATTCTGCAGTGTGGCAGCAGACAAAGGTCCAAAACACACTGTAGTAATCCAGTTTGAGACCACTTTAACTGTCCTGACTCTGTGCTAGGGAATCCTGGGAATTGTAGTTTATTGTGGCCTCAGAACTCTCTGACAGAAAAGGCTAAACGTCAACTGTAATGATGTATGATAGACAGACTCAATGCTTTTTTTCTCTTTCTTTCTCACTGTTATATTTTACTAAGTGATATTTGTATATGTATGTAATTCTTTCGTCTTATAATAATAAATAAATGGGGGGAATAGAAGACATCCAAATGTAGCTGTGTTGGCCATATAACAAAGTACAATATCATCCAAAATCCACAATACAATGACACCTTTATTGGGCCAACCAAAATGCATAATAAACATGTTGCAAGCTTAAAAGAAAAGAAAAGGCTAAACGTCTCACAAAACTACAGTTCCCAGAATTCCCTAGCATTGAGCCAGGGTAGTTAAAGCAGTCTCAAATTGGGTTATTGCTATAGTGTGTTTTGGACCTTAGACATCCTATATGGATTTAAAATTCTGACTTTTTAATAACTGCTTCTTTATGGAATGCTGGCAAGGAATTTTCCTTCTGCAAAGATTGACATGAGTGGTTCCCACACAAAAACTGACCAGTAGCCATGCATTACACCAGGGGTGAAGAAACTGAATTGTGCAAGCTTCATGCACTCTGTGAGTTTCTATAGCTCTATGCATCTCAAAAAAACAATTTCACCAGAAAATGAAATAGCTGGGCACCCAGCCAGCTGCATCCCTCAAATACCTATTTTGGCTCCCTTATCCATTTAAAGACCTCTATGGGTTTTTGTTTCCAGGACAAAAAGTGACTGACATGTTACTTCCAGTTTTGAAAAAAGACCTATATAGGCATAAAACGGGAGAGGGGGGAATATGCACCTAAATAGCCAATTAGAGGTGGAGAGCATTGCTACTGGTAAATGTTTAAAATTTTTGTTTTAAATTATTGTTTTAAAATTTGGGGGGGGGGAGGGTATTGGGAATCTGTCTATCCCATTGTTAACAGGATTGACTTCCTTTGTATGTACTGTAGCTTTTGTTTATAATATAGGAAAAGCCTAAAGAATACACTGTTTGTCTGAGGCATCTATCAACTTGAATTAAAATATATCATACACCAGCAAATTTCAAATCTCTTCTAATTTCACTTAACTTCCAATTAGCACATTAAGCAGAGGCATTCAGATTCAATTCTACGTACTCATTAACATACCTGGTTCTTCTCGGTTATCAGGATATATATTTGCTAGCTTTCCATATCTGTCCCCCCTAGAACGGACATCAAAATAAACATTACCTGTTGAAAGTAAACAGTTTGGTTGTATTATAAAGACAGGAGTTAATTTGGTCTATTGGCAAATGGCACAATCCACAAATTCTTCAACACTTACTCATTCAAAGCACCACACAACCTACTTGTGCCAGCAGCTGTGGGCATATGGTTCTTTTTCACGCATAAAACAACCAGGCCACTATGTTGGAACCTCTATTCAGACCAGAGCTTGAAAGTTATATGTATCCTAATTATATGTAATGAATCACTCTTGGGACATTCTATTTTTTTTTAGCAAGGTTACAGTTACTTTACTGGTAACTCAAACAACATTTCCAAGTCACTTATAAAAGCAGGAGTATGAATCATATAGTCTTCTACATATGTTTGGACTGCAATACCCAGCATTCTTTACCTTTGCCTATGCTGTTTTAGGACTGCCCAGAGTTGGCAGTCCATCTATGGCAGGGGTGGGGAAATCTATTTTCTGCCGCTAAATGGCTCTATGAGTGTGTAGGGAATTTCCACCATGTCTGGAGCCCCCGTCCTCTGCAGAATTAAAAAATGGCAAAAAGAATTGCCCCCAAATTACCCTATATGTCTTAGGAGCATTTCCACTATGTTTTCCTATTTCCAGATCATAATAGGCATTTTTTTGAGTCTGGCAGTGAACAGGAAAGGATTTCCATTTAGTTCCTGTTGTTCAAAAAAAGGTATGCACTAGGCCTAAAATGGTCCAGTAAAGGCCAAAAACATGGTGAAAATCTTCCTTAAGTTTCCTTGGGAACATTTGGAGACAAAAATTATTTTGATTTTTTTGAGGGAGCAGGTACAGCGAGGTGCAGCCTTTCAAAGTCATCTGTCAGCTAATGCAGCTGCATAGCTTTCCAATGATTGCCACTCTGATCGAATTTTGCCCACCCCATTTTAGAGTTACTGACTTTCTAAGGGTATTTCTGGAGGTATTTTAACAAAAATTCCCTAAGATTTTTTGCCACTTGCTTTTCAATTCTAGGGGAGTCCTTCCCCTGAAGTAATGGAATGTACAGTAATATATAGTACAAATGCAATGCAATTAGTAACTGTTTAAACACTGTTGTAAATAATCAAAACAAACAACTTTCTGAACACTTCAACAAGGAATGGGAATTAATCACTTTGAAAAGTTATTCTTCTTTCCAAGTTCTGGTGAGATTGAACAGGGCAATCAGAGGCACCTCATGCCTTCTACAACCAGCACAGATCAATATCAAGGCTGAGGGAAGTGAACTGCCCATGGGCCAAATGAGGAAGAGAGGAAGATCAGATCAGGACTATTGTGTTTCTTGAACATACTGCTAACAAGCATGAACATCAACTGTCAGCAGAAATCAAGATGAAATGCTACTCTGCAAAGGTCTGCTTTGTAAAATGAGCAGTCAATGCATTTTTAAGTAAGAAATTATGTTCAAATGAATACCCAGTCCTATCTTTTGGACATGCAGGGGAGACAAAGAGACACATGTAATTTAATCAATAAACCAAAACCAACAATTCATATTGGAAACCGCATTGACTAATACTAAAATTTAGTACATTTGGAACTCTGAATCTACTCTCTGCTTTTTAAAAATCACCTCCACTTCAATCCAAAAGTCAGGATTTTAGATAGCCCAAAAAATATCACTTATGAACCATGTGGGTGAGAAAATGGACACTCAGTAACAATTTCTTTAATAATAATGCCTTGATCAGTAGAAATGCCAAGACGAAGCTTTAAAATGGTCCCTTGTGCCTGGAATTTCTGTTATTCCCAGCATCCTTGTCAGAGACATCTCCTGACTGAGGTCTTAAGCCTTGGTCAGGATTCAGTTTGGGAGGGTTGGAAAGAAGACAGAGAGGCAAAAACAAGTGGGAATCAAAGCAGACAAGACTGTGGTATAGCAAGGGGCAGGGAAGAAAAAAGTGGCTGCTGTGGGTAGATTCTAAACGAGCAAAATCGCCAGCTGCCTCTCACTGCTTCCTTTGATATGGTCTGTCAACAATTTTACAAACTCAGTGAAGAAAAACAAGTCATTCCTGACTACGTGCAGTACAGTGCATTTGCTGTTCAACAGGTGGAGCAGATGTTGTCAAACTGAGGCAAAAACAGTAGCAAAAACAGCAAATCTGACATGCACATATATCACACATAACAACTGATTCTACAGTTTAAAAGACCTACCTTTTGAAGTTGCATAGCCATGTCCACTAGTAATGATCTTCTGTATAAAATAAATGATCTGAGGAATATTTTCAGTCACTCTCATATAGACTGTAGGAGGAAGAACCTTAAAAAAAATAATGTCCTGTTATTACTCCAGATTGCACAGCTAAGCAATCCCTTTGATAGGAACAGTCAAATGTGTTGAAATACTATGTTACCTTAAAATGCTACAAAAATCTTCATCAGGCTCAAGGGTACAAAATGCAGGGGACTGAGACAAAACAAGGCATTAAACCAGATGTTTTTTCCATGAATTCTGAACTGCAAGCCCAGTTTCATGATGGAGAGTGCAAACATACTGATTTAGTAACTACCAGGTAGTGATTCTGGGATAACGCAAAGGGTGAGCCTTATTTATGAAAACGTAAAGGCAAACAGTCTTCATACTATCAACACTGGAGGTTAATGTTGGGCTAATCAAGCAGATTATTAGAAGCATATTTAAGATATACCCAAACAACAATGTGTTTTTCTGTTTTTGTTTTTAAAATAATGCAGCAACTTGATAGTTGAATTTGGCAGAACATATTGTGTTCAGAACATATTGGTTGTATTGCACAGAGGGGCGGGATAAAAATACATTTTATATTGTTGTTGTTATTATTATTATTATTATATTGGCAAAAAATGCCTAGCAAACCAAAGAAGGGGTTTCCTACTGCCAAAACATCAATTTAAACAAACAAAACCACCTTTTCTTTTCAGAGCAACAATTTATCAGATTAAATGTCTGTACCTTTAAAGCAGCCATGTCCTGCTTAAAATCTTCCTCATAAAAACGGGCAAGAGACATTGGTGATATACCGATCTGTTTTTAAAAAAAGGAACACACTGGTAAATCACATATAAGATGGCTGATTGGTTAACTAACAGCTTACTGAGAGAGAGAGAAAAGGTACAAAATAAAACCAAGAAGCCTCATTAAATGCTCGCCTGAGGAGATACCAGTCCTAGATGTCAAGGGGTGGGGACAGGAAGAACAAGTGATCTTTATTAAAAACAACCTTCATTTAAATTTTACTTGGATTTCAAGTATACCCTCAAATGTTGTAAAGCAGGAATAACAGGTGACAGCTTTCTTGAGCCACTGTAAGCAAATATATATATATACACACACACACACACACACACACACACCATGATCAGACATTCCTGAAAATACTTTATACTATTACATATTTCATTCAATGAGAAAAACGCATATAGTACTACACAACAGGTTGATCCAAAATGGGATGGTTAAACACACCCCATGTGTTTTGACAGGAGTCTGAAAGGGGCAGGGAGGAATTATCCATTCAGAAGGATTTCACTCATTCTAATTTCATTTTGGCTATGTCACATCCGCACCCACAGGCCTATTCAGAGTGAGGTTCTGCACATGACCAAATCTGTCTCTGTAATGACATGATATCATTATGCTGTCAATATAATCTTGGCCTGGGATCACCTCAGAAACAAACTTTTCTTTTAAGGAGTGCCAGCAGTTCAGATTAGGGAAACAAATAGCTGTTCAAAGCATATAAGATATTTGTGTGTGGTAGAAAACAAAGTGAATCTCCTCAGGGTACAAGAGCCACTACACAGTTAAACAGCTTAATCATTACATTTTAATATTTCCGGAATTCTTAGCATAAAATATACTTGACTTGCTTAGTATTAGTCAAATCCTGATTTAATTGAGAAAGGTGATGGGTCTAGGAAGTGATCGTGCAACAACAACAACAACACACCCTCAAACTCATTACCTTGCTCTGGGTCTAGTACACATTTTCATTTATGTTAAAGGAAAATAAAAGGAAGGGAGACAAAAGCAAATGGTCATTCTTCCAAGTATTCAAAAATCTTAGAACCTGTGCACAGGTCAAAGAAGATCAGTTTCATTTTGTTGCCTAATCCAATGGATTTTATGCTAAGCAAATTCAAAAATTACACCGCAAGCAGAACTATAAATTTACCTCATTGGCTCTCCTAATTATTTTGTCATCTATATCTGTAATTCCCATCACCATGACCACTTCCTTTCCAAACATCTGTGTCAATATTCTTCTAATTATATCAAACCTAACATAGGAGCTGTAAAAAAAAAAGATGCATGTATGTTACTACATTGATGGATACTGCATAATCCAACATTAAACTCTGAATCAGGTATTCTCAGCCTCTTTGAATGAGGAGACCTGCAACATGAGTGTGCTAGAAGTACAGAATCCTGTGGTGCCTAAAAAGTTAATAGATTTATTGTAGCACAAATGTAAATCAGGGAAGGCCCGACTCCAAGCATACAACCAGAGCCTGGTACAAAAGGCACACACTTGAAATTGAACCATTCTGAGCCTAAAACCTAAACAGAATGCTACTCCCTATTTTTCTACACAAAAATCCACTACTCAGCTACCATAGGAGCACTCGGAGGTTTCAGGGAATGAAAATCTAGCTTGGGGGGTCATTTTACTACTATTGTTAAACAATTAAGACTCAGAACTCATTGTTGCTCTACCTTCTGCACTCATATGCTTGATAGGAGAAGAGCCGTCTCCATCAGATCTGTGTATATATACAGGTCATATACAGAGAAGATGGAATTTGGATTCAACACACCTTCAGCAGGCCTACTGTCCACTCAGCATCTTTGCCAGATAGAGTTGTGCTTTGGCAGTTGGCAGAACAACTGTGCAATTTTAAAAATGTTGTTGTTGTGTGCTTCCAAGTCTTTTTTTAAAAATCACGGTGACCCTAAGGCAGATCTATCATACGGTTTTCTTGGCAAGTTTCTTCAGAGGGAGTTTGCCATAGCCATCCTCTGAGGTTGAGAGGGTATGACTTGCCCAAGGTCACCCAGTGGGCTTTTATGCTCAAGTGGGGAATCAAACCCTGATCTCCAGAGTCATAGTCCAATATTCAAACCACTACACCATGCTGGCTCTCATTTTTTAATAGTTGCTAATAGTGTGCATTGTACACTGTATATGTTTACCTGGAACTCGAATATCCTATCTACCAAAGAAAGTGGATTGTAATTCATGAAAGTTCATGTTGAAATAAATCTTAGCCTTGAAGGTGTCGGAAGGTGTCAGGTGTTGTTGTGCTAAAATGGGACAGGCCATGTGAGCAAACAAAATTGCTCTACTCTTCTTGGAGAAACATGCTGAATCAGATGTAATTTAGTCCAGCAATCTGTTCATACAGCAGCCAATCGCATGCCTGTGGGAAGGCTACAAGGGGACATAACTGCAAGGGCATTTCTCTGCAAGCTCTCCAGCAATTTCTGCTAATGATAATACAGAAGTACTGTATGGTGTCTCTGGCAGAAGAGAGGAGCAACACATAAATGAACACATCATGACAATAGCTGCCAAGTATCTCATCCTCCAATCCCCCTTTAAAGCCCTTAAAATTGGGAGCCATTACAATATCTCATGGCAGCAAATTCCACAGTTTAACTAAACATTATATGGGGATGACATGGGTTGGCTTTAAGATAAGAGACAGAAATGCTGGCGCTAAGAGTAATTTTGCTTGTGAAGTCCTAGTGCAAAATACTCTACATAATCCTTCCACCAGGGTTAATGCATATTTTAGATCTCAGAAAGAGCTCTTCTTTATGTGGGGCTGACAGTCTTCTACTTCCTCTTCTATGACTCAGTTGGATTCATCTAGGTACTGTTGTTATGTGCCTTTCTATCAATTCTGACTTACAGTAGGAGATGCTATAATAGGGTTGTTTTGCCAATATTTATTTGGAGGAGGTATGCCACTCCAAAGAGAATTTTACGCTTTCAGCCTTTCTTTTAAGCTGAGTGTGAATGGCCCAAGGTTACGCATGAGTGTTCATGGCTGAGCACATATTCATCTAACTACACTTACTTGTAAGTTATACTTTTCAGTTCAATAAAGTCCTGCTCTGTGTTGAAATAGGCAAATCTCTTACAAAGTTAATATTCTGCACTACAACTCTCATATGCCCACAGCCAGCATGGCCAGTGGCCATGTTGTTGGTAGATTTCTGATTTTAAAAAAATTAATTCCTCTAAAGTCTGAAAGACTTATTTTTATGAATATAGGCAACCCCATATGCTAATAGACTAAGAGCTGTATTCTATTCTCTGTCTAGCCTAGTTGCTAGGATATGCATGTCAATAAAAATAAGCAAAGCATAAAAACATACCAAGCATGTCCAAGGTGTGCATGGTCATACACAGTTGGTCCACAACTATACCTATTAATAACAAGAACAACAACAAAAAAATCATATCAACACTGATTGACAGAAGAAAGATGGCAGTAAATGGTGGTTTGCAAAGGGGTACTTTGAAGAGGCACTTGGGAGGTTCACAACTCCACCAGTCCATGCTGAACGTTGCTTATACAGTATTGTGTCCAAGATGCAATGCTACAACCACAAACTATCCAGAAATAGATGGCTGATGGTCTCAGAGCCTACTTTAGGTCTCATTTTGAACATAATTCTTTTACAGAAGCCTCTCTGACTTTTGGGCCACTGTGGCCCTCTAGGTCTCTTTGGACTACCCTGCCCATAATCCCTCACACTGGCTATATTGACTAGGGCTGGTGCAAGTTGTGAGTTAAAGGGAAACAATTCCTGGTGCATCATAAATGCCCACCCCAGCCTAAATCTTCCTGCCCTTGCCTGATTTTTACTTTGAAGAAATAGCCAAAAGCTGACTCTCCCTATAGCTGGGTTCACTTCTCAGCCCCTAGCCATATTCTCTTGATCTGGGCCTTCCTTCTACTTGATCAACATTCACAATCCCTACTTGGGTGTGTTCTGCACTAGTGTTTCTTAAATTATCTGATGGGTGGCAGGCTTCCCTCCCAACACACACACACAATGTCAGAGACCCACAACACATTTGTGCCATTGGCTACAAACTATTTCTTGGACAGTCTTGATAGACCACCACTTTGAGTAGCACAGCTCTTGCTACATTTCTTCAAAGTCCAACCTATGGCAACCCTACCAAAGGGATTCCTTGACAAAATTTGTTCAGAGGTGGCTTGTCACTGCCTTCCTCTTGAGGCTGAGAAGGTGTGACTTGTCCAAGGTCACCCAGACACGGTTCTTATAGCTGAATAGGAATCTGGACCCTGGTCGCCCAGAGTCCCAGTCCAATGTTCAAACATCACATTGGCTCAGCTCTCCCCTACCTTACCATTTTAGCATTTAGACAGCATCTCCTATTCAACTTACTTATCTTCCGTTTTTAACAACCAGGAATTATTATGCAGTTACTTGTGGTTGTTAATATTTAGCTAGCTTCACAACATACAGCCACCTCTTCTGACAAGGTTCTTTCACTTTGACATACAGTCTAACAACCAGAAACTCAGCAGATGAGGTCCTCTACCCTTAGAGCACCCTCACTGCCAAAAAGACTCCCACCTGTTGTTGTTGTTGTTGTTTCTGCGTTGGCACTATGACTCTGGAGAGAAGGTTCGACTCCCGCTGGGTGACATTGGGGAAGTCACACTCTCTCAGCCTCAGATGGCAATGGCAAACCCCCTCTGAAGAAACTTGCCAAGAAACCCCTGTGATGAAACTGCCTTGGCATTGCCATAATTCGGAAATGACTTCACAGCATATACAACAACAACAAAGAGGAGGCCTGAGTCAGTCTGATGTCATTGTTTGAACCTTGGACCAAGACTTTGGGAGCAGGGTAACCAGATGTCCTCCTTTTCCAAGACCTGCCCAGGAAAAATTCCCAAAAGTCCTCAGTTTTGACCACGACTCAGAAGCATGAATTTACATTTATAGTAGTGTTATTCCTATATTATATATGTCCTCCTTTCTGGAACTTAGGACATCCGGTCACCATGTCTGGAAGACCAGGGTTGAGATACTTATTCCGCCATGGGAACCCACTGGGTGATCCCTTGGGCAAGTCACACTTTCTCAGCCTCAGAGGAAAGCCATGGCAAGCCAAATGTGAACCAATTTTGTCAAGGCATCCCTTCGGTAGGGCTCCTGTAAGTTGGAGTGGACTCTTTTAAGGCACCTAACAAGAGCTGTGTGTGCGACTCAAAAGCAGAAACACACCCAAGCAAAAGCAGAGGTCTCCCTGTCCCTAAACACTGACATCCCAGAATAAATAACAACAACAACAATAATACTATTAATAATAATAATAATATTACATTTAAAATACAGAATATTATGTGTGTATGTGTATATATATATATACACACACACACACACACACATACAGACACACACACATACACATGCCCCTTTACCTTTTTAATAATATTTATAATTTATACTATTTATAATACAGAACATATAATATATAACACTGTATTTATATATATAATATCTATACATTTAGCTTTCTATTACTAAGAACTTATAATGCATATTAATACTGTATATAATAATTATATATTATATACAATATTTTTATATATAGACACCTTTAGCTTTAAAATAATATTTATAATTTATAGTATTTATATTATTATTGTTGTTGTTGTTGTTGTTATAATTTTCTTACATCCTGCCTTTCTCCCAATATAGAGACTCAAGGTATAACATATTATATAATACTTTACCTTTTATATAAGAACTTATAAGACATAACATTATATATATACACACACACACACACACACACATTATTAATATGTTATTGGAGGAAGGTAAAGGTGTGTACTGTGTGTGTGTGTGTGTGTGTATATATATATATATATAATGTATTATAAGTTCTTATTATTAAAACGGTAACGGTAAATACATTATATATATATATATATATATATATATATTACCTTTATCTTTTCAATAAGAATTTATAATACATAATAATATATATTACATATTATATATATATATATATATATATATACTGTATATGGGGTTGTTGTGGGTTAGACGCCCATTCGAATATCAATCCTTGAAACAAACAAACAAACAAACAAACAAACAAGCAAGCATAGAAGCCTATGTAATCTCCCTGTTTACCAAGTGACCACCTGGGGGTTCCCCAGGACCAGGGGCTCCTTGTTCCTGCTGAGGCTGTTGTAGGTCTGGAGGCCGGTCTCCCGGCCCTTGGGCTTCACCCACTTCGCCCCAGGGACCGCGGCGCCGACAGCGCTGCAGCATTGGCTCTCCCTCCTGCGCCAAACCCGCTTCCATCCCGCTACAGAAGCCCATCCGCACTGCCGGAGACTTAAGCGTTGCATCATCATCATCATCACCATGAGCTAGAGCCAGAGCTGCATGGCCCGGCGGCAGCAGCGGCAGCAGCAGGGCCTGGAACTGGAAGAGAGGGAAGAAGAAGGAGGCGGACCAGGGCCAGCTCGGGCTCCTCCTCCTGCTTCCAGCGTGACTGGGAGGAGGAGGAGGAGGAGGAGGAAGGGAAGGAGGCCTCCCTTCACAGCCCTGGCCGACTGTAGGAACAGCCTCCGCGGTGGTAGCTACAGCCGGAGAAGGAGGAGGGCCTTCACTGGAGCCTCCTCCTCCGAGGCCGCCTTCTCTTCCCCCATTTCTGCTTCCCAAGCCTTATCCAAGGTGCCTCAGCACAGATAATAACAATCACAAGGCCAACTCCATCATAGAATCACAGAGTTGGAAGAGACCCCTAGAAGGGCCCCTGTATTCTGCCATGCAGGAACTCTCAGTCAAGGCATCCCCTGTGACAGATGGCCATCCAGCCTCTGCTTAAAGACCTCCAAGGAAGGAGACTCCACTACCCTCCGAGGAAGGAGTGTCTTCCACGGTCCGACAGCCCTTACTCTCAGGAAGTTCCTCCTAATGTTGAGCAGGAATCTCTTTCCCTGTAGCTTGCATCTATTGTTCTGGGTCCTGTTCTCTGGAGCAGCAGAAAACAAGCTTGCTCCATCCTCGATAAGCCATCCTTTCAAATATTTAAACACGGATATTTAAATAGGGATCAAGTGTGTTTTGGACACTTGTTGTGTGCCTTCCTTTTCAACTTGTGGCAAGTTTCTTCAGAAGGGGGGGTTTGCTATGACCATCCTTAGGCCGAGAGAGTGTGACCCCCCCCCCCAGTCGCCCATTGTGTTTCATGGCCCAGCTGGGAGTCTTGAAGGCACACAACAACCAACATTTCCTCAGAGGTTGGGCCCATAAATGTCAGTCGGGCTTAACTCCCCAAAAACTGGGAATAGGATTGCAGTCTGCATCTGAGAAACCATGTTTAGGAATGGAGGTTTTTCTATGTACTCTTTTGGAAATTGGTCAGAACTCTGAAGCAGCCCCATTCATTTGTGAAGTCAAAGGTTTTCATGGCCAGCATCCATAGTTTTTTGTGGGTTTTTCAGGCTCTGAGGCCATGTTCTAGAAGAGCTTATTCCTTACGTTTCACCAGCATCTTCAGAGAAGGCTGGCATGGAAGAGAGTGGGATACACACACACACACACACACACAGTGGGACCTTGTTATCCGCTGGGGTTTGGTTCCACGACACACACACACACCCCGTGGATAACAAAATCCATGGATGCTCAAGTCCCATTCAATCCAATGGCATAACATAATGGTGTCCCTTATATAAAATGGAAAATCAAGGTTTGCTGTTTGGAATTTATGATTTTTCTTAATATTTTCAAGCCCGTGGATGCTTGAATCCGTGGGTAAAAAATCCATGGATAAGGAGGGTTGATTGTATATACTGTTGGTTGAGAGGAGATTATTTGCATGTTAATCTGTGTATTCTGCTGTTGAATGACAAGGCCTTCAACAACAAAACAACACACAGATTAACATGCCAATAGCTTCCTCTCATCCAACAGCATATACATACCCTATTCTCTTCCATGCCAGTATGCCAGTTACAGATGCAGGCAAAACATCAGGAATAAACCCTTGCAGAACACAGCCTCATAGCCCAACCCCCCCCCGAAAAAAACTATAGTCCTATTCATATTGACTGAGAAGTTAGACCTATTCAATTATAGTGTGCTATAAAACTTAACATGCTTTGTATTTGAACAGGATTGTGACCTCAAACTAAATTTAAGCTCTGAATTCACTCAAGTCCTTCATAATTTTTGCAATGCTTATTTCGACCCTACTAATAATAATTTCATCCCAGAGAGAGGACCTAAACATGCTTACTTGGGAATAAATCCCATCAAACTGAAAGGCTGCAGTCCTAAACGCTCTGAGAGTGGGGTACAAATACTCCAAATAAACAAATAAATGTTTGCTAGGGAGGAAACTGCATTTAGAGCTGGACTAAGACATGCTGGGCCCTTAAGCTATATCAGTTTTAAGAAGCCCCATAGTATTTACCCAAAATATTTGAGTCTCAACATTTTGGGTTCCAAAAGAGAGAGAGAGAGAGAGAGAGAGAGAGAGATTTGGGGGCCCATCCTAATCGGAGACTGTAAAGTCTAGCTTATATTGGTTATAAATCCAGACTGGTTCCACTAAATACATTGGGACTAATCTCTGAGCAAACATGCATATAGATGGCTGTGCAGTTAAACTTGTTTGGAAATGGGCCACAGAGCAGTTGCTTTTTCTGGTCAATTGCATCCAAAAGTTGGCTGAAAATGCCTAGTCCTTTCTGTGACTAGTTCACAGAATCCTCTTGATTTTGTTTTCACTGTGTAAAGGTACCAATCAGGAGAAACAAACAAACTAAGTCCATGATCCAAGATGGCTTTTTATTTTGCATGCAAATGAACACAGGGGAATCATTTCTACCAAACTGTGCCACCGGTCAAAGCAGAGAGCAGCCTTTTATACAGAAGACAGTGCTTAAGTTTTGGGCACCCTCCTTCTGAACTTTCAATAACCCAAATTTAAAAAAGTGTGTTCTTAACATTTAATGAGGACGAAACTCTATGTCTTAATTGGCACCGAAAACTGATTTATCTCCCTCCTTGTCTGGGTCAGCTTGGCCTTGACTTTGCAGGTGCACTGTTATTGTGCCAAAACTCAGAAAGGGAAAGGTGGGGAGAGAAAGTAAGGAGTAGAAGAGGGGGGCAACACAGCCAAAGGAAGAGCAGCGAGAGAGAGGGGGGTTTATCAAACCCTCACAACTGTATCATGAAGTCTTTATGGGATCGTCTTTCAACTGTTTGCCCATCATGGGCTTTTACTGCATCTCCAGATGCATTTTAATCTGTAAATCTGCATTTCATAAGTGTTTTTCTTTTACAGTTAGAGTAATGCACTATTAGACCCTATTCAGTTCAAGGACCCTAAATCACAAGTGCAATAAAGCACTTTAATTATCATGCTGGAATACCCTCCACTTTATTAATGGGTATTATTGTTGTTTATAAGTCCAACTTATTTTATTAAATGCCATCACATCTACAGCTTAGCGCAAAAGATGACGCTACTCCCCTGCCCTTCCAGATGATGGTCTACACTGCTCTGCAACCAGACTGTGGGACAGACACCCATGGTCCAGAAGAGGTTCACCTTCAGCACTTATCCAATTTAAAGAAGCCCTTGGCTAAAATTCGAAAATCACCTTTTGCCTCAGCCAAAGCTTTGCCAGGTACCATTAAGTTCAATGAGACTCACTCTCAGGCAGATGTGATCCAGTTCTACTTCTTTCTTTTATGTGCTTTTGCCTCCTCGTATCTATATTTTATTAAAATTAAGTGCTGAAAACTGAGAGACCCAGCTAATGGAAATCATGGAGACACAGAGCTGAAAGGGACCATCAGGACCATCTAATTCAACTCCTTGTCTTTCAGGAAAACAGACAGCACTCTTGAAAGATGGCCAGCCAATCTCCAGATAAGAGGCCAGCCAACCTCCATTTAAAAACCCAAGGAGAGGCAGTTTGTTCCCAAGTCAGACAACTTTTAGCATCAATTTAAATTCATTGATTCATGTTATAATTTCCAGAGACATAGAGATCTAATTCCAACATCAGTGCTAGTCAAAGTGGTTGTACCTGGTGCATTTCCAGGAAAGAAACCAACCATTGGAGCTGATGTCTATGGCACACTGAGAAAAATAATAATTGTTGGTTGCCCACATCAATAGCCTGAGAAGCATTGTTCTACAATGACATCCCTTCACAATTTTTAAATATAGCTATTGTGTTACAACCCAGGAGTTTATCACAGGGTTTTTTCCCATGCAGAAACGGGATTTAAAACAGGGAAATCCCGCAAAAGCGGGATCATTTTCACACATCACATATGAACGTGTACTGAAAGTGGAAAAATCCCACAAATGTAGGATCGTTTTCACACAATATCATGGGCACTGAGCATTAATGCAAAAATAAACCACACAGAAAGTGGACAACATTGACTGCTTTTTTTATTTTTATTTTTTTACTTTCAGGAGAATCCCAAAAGTAAAAAGCAGTCGATTTTGTCCACTTTCTGTGCAGTTTATTCTTGCGTTAATGCTCAATGCCCATGATGTCATATGAAAACGATCCAGTTTTTGCGGGAATTTCCCTAGATTTAAATCCCGTTTTTGCATGGGATTTAGACACTTAGCCTTTCGTGTGATAAACTTCTCAGTCTTCTCTTTTCCAAACTAAACATACCCATATCCCAAAGCCTTTCCTGAGAGAGCTTTGTTTCTAGACATTTTACCATCTTGGTTGGCTACCTCAGATCGTGTTCCAGCTTGTCAATACACATGTCCCTCCATATTCACTAGGGTTAGGAGCACAAGACCCCTGTGAATATGGAAAAACCACAAATAACAAAAACACCATGTTTTTACCCGAGAGGACACTTCTCTAGGAATCTCTAGGTTCTCCAGTGCAACTCTGTGGCCATTGTCCGACAGACACTGACCATGGGATTGTGCTGGAGGAGCTACAAATGCCTAGTAGAGTGTTCTCTCTAGGAATCTCTAGGTCTTTCTGTGCAACTTTTAATTAAAGTTGACCACAGAGTTGCACTGGAAGACCTAGATATTCCTGGAGAGAACATAAATCCACGAATACTCAAAGCTGCAAATATCAAAGCCGCAAATATGGAGGGATGAGTGTATTGTTCTTGAACTGTGGTGCCCAGAACTGATCACACAGTATCCCGAGTCAGGTCTGACAAAAGTAGAATAACGGGGAATAAAGAGTGGAATTGTTTTTAGTGTAATAAAATATAAACCATTTCAAGGCAACACTTAAATAAATAGGATTTATTTACCCCAATCTGTTCAAATGAGAAAAGGCCTTCCTTTCCCTGATCAGTATAGCACAGATTTGTTTGTTGTTGTTTGGTGCCTTCAAGTCATTTCCGACTTATGGCAAACCTACAGTGAACCTATCATAGGGTTTTCTTGGCAACATTTGTTCAGAGGAGGTTTGCCATTGCCTTTCTCTGAGGCTGAGAGAGTGTGACTTGCCTAAGGTCAGCCAGTGGATTTCATGTCTATCATAAACAGGGCTATCATATCACCTCTTAACCTTCTTTTCTCCAGACTAAACATCCCCAGCTCCCTAAGTCTTTCCTCAGAGGACATGGTTTCCAGACCCTTCACCATTTTAGTCGCCCTCCTTGGACACGGTCCAGTTTCTCAATGTCCTTTTTGAATTATGGTGCCCAGAACTGGACACAATATTCCAGGTGGGGCCTGAACAAAGCAGAATAGTGTGGCACTATTACTTCCCTTGATCTAGACACTATACTTTTATTGATGCAACCTAAAATTGCATTAGCCTTGTTAGCTGCCTCATCACACTGTTGACGCATGTTCAACTTATGGTCTACTCGGACTCCTAGATCCCTTTCACATGGAGTCTTGTTCAGCCAGGTGTCCCCCATCCTATATCTGTTCGTTTCATTTTTCCACCCTAAGTGCAGTACCTTACATTTCTCCATGTTGAATTTCATTTTGTTAGCTTTGGCCCAGCTTTCTATTCTATTGAGGTGATTTTCAATTTTGATCCTGTCCTCTGGCGCGTTAGCTACTCCTCCTAATTTGGTGTCATCTGCAAATTTGATGAGTATGCCCCCAATTCTGTCATCCAAGTCATTGATAAAGATGTTGAATAGCACTGGGCCCAGGACAGAGCCCTGCCCCTGTGGCATTCCATTGGTCACTTCTCTCCAGGATGAAAAGGTGCCATTGTTGAGCACCTTTTGGTTTCAGCCAGTCAACCAATTAGAAATGTAACAGTTAACTTGTCTAGCCCACATTTTACAAGCAAGAATGTCATGGGGAACCTTGTCAAAGGCCTTGCTGAAATCAAGATATACTGTGAATCTGTGTATAAAAAGTCAATGTATAAGAAGGGCCGACTGCATCTTCTGGCAAAGCTTTGGGCATTGTTTAGGAACTCCTTTTTCATTTACAACGTTGAGGGTGGCCTGTGGGTGGTATGGGATGGTAGGAGTCTGGGTGCAGAAATACCCAAATAAATTACATACTGGGGTCCCCAAGGATTAAAAAAGGGACTTCTAGGCTGCATCCACACTGTGGAAATACTCCATTTTGACACCACTTTAACTGCCATGGCTCTATGCTATGGAATTCTGGGAATTGTAGTTTTGTGAGGCATTTAGTTTTCTCTATCAGAGAGCTCTGGTGCCACAACAAATTAGTTCCCATAATTACATCGCATTGAGTCATGGTAGTTAAAGTGGTGCCAAGGTAGATTATCTTTTCAGTGCGGATGCATCCCTGGTGGGATCTGGAGGTGGGAACTAAACCTTATAGACATGATTGCCCTAGTTGCTTGATCCAGAAAAAGGAGGAGGAAAGAACCTTAGTTAAACAAAATCTGAAAGACAACAAAGCTCTGTGTTTTTTGGCATTGCTCCTCCCCTCTTTCACCCTGGCTCTGAAACAGGAGGCGCAGGAGGAAAAGGAAATTGTGCCTCATGAGAAAACAGCTTTCTTCCCATCCCTCTTCTTGGGATAGGTCAACAAGGAAGTGCCCCAGGGGAAAACATTTTCCTTCCCTCCCTTGACTGCCACAAAATAATCCCACACAGGCTGCATCCACACTGCAGAATTATGCCATTTTGATACCACTTTAAACTACTGTGTCTCAATGCTATGGAATTACGGGAATTGTCATCTGTTGTGGCACCAGTTCTCAAGTTGTTTCCAATTTAGGGTGACCCTAAGGGCTAAGGTGAAACTATCATGGGGTTTTCTTGGCAAGATTTATTGAGAGGCTTGCCATTGTGTGTAGCATGGGAAGTCAATGGGGGGGGGGGCAACACCATGAATTAATTACTGCACCAAGTGACACCACTGCTACATTGTAGAAACAATGCAGTTTAATGCCACTTCAACTGCCATGGCTCCATGCTACTGAATAATAATAATGAATAATGATGATAATTTTTGTTTCTTTCCTGCCTCTTCTCAGTTTTGTGAGGCACCAGCACAAAGGCAGAGAAGGCTAAAGACCTAGTAAAACTACAAATCCCTAGATTCTATAGGATGGAGCTGCAGCACTTAAAAGTAGTGCCAAACTGCATTATTTGTACAATGTAGATACACCCTACAGCTAAGGCTGCATCCGCACCAAAGAAACAATCCAGTTTGACACTCCTTTAACAGCCATGACTCAATGCTATAGAATCCTGGGAACTGTAGTTTGTTGTGGGCGACACCAAAACTCTGTGACAGAGAAGGTCCCGCAGAACTATGATTACTAGAATTGCATAGCACTGAGCCATGGCGGTTAAAGTGGTGTCAAACTGGATTATTTCCACAGTGCGGATGCAGCCAAGGTAGCCCTGTCAGCCTGTTCTCTAGATGTGCTTAATGTCCTCACATTTCTCCTTTCCCATAAGGCCACACTCACAAAACCGCTTTCAGAGAATGCATTGCAACCAAATGTATATTTACTATAATTTATTGTCTGTGCTATGTTGTTTTATTCTGTATTTTGTGTTTATGTGTGTGACTTTTTCTATTTTAGTATTTAGTACTGCATTGCATTTTATTTCACTGTTGGAATAGTTATGTTTTATTCTGCTTGTAAAGCACCCTGTACATGAATGCCACTATATAAATAATAATAATAATAATAATAATAATAATAATAATCATTATTATTATTATTGTTTCTTATAAAAACTCAGCCAAGCTTCCCCTTCTTTGGCCAGATGGGATAGAAACATTTCTCTCCCAATTATACCCATGTCCCCCTCCTTTTGTTTTCTGCAGCTGAGTGTGCTTGGATTTAAAAGAATTGGGACTACATCGGCTGAAACTGCAATGGCCACAACCCAGGCGCATGCGTAGCAGCACCGAAAGACGAAAAGCCTGCCGGGAAACGTAGTTAATTTCCCCTTCGCCGTGTCCTCCATTTTCTCTTCGCCTGTGGATCAGCTTTGCGCATGCGCCTTGTCTCTTCCTTGACGCTTCTCTTTCTTCCGGGATCAGAACCTATGTGGCTCACTATTGGATGGCAAAGAGGAGGGGCTGGGAACAAGCTGAGGCCTGATTGGTCAGGAAGGCTGTCTTTCTGGGAGTGCAATTATTGATGCAGTGGGAAGGAGATGTTGTTAACTCTCCCTTTGAGAGAGAGAAAAGTCCTGCAAACTGAGGAGAGGAGGGGGATCTGGGCAAATAAACCAAGGGGCGACCCCAGCCACAACCTTCAAGGCAAATAATGCAAAGAAAAACCGTGTTTGAAAATAGGGATGCAAAGGGTCTCTTGCAGCATCCTGGAGACTCACTGAAAGAGAGAAGTGGGGAGCATGAGCTTTACACATAAATGCACATAATACAGACATAAGGGAAGGAAGTAGCATCTGCATCCATTTGCCTCATAAAAGTTACCTCATAATGTCCCTAATAATGAAGTTACTTTGGTGATGTAAAACACCCAAGGCTGGCCCAAGTCATTTGTAATTTACTTCCAAAAAATAAAATAAAAAAGTTACATTTGTGACTTGAAACAGATACTGAAACAGAAAAAAGACATTTTCCTGTCTGAGGTGGAGCCCCAAATGAAGTCCCTTCTGGACCAAGTACCCATTAAGCCCAGAACTCAGTCCAGTAAGGCACCAGAGGCAAAAACCATGGGTAAATGCTGCTCCCATTCCCAAATGCATCTGAGGAAGGGGGCTCAGGTCTAGGAAAGTTCATGCTAAAGGTCTTCCAGTGAGGCTCCAAGGTGCTGCAGGATCCCTCTTGTTTTGCTTTATTTTTAAAAACATAAAATAAGGTCTCCAAGCAGAGCCCCATCTCCCTCTCTGGCCCTGGCTTTGCTTTCTTTGGCATGGAAGGAAGGAAGAGGGAGAGAGGAAGCAGCAGGAGGAGGCACCCTTCAGCAGCCATGGAGCTACCAAGGCCTCCCCTCACTTCCTTCCCTGCACTGAGGGGGGGGGGAGGGGATGTAAGGGTGGTCTAAGCAAGGCAAGCTCCAAAATGGACTCAGGTCCCAAGAACTTTATGCCCCGCGAGGTTCATTTTTTAAGTGTCTTCGGTCCAAAACACACTGCAGAAAAGGATCCAGTTTGAGACCGCTTTAACTGCCCTGGCTGAGTGCTCCGCTCTGGACCCCACAACAAACTCCAACTCCCAGAATTCCATAGCCTTGAGCCAAGACAGACGTAAAGCGGTGCCAAACCGAGTTGTTTCTCCAGTGTGGATGCAAGACGTTGAGACACAACAAAACACAACTCCCAGGACTCCACAGCAGGGAGAGCTGCGGCGTCAAAAGCGGGTTGTTTCCGCAGTGGGGATGTAACCATATCATATATACAGTATAGAGGGAGTATATACTGTACTATATATGTTTTCCTTAAAGGCAAGGGGAAAAAGAAGGGGCAGATTGGGTCTCCTCCTCAGCCTCTGTTCCGGGAGGGAGGGAGGGAGGGGGCAGAGCAGAGGAGGAGAGAGGAGGATGGGAGTGGTGCGCATGCGCAGTGGGTGGCGGGGCTGAATGTTTCCCAAGTGTTTGAAACTGGTATTTGGGTTTTCCACGTTGGATCAAGTGCGGCGGAGAGAGAGAGAGAGAGGCAGGCTGCATTAACATCGCGGGAGGAACCATAGCAGCGCCAGAGAAGCTGCTTCTTCTCTTTCTCCTCTTTCCTTTGCCAGGTGTTCTTTTTATATCGCATTTTGATTCCCACCGCAGCAGATCCTGTCTCTGTGGGTCTGGGTTTTTCTTCTTCTTCTTCTTCTTCTTCTTAAGACCTCCCTCCCTCCCTCCCCGTTGTACACACACTTTACACACACTCGGATCCACTCTGATTGTTCCTACTACCGCCGCCTTGGCGAGAGAGAGAGGACTAGTTGCCGACAACGACAACAGCCATTCAATCAGCTGCTACGGCGGCTGGGACTTGGAGGAAGAAAAGACAACCCTCCTGATGTAGCTCACAGTCAGCCTCAATCCCTCTCTCTCTCTCTGGCTCCTTTTTGTCTGTTGTTTTTAGTGGTGGTCCTTTTGGTTCCCATTGAGAGCCTCTGTTGCTGCTGCTGCTGCTGCTTTTTGGAAAGGAAGAAAAAACTCCTCTCTCTCCCATTTGAGAGAGAGAGAGAAGAGAAGAGAAGAGAAAGAAAAGAGAGAGAGAGAGAACCTTTTTCCCCCTCGCCCGGATGAAAATGCTGAACCCTGCCAACGGAGGGGAGCAGCTCCATTTAGCCAACTATGTGGAAGATTACATGGACTCCATCGAATCCCTGCCCTTCGATCTGCAGAGAAATGTCTCCCTGATGAGGGAAATAGACGCCAAATACCAAGGTAAAGAAAGGGCTTCCCCCCTTGCTCTCCCTCCTCTCTCCCTTTAATGCCTTCCTATATGTATGTATGTATGTATGTAAAAGCTACAGAGGGCTTTGCCTTTTCTGCAGAGATGGGTCTCTCTCCTCCTGTGTGCTTCCTCTCCTTCCTTCTTCCCCTTCTCCAAAATAATAATGGTAGCTTTTGCCTTTCTTTCTTTCTTTCTTTCTTTGCGAAAACAGAGAGATTTCAGAGGAAGAGTATAGATTAAGAGAGAGAGTGGGGAGGGAAAGGAGGGAGGACACACACACACACATATATACTGTACAGTATTAAAAAGCAAGGCTATGGTTGCAGAGCAGCCCTCCCTCCTCCTCCTCCCCCCCCCACTCTCTTTCTCAATCTATACTCTTCCTCTGAAATCTTTCTCTCTTTTCCTATAGTATACATATACAGTATGTGTATGTGTATATTCCTTTGGGGAAGAACAAAAGGGGAGGAAGGGTTAGCTTTTTAAGGTACAAATGAAATAAAAAGAAATGCTGGATGGATGGACAGACAGACAGACACACAAAAAGGCGGCTGCAACAGTAGGGGCAGAGGAGGGGCAGGGGAACTGGGACGCATGGGGCACTGAGGCGGCTGCT
>NC_056524.1:108447622-108512434 GCF_019175285.1 Sceloporus undulatus | reverse complement strand
GCTGCTGCTTCTTTCTCTGGTTTGGGAAAGAAGGAAGGAAGGGGGGGAAGAAAGAGGGAAGAATGAGAAAAGGAAGGGGGAAAGAAAGAGAAGGAAGGAATGGGGGAAAGAGAGAGAAGAGTGTGTGTGTTTGTGTTGTGTGTGTTTTGTGTTATCTGGGCTCCAGGGAGAGGAAGGAGGGCGACTATTAACACCCACAACATTGAGGGATTTCTCCTCTTCGCCATGGCTGATGTAGTAGGAAAGAGGGTGCTAGTAAAGAAGGGAGGGAGAGTGGATCAGACTGAGAAGGGGGAAAAGGGGTGGGCTTGTTGCCTTCTTCGTGCCCTCTTTTTTATTATCATCCTCATCCCTCGTTATTCTTCAATGGGATTTGCTTCTTAAATGGGGAGGGGAGCGTGGGGGAATAGATTATATAAAATGCTGTGTGGGCTGGGGCTGTGGTGCTTGCTTACTGAGGGCTCCCCCCTGCCTTCCTTCTCCTTAAAACTATTATGGCTGTGTTTCTCTCTCCCTCATATTCTCCTCAGCCGGCCCCGCAAGCTAAAGACATGGTGGTGGTTTTAGTGAGCGCAGAGAGGGCTTAGAAAGGTCCTTTGTCGCTTAGTATAGTGCTGCGATGAAAGGTAAAAAAGGAGGCTGAGGCGAAAGGGGTTTGGGGAGAGTGCTCCGTCTGGACGTGGAGGTGACACCTTCAAAAGAGCACTTGAAACTCGCCCCCTTTTTTCCTCCCCCTCGAACGGCGAGGCTTTTGTGAAGGAAGCGGGGGTTGTTCTGAGGGGAAAGCAGCAAGTACTAGGCACCTTCTGTGTGGAGTGAGGAGTTTTTAAAGATGTCGTTGAGTAAACGGTGGAGGAGGAGGAGGAGGAAATGGGGGGACTGAATAAAGAGGGGGATGTGTGGGTTTAAGTTGAGGGTGTGAATGGCCGGTCGAGAAGGGAGGGGGAACACTGTTAAAGGACAAGGGCGGGCATTTCAACCCGCTGTAAGCACTCGACTGCGCTAGAGGGAGGCGCCTCTGCGCCTGAGCTCTAGCAAAGAGAGTAAAAGGCGCCGTCACAGCTGCTTTTATACCCTCCCGTCATTGTGTTAGCCCCGCCCCCGAGCTCCGCTATTGGTTGGAACTTCCCTCATGAAAACCGCTGTGGCCCCGCCCTCCTGCGCAATGATTCGTTCCCCTGAATTTTCCACAGAGGTTCGGCCTCCTAGTGACGCCGACAAAACCGAATGGTGGAAGGGGCGGGGCTTAAAGCAGCAGGGGGGAGGTTTGTTGTAATAGTTCGAACTGCCCTGTCTGCTGTTTAGTGGAGGGTTGGCTTCCCGAGTTGCTGGAAGCTCACGGTGACTGACAGGTCGGTGTGAAAAACGAGGGCTGCCCATCGTTCTGTGTTCAGCGCCTGATTGGCTTGCGGGTACTAAAAGAGGCGGAGATTCGGTTGGGGCTTTCCCTTATGATTGGTGAGGAATGCTCTTTAGCGAGAGGGCGGGCTATTGGCGTGTTTTCCCATCTGATTGGCCGGTTTCAACAGAGGCGGGCTGTAAGTGGACTTCATAGGAGTTGATTGGCCAAGCTGGTTGGATTCGGGTTATCGCGTTTCGGTTGAAGACGGATGTAGAGGAAAGGGGGGGAGGAAACCACACGAGAGCGCGCCCGCCCTCGAGAGCGCGCGTACACTCGCACTCTTTAACGCCCCACTTCCTTTCTAAGAACAATGGAGCCCGTAAACTCGGCATCCTCCTGCGGGAGGGAAAGGGGCGTGGCTTCCTCTCCCTTCAAGAGGAGTGGGCGGGACAAAAGCTGGCTGAGGAGCTGACAAACAGGAGCCTCCACCAATGCCTTTTGGCGGGGTCTGGGGACCCGCTTGACAAAGGGGGCGGGGCATAGACTTCCCCTTCCCGCTCCCTGGAGTTTTGCTCCGCCCCTCGGAACTGTAGATGACGCCGTCGCGCGCGGGAGGGGGGAAGAGGGGGAAGAGCAGAGTGCTTTTTTCCCCTCTATCAGCCCCGCCCTTTCGGCCTTGCGACTGAAGGTTGCCGCTGGGAAAGGGGCGGGGCCAGCGCTTTGCCGCCCCTCCCCCTGCTTTCAGTTTGGCCAGTCATGGAGCCCAGTCTTACCTCCACAGGAACCTGTAGAGGTTTGCTCCTGTCCCTTGTGGCTTGTCTCCCTCATCCCAAATGCTTGGGACCAGAAGCCTTTGGGATTTCTGAATAGGATAAAAATTCAGAAGTCCAATACGCTTCCTGTCCCAAGCATTTTGTATGAGGGAGACAGGCCACAAAAGACAGGAGCAAACCTCTACAGGTTCCTGCAAATATAATAGTAATAATAATACTTACAACAAGGAGTAAAAAACAGCATAACATACAACACACAGCTAAAACACACATCACCCCCATCCATGCTAGAATAAAATCTAATTAAGCAATCAAGGCACAAAAAATACATACAAATACAAAGTAGATGAGACCTAACTGTAAGCACGACATTCATTTAAGTTCCTCAAACACATAGCCTGCAGTTCATTGCGTACAATACTTTTAATCCCTTTGGTCCTGCGTCAAAGTCTGTACACTGAGGCACCAGAAAGCAAAGGTGTCCCTCCCTCAGTCACCCATGAAAAAAGTTTTGGGTGTATTTTGGCATATTTTGGGATTCTGGATAAGGCAAGGGGTTTCTGAAGGACTCTTCTTGTTAGCTGCCTTCAAGTCATTTCTGACTTATGACAACCCTGAGGTGAATCTACAGTCGGCCCTTCTTTATACACTGATTTTTTATACACAGATTCAAACATCCACAGTTTGAAAATGTTCAAAAAAAGTATAAATTTCAAATATCAAACCTTGATTTTCCATTTTTTATAGGGGACACCATTTTGCTATGTCATTATATTTAATGAGACTTGAGCATCCACGGATTTTGTTATCCACGGGGGATCTTGGAACCAAACCCCAGCCTATAACAAGGGTCCACTGTATTATCATGGGGAGTTTTCCTGGCAAGATTTGTTCAGAGAAGGTTTACCATTGCCTTCCCCTGAGGCTGAGAGAGTGTGACTTGCCCAAGGCCACTCAATAGGTTTCCATGGCCAAGCTAGGGATTGAACCCTGGTCTCCAGAGTCATAGTCAAACCACTGAAACCACTGCATAGAAGGCCTTAAAAGGGGGCAAGACTTATGGCCTTCTTAAGCTACTTTGCTAGCAATTTCTGTGATCCCTTTCCTCTCCAGTATGGGCCAGAGTGAAAACTGGGGAGGGCTTCTGTACCTTTAATGGCTGCTGTATGGAAAGCAACACCTGCTGACATTCCCTCTTTTGCACCACCTTAAAAAGTACAGGAGCCCTTCCATTTTTCACTGTGGCAACCCTAGGCTGAGAGGAGGACTACAGGCCTTTAAAAAGTGGGAATTAGTCCTAATAGCCACCATGTGAGAGAAACTGGTTGAACGTAATTTCGGCTGCCAACAAGACCCACTGGATTCAAGGGGATTTACTTCTGAATAGGCATATATAAGATTGTCCTTCATTGTCTACTCGGAAGACGTTCCCACTGTTTTCAATTAGGCTTGCTTCAAAATAAAGCTGCCTTCCTATGGACACTTAAATACTGCACAATGAAACATAATTTAAATATAGCTGTGCTTAACACATGTTTTCTTGCCATGTCGATTAAGAAAAGATAAAAAGGGCACCTAAGAAATAGAAATTTGTATCAAAAATACGACTAAAACTGCCAGAGGCAAAATGGAAACAGGAATAATTTGTTACGCTGCAGAAGGGAAATGAACAGAATGCAAACAAAGCATTCATTCAAAGTGAGCAGGTCCCAAAGCCGCTCCGGAGAAGCACAGCCATTGCTTGCTTCAGATACAAGGGAAAGAACTTTTCATGTCCCAAGCCTCAGTCATATCATGGTTATGATACCATGGCATATATCATAGTCCTGAACTAGACTTCAGCTGATGTGGGCTAGAACCTCTGCAAAAAATCTCAAGATACAACTACATTCCTGTGGGACCAGGTCAATATATTTCTTAAGTTCATCTTGCTTTCAAGTGACTGTACAGTGGTACCTCGGGATACGAAATGCGCGGGTTACGAAATTTCCGGGTTACGAAAAAAACCCATTCAAAAAAACTGTTCCGGCTTACGAATGTTTTTTCGGGTTACGAAAAATTTTTTGGTGCTTTTCGGCGCTATTTCACACGAAATCGCGGCTTTTCCCCATTAGCGCCTATGGGTTTTCGGCTTGCGAAGGCTTTTCGGGTTACGAAAGCGGCCGCGGAACGAATTAATTTCGTAACCCGAGGTACCACTGTACTTAAAATCACAGCTTTAGTTAGACTGTGAGAGGCTTTGGAAAATTTTCCCCTTGGCCAAATCTCTGACAAAACTTTTGTTTTGCTGTGTTACAGATAAGGCTAATAAATAACATGTCGTATCCTTCCTTCACAGAGATTCTAAAAGAACTGGATGATTATTATGAAAAATTCAAACGGGAGACGGATGCAGTACAGAAGAGGAGGATGTTGCACTGTATACAGAGAGCACTGATCCGGAGTCAAGAGCTGGGAGATGAAAAGATTCAGATTGTCAGCCAAATGGTAGAACTTGTTGAGAACAGAACAAGGCAACTTGACAGTCATGGAGAACTGTTTGAGACTTGCCAAGAGACTAATGACACCACTGGAAACAGCGGCAAAGCTAATCAAGATAAGTCAAAGAATGAGACAATCAGTCAAGCCGAGAAGCCAAACAACAAACGATCCAGGAGGCAAAGAAATAACGAAAACCGGGAGAATGCGTCCAATAATCATGATCATGACGATATCACCTCAGGAACTCCAAAGGAAAAGAAAGCAAAAACCTCCAAGAAAAAGAAGAGATCTAAGGCCAAAGCAGAGAGAGAGGCTTCCCCAGCAGACCTCCCTATTGACCCCAATGAGCCAACCTATTGCCTCTGTAATCAGGTCTCCTATGGAGAAATGATAGGCTGTGATAATGATGAGTGTCCAATCGAATGGTTTCACTTCTCATGTGTGGGACTCAATCATAAACCAAAGGGCAAGTGGTACTGTCCAAAATGTAGGGGAGAAAATGAGAAAACCATGGACAAAGCACTGGAAAAATCTAAAAAAGAAAGGGCTTACAACAGGTAGTTTCTAAATCAGAGGAGAATAGGGCCATGAAAACATTTATTTATTCTGTGTCACCTTTTGTTGGGGTACTAGGATTGTAAAATGTATATTTTTAAGGAGGTTATAAATCAAAACCATTCTTGTAATAGGGGTGGCAATAAGGAAATGCTTGTTTTTCCCCCCTTTGATATGGCTGTTAACAAGAAAACAGTCTGTGGGCCAAAGCATACAGTGAAGTAATAAAAGTTAACGTGTAATGTTCGGATTCATCTTGTGAAAAATATGCCTGTACTAGTTGGTAACACTCTGCCCATGAAAATGTAGATAGTCAACACGTCTTGGATAGCATTCCATTTTACTTTATAGAAGGAATGCCGTTTATCTTTCCAGCAAATTGTTCTGTAGTCTCTTTAAATGAAGCAGCAGTACACTACAAATTTATCCTGAACATAATTGACCACACTCCCAAAAAAGAGCATACAGTCCTTATGCCCATTTATTTTACTGGGCTTAAGTTGTATTTAACTCTGGGCCATTTACCTGGAACAAGGTCTTGCCTGTTTCACACACTGCAATTTCCAAAAAGAAAAGAAAAGTGGTTTAAGGTTACAGCCCTGTTTTAAATACCTTGCTAAGAATTAAGCCTCATTGTTTTCAGTGAGACTTATTTCTAAGGGATATGTTTAGAGCGGGGTACAAAACTCATCTGATGATGCGCAGTAGCATGTAAGAACTTAGAGAATGGCTCCTGTTAAGTGTGTCCGTCTAGCAGCTCCGTAATATGTTTAACTACAGCTACAAGCTTATTTTTTAAAAATGCAAAAAGGTTAAATTTTACACAACATATTTTATATATTGGCCAAGTACCACAAGGGCCTTTTAAAATGATTTAGTATATTTTGTATTTAACCAGGAAGTGGTTTAGTAATGAAACTTAACATAAATCAAAGCTTTATACTGTCACAGATAATAGAGTAGCAGTCTTTACTTTGTATAAGTTGTAAAAATGTACATTTTCAAGTGGAGTTGCACTTAACTGTATTATAATTGGGGATGCATCCACATGCCATGGTGTAACCAATATGCATTTCCTTCTGTATGTATGAAAATTGTACAGCAGTGATATTAAGGAATAAATTAAAGAAGTTGGATAATTTTGTTTGTATGTTCCTGCTCTTTTCTCTTCCCTCCCTATTCTGTTTTCTTTTCAAGTTATATCTGTTTGATTTTAAGCCTGTGGGCAGGGTCTGTTTTATTTTTAAATCCTTGTACAGCAGTTAGAAAACATTTGCTGCTTTATATGTAAACAGTAGTAATACACATAATAATATTCCTGTATATTCCTAAGCAATCAACCACCCTTCTAACTTGTGCTTCTGCACACACATCCTGCTGCTGTATTTCTCCTTCCCCAATGCCAAATAGCCATCATTCTGCTTTTCCTTGCACTGCATCTGCTGCCACCTCTTTGCAATTCCTCCTTGCCCAATTATATTGACTGGATTTTCTCCTCTTCCCTATCCAGTTGAGCCTGTAATTGCCAAAGGATGTGTTTTGCTGCTACCTTCATATCCAGGCTTTTATCGACAGCATCATGCTGGGATACAGAACAAGGAAGGGCAGCTGTGCCACAGCATATGTATTTCTAATTTAGTTTTCTTTTAATTCTGCTTTTATTCACATTAAATAGTTGAAGAATCTCATTTGGACCACCTCTTGCTGTCACTTCAGGGGTGTTAAACGGTAGCCTGGACCTGGAGCTCTTGTTTTATATATAAATTGTTTTCAATTTTAGTTATACACTTGTCTCTCCATATTCGCTAGGGTTAGGGGCACAAGACCCCCGTGAATGTGGAAAACTGCAAACAAAAACACCATGTTTTTACCTGAGAGGGCACCTCTCTAGGAATCTCTGGGTCGTCCAGTGCAACTCTGTGGTCAATGTCCGTCAGACACTGACCATAGAAGTGCACTGGAGGAGCTACAAATGCCTAGTACAGTGGTTCCCAACCTTCCTAATGCCGTGACCCTTTAATACAGTTCCTCATGTTATGGTGACCCAAACCCATGAAATTATTTTCATTGCTACTTCATAACTGTAATTAAATAGATGTTTTCCAATGGTCTTAGGTGACCCCCATGAAAGGGTCATTCGACACCCCCAGGGGTCCCAACCCACAGGTTGGGAACCACTGGCCTAGTAGAATATTCTCTAGGAATCTCTAGGGCTTTCAGTGCAACTTTTAGTTTAAAGTTGACCATAGAGTTGCGCTAGAGGACCTAGATATCACTAGAGGGAACATATTAATTAAATCCATGACAAATCAAAGCCACAGATATCAAAGCCGCAAATATGGAGGGATGAGTACTTTTTTTCAAGATGACAGTAGTAGAAACAGATACACTGCTAGCTCCTTGTTAGGGATGTAAATATATGACTATTTTCAGTCTCATAAGTAAGGATATAATTTCCAGATCCTCCCCCCCCCCCCCCCCGATCCGCCCCGATTTTTTTTTTTTTTTTGTCACCCAGTATTCACATTCTGACATTTGGGAACTTATTCAGCACAGAAATAAAGGAGGGAAGTACATGAAAATTGTGAGGGTTTATACAAAAACATATCCCCAGCTTCCAGTCAGTCAATTTTTATGCACAGTTGCTGTTTTCTACATAAAAATGACTGTAATCTTGCACAACAAACCATATGGCTATTTTTTAGCGCAAGACTGCTAGTTTTAGCATGATAATTTTTTGTGTGAAACTTTTTGTTATACACAATTGCTGGTTTTGAGTAGGAAAAAAGAGCTTTCTATCTGTCTTTCTGAGAATAATCCGCCCCACCACCAAAAAACAATACTTCATTATGGGTGAATACCAGGTAAAAATTGCAAAATTCTTACAACTCTATTCTCCCCAATTTTTTTTTCTTCCAAAGTTTGGAAACCTATTTTTCAGCCAAGACACAACTCCAAATAATCTTTCTGTTCCTACTTCTTGTAGATCTGTGTTAACTGTGATGGTACAGTGGAGCCTTGTTATACGCTGGGGTTTGGTTCCAAGATCCCCCATGTATAACAAAATCCGTGTATGCTCAAGTCCCATTAAATATAATGACATAGCAAAATGGTGTCCCTAATAAAAAATGGAAAATCAAGGTAAATTTATACTTTTTTGGTACATTTTCAAACCATGTATGCTTGAATCCGTGTATAAAAAATCCGTGTATAAGAAGGGCCGACTGTACTTGGAACGACATGCATTATTATAATAGCATCATGAGCAAAGTACAGCAGGGAGGCCCATCCCAACAGGTTTCCTGAGAATAAATACTACAGTAACGGAGTACTGCCACATAAAACAAATGTAGCTGATATCAGATCAAGGCATAAACTATATATTTATGCTGATTATTGCTAGGGACTGATCCCCCAAACGTGGCTGGGCTCTATTGATATTTCTACCTGATGGTCGTACCTCTGGGAAATTATCTGACGGTAAAAGTAACTGCCAGAGATCTGAAGTCTTTCCCATACTAAAAAATTGGTCCCTATAGAGTAAAAAAAAAAATTAGTGGTAGCAACCATAAAAGGTTTATGTTTAAAATAGATGTGAATTCTGTCTACTGGCTCAAGAACAAATGAAGACAGATGCAGGCTTCTTTCATATATTTCTTCGGGGAAGAATTACAGCTCTAATTGAAAAGACTCCTTGCCTCAACATTGCTATGTGTCTTCTCTTGCAGTGTCCCATATAGTTATTTTGGGGAACAAATTCAATTGGAGTAAGATGTTTTATATAAGGAATATACAGTGCAGGAAAAGTACCTAACTTTTGCATCTCCAAGACCTTGCTTGCCATCACTGCCATGAGAAAACCAGCAAGCGGGTGAATGTGATACCACTAACAAGGTAAAAGGAAGCTCAAAACTTTGCAACTGTAACAACTGGATTCTGGATAAATTATTTTGGGTTTGACATGAGCCCGAAAGAGGAATCTATGGGGTTCTGCAGCATTTTTAGAAGAATTAAACAACTGGTTTCAAGGAAGGATGTTTCTTTTTCTAACTGGATTTGTAAGAGGCAACCGATGGCACATTACCTCTTTGGGTGACCAGATAAAGCCTTGGAAGCTTTTTCTCTGTCCAGTTAAACTGTTATTACTTTGGCTATTTAGATTAGCAGATTTTGTTAAATTATGAGGTTGGATCCTGGGTGTGCCTACCGTGAACAGAAAGTACCCCATCCAGTTTTGAAAAACTTACACACAGCTCACCCCATTCAGCTGGTCTCCTGACTGAGTAGTATTTTCAAGGGGCTGCCAAGGAAAGGAAGAAGCACTTCTGTCATGCCTGTTACACCCACCAAAACCCGGATCACACCTATCATTTTTTCAAATTTTGATCAAGAAGCTACATTAGGGAGCCTATGGCCCAAAGGCCATAAACAGTAGAGATTCATGAGGAGGCTAGTCCAGACAGTACAGTCATGCAATATCCTTAGAGGAAAAAGTGTGATAGAGGAAGAAGTAGCCTAGTGTCTAGATTCAAATGCACTCCAAGAATTGTTCTGGACAGCTTTGGACTCCTACCACTCGCCTAATGAGTACTTTGACTTGTTTTATCCTCTGTCCAAAAGAATCAGGGCAAGTGATAATGTCTGAACTTTTTAGGGTGACCAGATGTCCTAACCACAAAATGTAGGGCATTCAAGAAAAACGTAAGACCAAATAAAAGCCAACAACTCTAAATATAAATTCATGCTTCTTAGTCATACTCAAAATGGAAGAAATGTCTAAATTCCTCCTGGACGGAAAGTTGAAATGTAGGACATGTCCTGGAAAGGGGGGGGGTGCCTGGTCTCCCTGACCACAAGGGCCATCCAATCCAAGATTCACCATGCAGGAATATACCTTGTGCTTTTCCCCTCCAGTTTCTCCATTCTTCATGCTATCTCCACAGTGAGAGCTGTAATGTCATCAAATTATAAAAAGGTTTAAAAAAAAAAATCAGACAAATAGTAGTAGTTTAAAGATTTCCCCTAGAAATGTAATTTCCCCCTACGGGGATCAATTTTTATACGTTCACAACAAACACTAGCTTTTCTGGCTGCCGATTTGGATTCTAGCAAAATGTCAGAGAAATAAATACCCATTTAACTTCTGTTAACGCGATCAAGGAATCCTCTTACTTTTCCTCTACTGTTATCTTGAACGGAAATATTGAACATGATGATATATAGGCAGGTACAAAAATGATGGGAAGAAATAAAGATTAAAGCAGGACCAAATTCCAATTTTGTATACATAAACTTTTAAAAGTGACAAAATGATGTATTTATTTATTTGATTGAGATGTATTAACACAACCACGTCCTCAGCAACACATCAAAATATCCACTTAAGCATCACAGTATCATCACAAACACAGTGTCATTTACAATGTTTTACAGTTAATACATTTGTTTCCATAGCATATTATGTTCAGATTTTCATTGTTGCCAAAATAAAATCCAGCTACTGTTATTTTGTAGTTTTTCTACCTAGGAAACATCAGGAATAAACTCTTCTAGAACATGGCCACATAGCCCAAAAAACCCACGTTGTGATCAGTGTTTGGTCTAATATTAGCTTGCATTTAGAAACTAGTTAAATAGTTAAATAGTATAGCCACAAGAATGCATTTTTGCTCTCTAGGAGCTGGCGTTGGCCATTGCTGTGGCCCCTTGGTTTTAGGAACAATGTTATAGTGGCTACATAGAGATGAATTTGAACTCAGCAAGTGAAAAAGCATTTAAAACACTCTAGCAGAAGAAATTCCAAACAAATATCCTCAGCATTTGGAAAAAATCCCTTGGTATAAATACAGAGAGATGATCTTGGCCACAAGGAAGGGCACTGAAAGATTTATGGAGAAAATAGCACTGTAATAAAAGAGTAATCTGTAACCTCAATTCTTGCTTCCACCTCGATAGTGCGGAAACAATATAACTGAATAGGAGAGCTTGAAAAAGTTACTTTTCCAAGGACTGGCATCAATGGGGAATAATAATTGTACTAGCTCACAGTGTGGCATACATTTCATGGGACATCAGCTGCCATTTTTGTTGTTCCAGGTGCTGAGTTAGGGTTACCTAGGTGTATGAAGGGCAGCTGATGTCACTGGGGATAACAAATCGCATATATTTTGCTATTCACCCTCCTCCTCTGAAAAATCTAAATATATGAACTATTTATTTATATTTGATTTATATAGCACCTTTCTTCCAAAACTGGACTGAAAATGGCTTACAATATAAGTTAAAAACAAGTAGATTTTTAAAAAAAGCATTAAATAATCAATCCAACTAAAAAACTACTTTTGAAAGATTACTGTACTGTATATATTCATGTATAAGTCTAGAAATTTTAGTCAAAAATTGATCTCAAAACCTGGGTTGACTTATCCACAGGTGAATATAAGCAATGTACAGTGCGCCCTTGTTTTATGCGGGGGATCACCCCGCATAAAACAAAAACCGTGTATGCTGGAGCCCCATTGCAAGTAATGGGGCTTGTGCTCGCTGTGGTGTGCAGTGCCTGTGGCAAAAGGCTATACAGTAAACATTCATTTTATGCATACCTTCTTGGAAGTAAAAAGGACTGGATTAGTCAGTAATGATCATGGGTTAGCAAATTGTGGGGGCAACTCAAACTCATCCTTTTGCATGCAGTAGCAGCAAGGATCCTCAGGGTCAACTGATGGTAATCCACCGAACAACACAAAAGCACATATCCAGAAACATTCACCTAACTTTGTATTTCCCTCTTGCCCTTTGATCCTTCTTTCTCCAAGTCACTTCCTTACCTGAAGTCTCCCTCCGACCATAATTAATTTCTGGCCTACTATTTGTGCCAGGCCCCAACTGCACTAGTTTTTCTGTAATAAGTTGACAGTCCTGGGGAAAACTAGAGATAGGGATAAATTAGTTAAAATCAATTAATCTAATACAAAGTGGCAATTTTATTTTTTAACTTAATTGATTGCCTGAAGTTGGAATTTCAGCATCATCTTAATTCCAGAATTTACTAACATTAAGTAATTAATGAAACGGGATACAATGCTAGTTCTTTACACGAAGCCTATATCTTTTGGATTTTTGTAAAAATCTATTTCTTGGTTTTTGTTAGTTACTCAAGGTTAGGGAATTACATTGTTTAGGGCACAAGTTTCAAACCACTTAGTTAATGATTACAGTATGGAATATTCATTAATTTTAAGGTTAAAATATTTTGAACTCACAAGTAATAAGGACAGTTTTGAAGGCCATGGTCTTCATGCAAATAGTCCACTTGTGTTTTACATCAGACACAACACTGAAGCCTCTCAATTGTCCAAGGAAACTGAATACTTAAGCTCTTAACCCTGTGATTTTTGCTGGGACCATGTAGGAAGCAGTAAAATAAAGGCTACGAGGGAACCAGGAAAGAGACAATACTTTAAGACAGTGATTCTCCAACCCCCCCCCCCCCCCCACACACACACAACCTCCTTTACATCTACATGCACATGTTGGGCTGCCCCTGCTCAACATAGTGTATGAATACAAATATTTCGGTTTCGGTTTTTGGTGTGCATATTGTCATTTGTCAATTTATATATATTCATATTTTAACATTTTATAAGGAAATATCGTTAAAATTACAGTGGGACCTTGGTATCCATGGGGGATCTGCTCTGGACCTCCCCTCCCTGTGGATATCAAAATCTGTGGGCGTTCAAATCCTGTGCATGTGGCTGTGCCGCCATTAGGAACATCCCCTGTTGACCCCAATGACAGTGCATGCACACGGTCGCGCCTCTATTAGGAACAATGGGGGATGTCTTTAATGGCGACATGGTCGTGTGCACATGCTGCCATTGGGGACAAGTGGGGACTTGCCATCTGCGGATGCTGAAATCCACAGGTGGCAAGTCCACAGATAAGGAGGCCTCACTGTAGAACATTTTTTTCCCCCAATAAATTCAATACCCAGCTTAACATAGTGTTTATACTTGATGTGGTACATGTGCTTATTTCTGAGCACAAGTCGACTGAAATGGGGAGTGATATTAGAAAGAGAAACTCCCTATTCTTTGATGACATCAAATCTTGCACAATATTTCCCAGTTATAGCCTCCAGAGCTGAGAATCCATTTTTACAAAGGTACGTAGTTGCAAACGGTACAAGCACTTTCATAGAGACTCTCTTTACTGCCTGGCCAGTAGCTCCACCAGAACCAGAAAAGGCTGTGCGATGGCAAGAGCAGCCCACCACTCTTTCCTGCCAATTTTCTGTTAGCCCCATAAAACTTCCTTTCAGCAAGGATTTATCCATTGATTTCTGGTCTGTACCTAGAAGTCTTGCAACTACATTAAAAGTCAAGACTAGGCACCTGTGGCATTCTAGAAAGGGTCAGAATGGGGACAAGTTATTATCTCTTGTTCCATCACATCTCTTCTGATTTTCTACCTAATGTCTTCCCTTCTCTCCCTTGCACTTTGCATCCCTTTCTTACTAACTCCTCCTCTCTGCTACTATGGAAGGGGGAAGGAGGACCACAAACAGCAGAGGTGTATCCTTGCAGTTTACATCAAAGATTTTAGACTACTGTTCCTTTTAAAAAGAAGGTATACTCATACCAGGCCTTACAACATCCAGAGCTAATAGTGACCAAAGACACTGAAGAGGTCTTAAGGATGATTGGTCAAGTTGCCTGCAGTGTCAATGAGATCTGAATGATAATTAGCAAGTTTACTATGATGTTATACAGTTTCCTTTATTTCCCTCCTCTTGCCTTGTTTTAATAGAGATCGAGATTACTACAAGTGGCATTGACAACACAATTAGATCCAGAAAAAGGTGCTTTGGCAATACTTATTGCACAAACGACACCTCCAACCCTAGTTGCTATGTCCTCAAAGTATGGTGAGGGCATCCCTTTTCATTGATGGGGGAAACATGACACTAGTCTCCAGGTGCTAAATGTCACTGGCAGGGCAGTTGCAAAATTGGTTTTCACATGTGTCAGTGTCTCCTCCTCTCCCTGTGCCCCTCCCTCTACTATTCCCAAGCAGGATGATTCCCTTTATATATTTATTTTCTATTTATTTTCTTTTAAAACTTAAATCACATTAGCAAAACTCTGGCATTATGCAAAAACAAAAAGTGAAAATAAGCATAAAATAACCTGAAAGGCGTGCTGGGTAGGTCATAGGGCAAGGAGGCAGGATTAAGAGGGAGTCAGGAATAGAGTATGATGGTAGAAGCATCACCAGTCATGTGAAGAAGTGTGATAATGGCTGCTCTGAAACCAGCATATTTCCATTTCTATTATCTGATGCAAATGCAGCGAGAACAGGGCTCCTATGGTAATGTCCTAAAAAAAATGTTAGAGAGGCTGCAAGTGGCTATCCCAACCAGGAATAAGCAGGAAGCTCTGTTGTGAAAGCTCCTGCTCCTTTATTCTAGTGTAGAAGAGCTAAATGAAGAAGATTTATTTTCAAAGCAGTGTCCTAGAAAATAAATCTCGGACTCTGTTGCAGTTGCCACTACTGATGTTACTGCAGCAACAGCAACATCTTGAGGGGAAAGGGAGGGACTGCTTTCCTGCAAGTGCAAATGAATTACTGCCAGCAAACTCCTGACCAAGAAGCAGAAACCATTGTAGACTTCATCAGGCAAAAGGTAGGTATTATCTGTGTGTTGTGTGTGTGTTTTAAAAAGACTTGTTGGCTTCCTCTGTGCTGTTGCCACAATTCTATTGAAAAAGATAAAGTCTTATATGATTTTCTGTTATGAATGTGCATCAGTTTAGAGCAAAATTGGGCTCATTCAGAATGCTTTGGCAAAGCTAACAGAACCAAAGTGAAATTGCCATTAAAACTTCATGCTGGCTTTATACTTCAGAAAGGTAGACTGGCACCATAATTAGCATTTCCTGCCTGTGAAAAACAGCTATTTTAGAATAGCCAAATGACTAACAGATACATTTTCTAATCCTAAGGCACATTTTATGAGTTCTCCAACCGCTTTGCTTAATGGATGGGACTGTAACTTTTCCTCTTTCCTTTCATCACTGTCATGGATCATGGTTTAATTTTTTAAAAAGAACTTCAGACTGGTTCTAAAACATCAGGACTCCCTGATCTAGCTTTCTGAAACCTAGAAACTTTCTGGTAGCAGGGCATTTGTCATTTTCACACCAATTGTCTTAAAAAAGTGGCAAGTGAAGGAAAAGAAAACTAATCACCCTCTTCCTCCAAAATTTTTTGAAGGATTCCTCTTCTACAGGAATTACTACACATATCCTTTTGAACTATTACAGATTTACTACTCTGTGCTGTCATTTTCAAAGCCATTTTCCTGGTCCACAGGAAATAAAGGGAAGTAGAGCATGTACCCATTTGGGTACTCTCCACATGGAAAGTCTGTCTGTTAATCTAAAATTTAGTAGCTTTGATGCCATCAAAAGAGACAACTTTGCCTCCAACTTTCTTCCAGATTTGTCAAGAAATAATATAAGTGATTGACAGTTCCATATTTAAAAGAACAGCAAAACAAGTTAAAGGCTGATAACACAAACATTGCTGCACCTATTTGTCTGCAATTGGGCAGACATAAACCCTCTTCATAGGCTACTAAAGGTGTATCCACACTGCAGAAATAAAGTAGTTTGACACCATTTTAGCTGTACCACTTTTGTCCTACAGAATCCTGGGATTTTAGTTTGGTGATACAGCATCTGAGCTCTGACAGAACAGGCTGAATGCCTCACCAAACTACAGATCCAAGGGTTCCACAGGATGGAGCCATTAGAGTGAAAGTGATTTCAAACTGCTTTATTTCTGCAATGTGGAAGACCTGCCAGTGTCTCAGTGGCACCCAATGCTGACAAACAGGGCAAAGGTTCTGTCTGTTTTGTATTTCCTATTACAGGCAATCAGAGATATCAGCCTTCAGATCTCTGAATCCTGACTCCAGATTAGGACCTGATTCCAGATTAGACAAAATATAATTGTTTTGAATTGATCTAAGCAATTTGTTTTGTTTTTTTTAAAGGAAGGATTTATCTGGCTCTTTGGTGCTGAGATTAAAATAAAGATTTTCCCTCCTATTCAAGACCGAAAAAATTAGGGTTTACCTGGCTTTGTTGTCAAAATGTTTATTAAGGCTTACCAGGTTCTTTTCTTCTATGCAAAAAAACAAACACAAACAAAAAACCCTCAATAACCAAAGAATCAAACATCTTACTTGGCTCTATCATACTCTGTAAAAAATAGAAAAAGTTTATTCAATGTTAATTAAGGTTTATATTAAGGAAATCAAGTAATTTCTGATTTATGGTGACCATAAGGTGACCCTATCACAGGGTTTTCTTGGCAAGATTTGTTCAGAGGGGTTTGCATTTGCCTGCATTTGCTGAGAGAGTGGGACTTGCCCAAGCTCACCCAGTGGGTTTTCATGGCAGAGCAGAGATTCAAATCCTGGTCTGCAGAGTCGTAGTCCAAGCTGAAACCACTATACCATTTGGGCTCTCTTATTAAGGTTAACTTGGTTCTTTTGATCTCTGGGGAGAAAATGTATTGAGGCTTTGTATTTTTTTTTAAAATCAAGCTTGAAATGAATTGAAAATTCAGCTTTAATAATTAATAAATTAATTAAAGACTTAATAAAATTTTCAAGATTAAAAAAAATCAGCAAAATTGGTAGAAAGTTGGACTCACAGTTGCCTGTTATGATTTCTTCAAAGCTGTCAGATTTCAGATGAATAAAAGTGAGGGCTCTATTGTGCTCTGTAAAATGTTATTTAAAGCTTACCTGCTTCTTTCTTGTTAATTTTCTGGAATCATGAAACAGAGCTAACATAGGAAAAAAATCTGTGCCAATTTTTAAAAGAGACTTTATATTTGATGAAGCTAAGACATAACTGTGTGGGAGACTTTTACAGAAATCTGAGACTTTTGAATATGAGAAATGTCATCTCATGAAAAATGAGAAGTAGTACTGTACCATCTCTGTGGGTGCAATTATCTTTCCACTGTTTGAATATTGGTTTGGATCAGCAGGTGGAGAAACCTTAAGAAAGGGACTATACTTTCAGAAGGAAAAGGAGAGCAGCAGATGCCAGGGCTAAGAGAAAGGCCCTTTTCACTTTGACTTTGAGTTGTGTATTTAAGAGGGAACAAAAGAGTAAATTCTTTGTAGTGTAATTTCTATGTTGCATTTGCTTCTATTTTGTGTATATATCAATAGCTGTTGTTGTTGTTGTTATTGTTGTTATCGTGTGTCTTCAAGTCATTTACAACTTATGGGCAACCCTAAAGTGAACCTATCATGGAGTTTTCTTGGCAAGATCTGTTAAGAGGAGGCTTGCCATCACCTTCCCCTGGGACTGAGAGCATGTGACCCAGCGGGTTTCATACCTGACCTGGGAGTTGAATCCTAGCCTCCACAAGTGTAGTTCAAGACCTAAACCACTACCCCATGCTAGGTCTCCCATCAATATCTATATTAATCTTTAATATTTGAATCCAAATGTTGGAATATAACTGAACAGTGGAAGCAGAAGAGTCCTGCAATCAAGTCCTACACTCGCATCTAATTGGAACTTTGCAGACAGTTTATACATGTTAAATTCAATATATAATTAGTTGTATTGCTGCTAATTTGTTAGTAGGACTTAATTGTAATTGTATTTGGAATATTCAATTTTAGTTGGCCCCAGAGAACCCAGGAAGAGGTACACTTGCGTCTAAGGAGAGGAGACTGAGACCTTACTAACACGGTTGCTGGAAATAGGCAGAGGAGTTCCTCATATCCTGCTATCCTGATCTTGAACTTACTTGACTTCAGTGGCATCACTGATGTTGGTGTCACCCAATGCACCGGTGTGCGGAGAAGCAAAATGCCTTTCTGTTTCTTTGTCCTGAGGCAGCTGGCCACTAAAGTCCTGGTGGTGCAGTGGTTAAATGCCTGTACTGCAAGCCACAAGGTTGTGAGTTTGATCTCAGGGGCTCAAAGGTGCACTCAACCTTTCATCCTTCCATAGGTTGCTAAAGTGAGTATCCAGCTTGTTGGGGGTAATTGGCGGACATAACAAGTACACCAATGGTCGCTTATGTCATAATGGCGGCGTCACGGCATATTAGGGTTAGGGATCATGCGGTTGCTGCATGGTCCCTAACCCTAAAATTGCTGCCAGCATGCCATTTGTTGGCGGTATGTACCATGCCAATGATAAATAAATACAGTCTGAGTCTCCCTTATCTGGAATTCCAAAATCTGAAATACTCCCAAATTCAAAACTTTTTTCACGGGTGGCTGAGATAGTGACATCTTTGTTTTCTGATGGTTCAGTGTAAGCAAACTTTGTTCCATGCACAAAATTATTCAAAATGTTATGTATGAAATTACCTTCAGACTATATGTATAAGGTGTATATGAAACTCAAAGGAAGTTCATGTTTAGACTTGGGTCCCATCTCCAGGACATCTCATTATGTGTATAAAAGTATTCCAAAATGCAAAAAAGTCCAAATTCCCAAACACTCCTGGTCCCTACCATTTTGGATATTTTTGTTCTGTTTTGCACCCTGCAGTATCAATATTTTCTAATATAGTTTTATGTTCGCAGTCTTCATTACAAAATATTGTAGTGTGTGAAGAGAGACTTGGGTTGTAAGCTTCTTTTTAAACCTGCTCCATGCATGAGATATATTCCAAGTACAGGGCTTGTTTTTATTATATCATAATCAGATCTAGTACAGTTCTATATGATCACTGGTTTGGGTAAAAATGTTATTTTGCTCCAATAATGTTTTAATGTACTTAACCAGTACATTAGAAATGAGATGAATTTACACAGTTGTGTGTTGTAACATCCTAATTTAGAAGAGCTAGTTAATATCCATAGACTGATTTTAGCAAGGTTCTTACTGAGAATCTTCCTCCTTCAAATTCAGTATTTTAGGAGGCATCTAAATGTCCACATCATCTATGTGTAAATTTGCTAGTTTTTCCTCACTGCTTTTTTTCATGCAATAAGGAAGAAATTATGGAATAACTGCTCAATGCCTTTGGACTGTTGCACCAGGAGCTTGTTTTCTAGAACCACTCTTCATTATTTCCAAGACTGTTTTCCTACCTGTACATTGAACAACATATTTTGCCAAGTGGATATAATGAGTGGGAAAAACAGCAGTCACTTTTGTCTTTTTGTTGGACTTATATGTACAAGTAATGTATTGCAACATTGTCATGTCAAGAGTTTTTAACAATGTTCCTAAGTCCAAAAAATAAAAATAATATTGTGGAGGGAGCCATGTGGATGATTAAGCCAAATCCACCTCCCTCCCCATTGAATACCAAAATCCATGGATGTTCAAGTCCTATTAAATACATTTGCATAGTAAAATGATATCCCATATATAAAATGGCAAAATCAAAATTTGTTTTTTAGAATTTATATATGTGGATTATTGAATCCATGGATAAAGAATCCGTGGATATGGAGGGTTGACTGTACATTACCTTTCATAGCTCAGTGGCTTCCTTAATAGTCAAAGGTGGCACAGTTGATGCAGGAGGCAAGATGACTTAGGCTGCAGGTCTGCATGTTGTTTGTTTTGATGTTATAGAGAGGGTGTGAGGCATATCAAAAGACAACGACCATGCCGTTTTTCCTCCTGCATGAACTGTAACATCTTTGCTTGATGAAGAAGGCAAAATGAAGGGGCCAGAATGTGTCACTTCTACAGAGGGGTAGATTTCTCTTTTGGGTAGGGATGCAGTAGCTGCAAAACCAGAAGCACAGTAGAAAGTTATTTACAGCATGTTCCCTCTATAATTTTTTTTAAAAAATAGTTTTTATTATTTGACATCTTATCAATATCATATTATAACAATATATAGTCATTTTCATATACATTTCCATTTAGCCCCCCCCTCCCCCCGGGGTTGAACTTCTGCTATTCATATTAGATTTAACCTTATATGCCCACGACCATGTTTCAGTACAGTATTTCATTAATGGTTTCCATATGTCCTCCTCCTCTTTGATTGTCTTCTCTTTTAAATAGACAATCAATTTGTCCATTTCTAATGTTCTCAACAGCCATTCGTCTATTGGAGGAATCTCTGGGTTTCTCCATTGACCGGCAAATACCATTCTATTCACAGTTATGTATAAAACTATTTTCAGATGGTTTCTGCTTTCTTTGGTTCCCTTTATAAATTTGAATGAGTTTGATACAGTGGGATCTTGGTATCTACTGGGATTTGGATACCACAATCCATGGATGTTCAAGCCCTATTAAATATAATGACATAGTAATATGTGGTCCCTTATATAAAATGGCAAAACCAAAGTTTGCTTTTTGGATTTTTTAAAATTTCAAGTTGTGAATTATTGAATCTGTGGATAAAGAATCTGTGGATATGGAGGGCCATGTGTACCAGTTTAACTAAAATACTCTCCCATCTCTGAGGAATCCCGGGAATTGTAATTTATGGTTGTTCAGAAATGTCTGCATCCTGTCCCAACTTCTTAACTGCATTACAGTTTACAGATTATGTAGACAATGGATTACTGTTAACTTGCCTTGCAATTATTTGTGTGCATATGCCCTCAAGTCACCTGGTATTCAATGGTGGGTGGATTCCCATCCAAGTACCAACCAGGGCTGGCCCTGCTTAGCTTCCAAGATCAGGCAGGATCTTTAGGGTATTTAGGCAGCTATTTAGCACGTTCAACATTTCAGGATATTTTTCATCCATGAAAGCTTTCTGATCACTGAAGAAACTTGACATCTGGAAGAAAATGTATATCCAAGGCATAGTATGTGTAGTGCACCCATGTTTTTAATTGGATAGATACATATATGATGTGCAAAGTTAGGGATGCTTTGGAAAACATATAAAAGAAAAAGAAGCTGTAAACACTTCACAATGGTTTTGAAATTAACTGGGCATGGTACTGTCCTTGGCAATCTTCCTTCATAATGCTTGAAAGAATTCAATCTTCAGGCTGACTGCATGGATCTAAAAACAAAATCAGGCAATCTGACTTGAGATCAGACTTACATTGGGTAACTTAGAAATTTGGTTTAAAGTTAATTTTTTAAAAATGTCATGCTTTCCTTTGAAAGTGTTAGGCACAGGCGCTTGGCAATTTATCAAACACTGTCATGCTTGAAGGCCTGTTTTTCTTTTTAAGGGTTGCAAGTGACTGCCCATTGAAATGTCAAGACAGTGCTCTATGCACACACCATAAATGATAACAGACAACTGAAAACTGCACACACAAAAAAGTTAAATGATGTTTTTGTTCCCATAAAAATATTACTGGTATTATACTTTAAAGCGCATTTGAATCATTCATCACTTGGAACATAGTATCTTTTTTAAAAAATGCAAGAGTTCTTTATGGGGTTATTGCATTTCCTGAGAGTACATTTGAACTTTAAAGCAAAGGAAAGCAAAGAGGCTTTGTTGTACTGTATATCAATTCCTAGAACCTGGGACAAAGACGTCCATGCTTATAGAATTGAGAACATCAGTGCCTGGGGTTTCAATGGCTCCCAGTGGAAAGAGGGAAATGTCCTTGCACTGGAAACATGGATATTTCTTTCTTTCTTAGCACATAGTTCTATATAGCAATGCCATCTATGTAGACTTACCCGTTTTGAAGGACTCCAACCTTTAATGTTGAAATGACAATATTGTTAACATGTAACAACCCTGGGAATATGTTCTGAGAGAGCTTTGTATCTTCCTACTGGGTTTTCAAAGGTATATGCGGACTTTTTATGTTTCATTTGCCCATTGAGAACAGAAAATGGAGAACTGAGTTGTGGTATGTCTTTGCTCTGGATGGTTCTGCTTATTTGCTGTTGTTGTGAGTGTTGTGCTTTGGTTGAGTTGGTTTTATATGAGGGAATACAGGCTAATACACCATTTGTCCTACCCTAAGGGATCATCATCATCAGTCAATGATTCCATTCCTCCCAAGCATTATTCTGTTCGCTATGCATCTTTCGATTATGTGGTTCAGTTGATCAGATCTTGCGGTTCAGGGGCACTCATGGCAAAGTATGATATCCATTCTGTATGCTGTTGGTACACCCAGACAATTTCTCCTTGTTGAGTTTTAAGTTTAATGGTGTTAGGTATGTAGACAAATCTATGCCCATGGAATGTTCAGTTGCATGCTCTGTCTTTGAGACTTTGAGTAGATTCCTGGAATGGGAGGTAAAACACAGGATGTGCACCCCATGGTAAAGCATTACCTGGGTAATTTTCTGCTAATAGGCCTTGCTGGAAGTTCTGCTTATGGGAAATTATTATGTACACCCCAGGAACTACTGAGGGAGTTGGGGATTCCATTAGCTGAGGACAAGACGGCTCAGCAATAGGCTGATTTATTTGGACATTCAGCTTGACTCGGTATGGGAGATCTTATGCTTGCCAGCTGACAAATGGCTCAGTCTTAAATGTAGAATAGAGTTATTACTAAGTCAGCAGAAGTGTCCCCTTAAAGAACTGCAAGCTGTTTGGGGGCACTTGAATTTCGCATGGCAACTGGTGTCACTAGGTAGGGCATTTTGTGCCTGGTTAGCTAGGGCCATACTTGGGGCCAGGCTCCCACACCATTGCATTAGAATTACAAATGGAATGAAGCAAGATTTATGCCTATGGGTAGTTTCATGAAGGCATACAATGGGGTATAACTAGGGCAAGAAGTGTTTGAGCCACGGAATGGGGCTACCGGTCCAGTCTGATGCATCTGACTATATTTGGTTTGGAGTATAAAGTGGGCCTTCCACATTTCCTGGGTTACAGGAGCCCTGGTGGCTCAGTGGTCAAATTCTTGTACTGCAGCCACTCACTCAAAACTATAAGGTCGTGAGTTCAATACCAGCAAAAGGGCTCAAGCTCAACTCAGGCTTGCATCCTTCCGAGGTCACTAAAATGAGTACCCAGATTGTTGGGGGCAAATAGTTTACACTTTGTAAACCGCTTAGGGAGTGCTTAAGTGCACTGATAAGCAGTATAGAAATGTACTTGCTATTGCCATTTTACTTGCTATTGGGCCTCCATGAAAGTGGAAAAAATGCAAATAAAAAAATATTATTTTTTAAACCTGAGAGACCAACTCTCTAGGAATCTCTAGGTTCTCCAGAGCAACTCTGTGGTCAACATCTGCTGGAAGTTGACCACAGAATTGTGCTGGAGGACCTACAAATGCCTAGAGATGTGTCCTCTCAAACAATCTCTAGGTCCTCCAGCACAACTTCTGGAAGATATTGACTACAGAGTTACACTGGAGGATCTAGAGATTTCTAAAGAGAACATATTAATTAAATCTGTGAATAATCAAATCCGCAAAAGTCAAAACTGCAAAAGTGCAGGGATGACTGTATTCTGATTTGGTAATGAATACCATTCTAGCATCAAGGATACATGAGGCGACCTGGAAAGCTTTCAAGAAGTGGTCTGGAGATAAATTGGTTTCCATTTACCAGATTTGAATAAAAAATATTATGGACTATCTCCAGGATTACTTTGAAAAAGGTCTCAGCCAAAGTGTTGACAAGTGTTGTCTCTAGGAACATATTAATCAAATCAGCAAATAATCAAATCCACAAAAGTTAAAGCTGCAAACATGATGGGTTGACTATATTTCCAGGATCAGTGGTGTGTGCAGTGTTGGCCAGAGAGTTGGGCAAGATCAGATATTTTGCAGGATCTGATTCCATTTCTGGAATTTTTTCCTATCTTGGTGATAGTACACATGTGGCGGGAGGCCTTTGCTAATAGATGGGTCTGTTTCTGGTGTGACAATCAGGCAGTTGTTAGGGTGATCAACAAGCAGTGATTCAGAGAGAGTTATGCTGTTTGTGCGGTGTTTTGTACTGACATGCTTGTCAGATAATATCACCTTTTCAGCCCGTTGTGTTCCAGGGTTGGGTAACAAGATAGCAGATTCATTGTTTCCATTCCAGGAAGGCAGATTTCAATCCCTGGCACCAGAGATGGGCCTTAAACCAGTTACATTTTCATGGAACCTGTGGCTTCTTGGGAACAACGCATAATTAAGGGAGCACTGAATTCAGTTGTCCCTTCTACCTTTTGGCCGTACAGCAGAACAGTCAGTATTTTTTAATTTTAATTTTTTTGCATTCCTGGCAGATGTGGAATATCCCATACTGTGGCCGGTAGCTGACATGCAGATATTATATTATACTTGAAGGCTTGCCTCACACAATGTCATTACATATGGCAGCCATGCATTCCTTAGCAAGGCAGGGGTTTTTATGGACCCTTGCAGTTCCTTTCTGCCTAGAAAGTCTGTTGAGAGATGGCACAGGCCATCTCCCTATCCCCAGGGCAGGAGACAGCCTATCTCATACACCCCTTTGGGTAGACTTGTAAGGATATTATTATTATTATTATTATTATTATTATTATTATTATTTGCTTAATTTATATGCTGCCTTTCTCCCAGAGTGGGACTGAAGGCGACTTCTAGACACAACAAATTTAAAATATTTATAATAAAAAATTAAAAACAATTGAACATTAAAACAGTATAAAATCATTTAAAAATCACACAATAGTTAAAATGAGAAAAGGCTTCTAAATAGGAACCTTCTTTGCTTAACCATAAAGGCTTTCTTTCATAAAAATGTCTTTGCTTACCGATGAAAGGAAAACAGGGAAGGGCCCAGCCTAGCTTCTCACAGAAGGGAGTTCCAGAGAGTGGGTGCAGGTACTGAGAAGTCTCTCTCTCAGTCATTATGGCAGCCAAGCATTCCCCACCAAGAGAGTACAGATGGCTCAGATGTGCAAGTTGTTCAGCACAACACTAGGGAAAGTCAGCCTCTATCATCTCTAGATAATCGGATCTGGAAAATTATTTAAACTGCAATGGTGTAAATATGACCAGGTCATTTTACTTCCCCCACCATGTGCTAGCAATAGATCATAAGGCTGTATCGACAGTGCAGAAATAATCCAGTTTAACACCGCTTTAACTACCATGGTTCAATGCTGTGGAATTCTGGGATTTGTAGTTTTGTGAGATATCTACCCTTCTCTATCAGACAGCTATGGTAACACAACAAAATACAAATCCCAGAATTCCATAGGACGGAGCCATAGCAGTTAAAGTGGTATCAGACTGCATTATTTCTGCAGTACGGATGCAGCTGTCAGTCATATCTTTCCATCCAGCCTACAAGGCCTCTTGAGATCAGCATGTAATTAAATATAATGAAGTTTAATTAACTTTATGCTGTTCTCACATTTCTTGCATAACTTAGTTGCTGACATCTATCATCCCTTTAAATTGTTTAGGGCTAAGGCTATTTTTTTCCCTACATTTTTCTCTGTGACAACCATCATTTCAGGAATAATTAAATATAATAGTGATTATGAAAATCATTCATTTGCATTAGTAGGATGCGGGAAAATTCTAGAATGGTCATTATATAAGAAGTGTTATTACTTGTGCCAAATGAGGCATCAAATACATTTAAATATTAATACATTTCTCACTGTAATAATCTCAAATCAAGCATGCATTTATTAAAAATTGGTGCAATACACCTTGAATCAAAAGTGTACTGTAATAATTAATGACTGGGTTAGCAACTCAAGTAATACTATCTTCTCCAGATGGAGTATATTAATGCAATATGATCTGCCGTGTTGAAATATAGGATTAATTATTGATATTAAACAAATATATCCAAGGAGATTATTTATTTAATCTTGTTCAGTCTTTCTCTGCTCAATGAAGTTAGTTACAGATTTCAATTAATATTAAATAATCAGCCCCAATTGTTCAAGTTGGAAAGAATATGTTATTTAAACACATATCTTTCTTGTGTGATGCTGACTGTGCAATTATAACTATGAGAAACCTGATAGATATTGATAACAACAATTTTAAAAGATACAGTGAGATATTTCAGAAAGTTCTGGTAAACCTCATGATTCATCTGGAATTCTTCAGTAAATGTTCAAATATTTTGAGCTTGTTGAGAAGTAGTCTTTGCCCTGTGATGAAAAATGAGGCAGCATCACTGGATAGTTTTCTAGCTAGACCGCAAAATATGCTATCTCCAGTCTTATACAATTGAAACCTGGTTCTCCAGGCCAGAGTATAGTACATCGGAGTTAGTTGTTGTTGTTATTGTTGTTGCTATTGTTGTGTGTCTTCAAGTTGTTTCTGACTTATGGCAACCCAAAAGTGAACCCATCATGGGGAAAGATTTGTTTGAAAAAGCATTCCTTTGCCTTCCTCTGAAGTACAGAGATTGTGATGGCCCCAAGGTCAGTCAGTGGGTTTGATGGCCAAGGTGGGAATCAAACCCTGATCTCCAGAGTTATAGCCCAGTGCTCCAACTATTATACCAAGTTCAGGTCTACAAATCAGTCAGGAAATTTACTCCAGCACAGTGCTCTCAGTGTTGGTTCTCACAGAAGTCAGTTTCAAACACTCTGCTCAACAAATGCCTCTTCTTTTCAATTACAGTTCTTACAAGGCAGCAAACAAATTTATTTAAACTGCACACAAATCCTTTGTCTTTTTAACTATAACTCTTTCTCAAGAATGTGCTTGATCTGAATACTTCAGTTTGCTTTTTAAAATGAAACCTAGGATTGTGAGGCAATCCTTTGATCTGTACTGTATTTTGTGTTTTTCTGGGTGGGAGATCCAGGGTGGCATAGTGGTTTGAATGCTGGACTAGGACTCTGGAGGCCAGGGTTTGATTCTCAGCTTGGCCACGAAACCCACTGGGTGACCTTGGGCAAGTCACACTCTCTCAGCCTCATGAAAAGGCAATGGCAAACCTCCTCTGAACAAATCTTGCCAAGAGAATCCCATGATAGAGTTGACTTAGGGGTGCCATAAATCAGAAATGACTCAATGGCATACAAGACAACAGACAGATCATGAAGTCATCATAAGTCAACAGGAGAGTTATAGCACGTACATATAGACCTATAGACTTGTATAACTGTAAAGTTGGAAGGAATCCCAACCTCTGACAGCTGGAATCCACAGCTAAAGCATCCCTGGCAGGTGGCCATCAAACCTCTGTTAAAGAAAAACTCCAACACAGGAGAATTTACTACCTTCTGAGGCAATCCATTTCACTGCTGAAAAATACTTACTATCAATAAGTTCCTCCTAATGTTTGGTCAGAATCCCTTTGTAATTTGAATCCCCTGGTTTGGATTATATCCTCTAGAACAGTAGAAAACAAGTTTGCACCATCTTCCATGTGATGACAGCCCTTCAGATATTTGAAGATAGCTGTCATATTGCCTCTGAGTTTTTCTTCTCCATACTAAAGATACTGGAGTCCCTCAACTGATAGTGCTTTTGTGTCAGACTCTATAAACTATTTTAAAAGAAAAGGAATCAAAGAAGTCTGCTTCACCATAGCAGCTGACTGTGTGTTGCGAGGAGATTTCACCTTGCCTCTTTTGCTAGCTAATCATGGAGCACGTCCTATGTGCCAGATTTGTGTGTGGGAGGGAGAGTGCATGCATGTGTGGGTGCTCAAAGACTACATCTCCCAGAATCCACACTCAGCATGGCAAGCTGACTGAGAGAATTCTAGGAGCTGTAGTTTTAAAAGGGAAATTTGCATAGTTGTTATTGTGGCTGTGTAACGGCAATTAAAGTGGGATTTAGTGTGAAGGGAGTATTGGCTTAGCCAGGTTATTGTTATTGTATCCTTTATGATGATCCTATCACTGGGTTTTCTAGGCAAGATTTATTCAGAGCAGGATTGTCATTGCCTTGCTCTTAGGCTGAGAGAGTGTGACTTGCCCAGAGTCACCCAGTACTTGCTCACTTAACTTCTCCTTATTGTTGTCACTGTCCACTCTTGATGTAAAGAAGCGTCACCTCCTTTAATCAGCCAGCACCTCTTCATGTAGAGCTGGCATGACCAATGGTAGTTACAAATATGGGTGAAGTGGTGGCACTTTGCCCACCTCAGGTGACAGGAGAGCATTGTACTTTCACAATAAATAGATATGGCAAACATGGAAGATGTATGTTTTTGTTATTTCAGCTTCATGATCTATGAGGTGTTATTGTCTAGAGTTTTGGACCATCAATAATTTGGATTCTTTCCAAGAATCTACAAATCACTGAGATGCTGTCAGATAAAATGGCATGTTCCAAGCACTGTCATTGTTTGTAACTGTGCTTCTGTTATTTCATCTATGACGATTTAATTCAAATGTTGTCTGTCTGGAATTGTTCCCAGTGCATCTATCAGTATTGAAAATACACTTGTTTTATTTTCATAGGGGGGATATAGACAGGCGGCTCCATGTTGCCCGTATTTGCCCCTTGGTGACATGCCAGCTGCATGGCACAGCAACAACGCGCTCCCTAAAAAGGAGCCACTAAAGCGGCTTCTTTTTAGAGGTGTCATAAGTGCTGCAATGCGGCACCATGACTTTGGCCCCACCTGGAATATTGTGTCCAGTTCTGGGCACCACAATTTAAAAAGGATGTGGAGAAACTGGAGCGTGTCCAAAGGAGGGCGACTAAAATGGTGAAAGGTCTGGAAACCTTGCCCTATGAGGAACGACTCAGGGAGCTGGGGATGTTTAGCCTGGAGAAGAGAAGGTTAAGAGGTGATATGATAGCCTTAAATATTTGAAAGGATGTCATATTGAGGAGGGAACAAGCTTGTTTTCTGCTGCTCCAGAGAACAGGACCTGGAACAATGGATGCAAGCTACAGGAAAAGAGATTCCACCTCAACATTAGGAAGAACTTCCTGACTGTAAGGGCTGTTCAACAGTGGAACACACTCCCTCGGAGTGTAGTGGAGTCTCCTTCCTTGGAGGTCTTTAAGCAGAGGCTAGATGGCCATCTGTCGGGGATGCTTTGATTTGGATTTCCTGCATGGCAGGTGGTCGGACTGGATGGCCCGTGCGGTCTCTTCCAACTCTATGATTCTATGACTTCTCGTCTGGCTAGAGACGTTTGGGCACATGGACACCCTTGCATCACAATGCCGTGCCCCGTGTGGACGGGGCCATGGCAAAGATGGCGCACGAGTGTTGATTGAAGGACTGGGCACGTATAGACGCCCAGCCCTATGGAGCCCTGATATCGGCCCTAGGCCGGCGCAAAACACCAGTCTGTACCGGGGGCTAGATATGCTGAACAGATATTGATATTTGATCATCCTTTTCTCTTTCTCTCTTTTTTTTGTCTTCTATTCTGCTGTCATCATTGTTGCTGTAAACAAGGGCCAAGCAGCATGCTTCTTAATATTTGCAGGTAGTATTCAGAGGAACCACCTCTGAGTGTTCCTTGGCTAAGAAAACTCCATGAAATTCATGGAGTTACCGTAAGCTGATGGGTGACTTGAAGGCACATACACCCACATATACTCACTATTACTACGTATATCTACTTCAGTGGTCCTATGTACAGTGGGCCCTTCCCTTGTGTGGGGGTCCATTCCAGATTTCCCCACATAAGGGGAATTCCGCATATGCTTGTGTAGGGTTGCCATTTCACGGTGGTGGGCGGGACTTTCCTGCCCCCTGGGGGGGTGCCCAGTCCCGTCCTGCCCCCGCCCCCAGGTGGCTGCCCAACTCTGAGCTCCCAGGGCTGCTGCCTGCCTTCTATAGAGTGCTGCCTGTGAAGCATGCCTGGAGCAACAGCAGCAGGAGGACTGAACCCAGCAGGGACGGGGTCTGCTGCACTGCCCTGCCTCTATTGGCCAGCCCTCTGCTTCCTTATTTGGGCAACATCCATGCAGGGAGGAATTTACACTCAGGCAAGCTGCTTCCCCCTTTCTCTTTCCCCTCCTCCTCTTCTTGTTATTCCATTTTTTTCTTCTCCTCCTATTCCCCCTCTCCTTTTTCTTCCTTTCTTCCCCCTCCTCATCTTTTTCTCTTTCTTCCTCTCTCTAAGCGCCCCTCCTCTTCTTCTCAGGGGTCCAGGGCTTCTCAAGGCTTGGCCCCCATTAGAAAAGAAAAAAGGCTTTGGATCTGTCCCATAAATCCCTCCTAAGTTGAGACATACCTGGGAAAAAGAGGGGGCGAGGGGTTTGGGGGGGGCTGGAGGGGGCAAGGAAAAGGAGGAAGGGGGGAATTGCTAAGAAGGCTTGGGAGTGGGAAATGTAGTTTTCAATGGCACAAGGGGCTGCCTGTGATCTTGCAAATGCTATGCCTGCTTGGAAGTGGGAAATGTAGTTTGCAATGGCACAAGGGACTGCCTGTGGTCTTGCAAATGCTATGCCTGCTTGGAAGTGGGAAATGTAGTTTGCAATGGCACAAGGGTCTGCCTGTGATCTTGCAAATGCAATGCCTGCTTGGAAGTGGGAAATGTAGTTTGCAATGGCACAAGGGTCTGCCTGTGATCTTGCAAATGCTATGCCTGCTTGGGAGTGGGAAATGTACTTGTAGAATTGGGGAGGGGGGTGTTTGGCCAGAAAGAGAAGTACATTTCAGCCTTCTGTCTAGGAATAATGCCAAACTGTCCTCCATTTTGAGCATGCCTAAGAAACATGCATTTATATTAACATTTTAAAAAAAGTATCAATTTTTTCCTGTGTCCTCCATTTTTAAAAAAACATGTCCTACATTTGAAAATGTGGCCCTACATTTGTCCTACATTTGTCCCAGTTCGGAGGTCCTGCCTTATGGCAACCCTATGCTTGTGCCCCATTGAAAAAAATGGGGTACATGTTCACGGGGGTGTGTATACCATGTTTGTTTGTCGCACAGCTTCAACATAAGTTTGAAGCCGCATATAGTGCGCCTGCATATGGCACAGGTGCACTGTAGTTGCTATCTCTGGATGCCAAAGGCACAAGTCCTACACATGTCCACCAAATAGGATCTTGGCTGTAGAATCTTGGCTCCACCAATTCACCCGCTTCCCCTAGTGAAAGCCATAAGTTGAAAATGACTTGAAGGCACACAACAACAACAACAACAATTGCTATTACATCACCTCTTATTGAGCATGTACTGGCTGTTATGTGTGGGTGCACTAGTGTCCAAAATGGATGCTGTGGATATGAATGCCATTTACTAACCTTAAGGAGGAAAAAAACCTATAGCATTTGTTGATGCTCTTGCTACTTGTGTCTTGTTTCTCTGCTATGCTCTCTTTGTCGAGCCTGCCAGAATTACCATGAAAGTACTTGTCCAGGGCTCATCAACTTTTCAAAGCTGCCCAAAGAAGCATGATTATCCTTCAGGGAGGCTACATCCTCCCTGGCACTGTGAAGGGAGCCAGAGGGACAGAGTATCCTTCTGCTGCAGCAGTTGCTGCTGTTCAGTCGACACTAAAGCAAAATATTCTTCTAGAGATGAACTGAACTGAGGTAGAACTTGATCTTTCTACTTTGGTCAGCCCTCACCTGGAATATTGTGTCTACTTCTGGGCACAATTCAAAAAAAGATGTTGAGAAGCCTGAGCATGTCCAGAGAAGGGTGACAAAATTGTTGAAGGGTCTGGAAACAACAAAGTCCTATGAGGAGAGACTTAGGGAGCTGGGTTTGTTTAGCCTGGAGAAGGAAAGGTTTAGGGGTGATATGACAGCTGTGTTTAAGTACTGAGGATGGAGCAAGCTTGTTTTCTGCTGCTCTAGAAAGTAGGACACAGAACAACGGGTGGAAGCGAAGAGATTCCAGCTCAACATTAGGAGGAACTTTCTGACAGTAAGGGCTGTTCGACTATGGAACACAGTCCCTTGGAGTGTGCTGGAGTCTCCCTCCATGGAGGTCTTTAAACAGAGGCTGGATGGCCATCTGTTGGGGATGCTTTGATTATGAGTTCCTGCATGGCAGGGGGTTGGACTGGATGGCCCTTTCGGTCTCTTCCAACTCTATGATTCTATGTGGAAAGGTCTTCTGCTAGATATTGAAACTAAGAGACAACTAGCTTGAGTACATTTTGTTTCCACTAGATGGGGGTGTAGAGTTAGGAATAGCTTTTTTCATATATATATATATATATATATATATATACACACACACACACACACACACATACTGTAGAACTGTACTAAAAAAAGTATGTGGAGAATTGCTTTATAGCATTTGTTATTTTCTTGATACTTTAATCGTTTCACATAATTTTGGAATGGATTGAATATTGATGTTGTTCTTAATGATGTAAGCCTTCCACTACAATATTAATTTTCTGGGGTTTGAATCAGGCTCTATTATTATTATTATTAGCTTTATTTATAAAGCGCCATAAATGTACATGGTGCTGTACAAAACCAAATAAAATCAAGGATATATAAAAGCCTGTCTATGGTGTACAATCTAGAGGTTAAAACAACAAGTTAAAAACATCATAGGAAACAAGTTAAAACAGCGAATATCAAATAGAATCCTTCAAACTGAAAGCTGTCTTGATAAAATAATAATAAATAAAACTTTTATTTATATCCCGATTATTTGTAAGAAACAATCAAAGTGGCTTCCAACAATTAAAATAATACAGATATACAGAAATAGTAATAATACAAATATATACAATCCCCCTCCCCCTTAAAAATAATTAAACCGTTCTGGAATTAAAATTTGCAACATTAAAATCAACACATTTCTGATAAAATAACACAATAGCATAGCACAAGAGCAGTGGACAAAAACTCATCATGACCAGGATTGTACAAATACACAAATGCTCCAAGTATGGGGAGTCTGTGCATGGCTGGGGGCTATTCCAGGAAGGCATGCTGGAAGAGATCTGTCTTGACCACTTTTTTAAAGCTATCTAAGGCCGGTTACAGACTGGCACTTTAGTGCGTGACGAGCACGCACTAGGGTTACAAAAGGGAGGTGCTTCCGCACCGCCCTAACCTTTGTGCGTGCTGGTCACGCACTAAACGGCGGCGGCCCTTCCATACGGCCGCCGCCGTGAGGACGTCACAGCCGCGCTGCCTCTAGACGGGGTGGCGCGGACGTGACGTCCTCAATCCGTGGCAGGACGCCTAGGGCGCCCTTTCCGCGGACCAGGAAGGAGCTCTGTTTCGGAACTCCTTCCTGGTCTGCGGCGCCGCTTTGCTTCGCTGGGCGCAGCCTTCAGACAGTTGCGCCCAGCGAAGCAAGGGAGAAAGGGGTCAAGCAGCCCCTTTCTCCCCCTCCCCGCTGCCGTGAGGTGTCCTTGAGGCTTGAAGCCCCAAGGACACCCCTTTTCAGGCTGCGGGGAAGCGGCATTTTGCTGCTTCCCCGCAGCCTGAAAAGCGGCGGATCGGGGCCTCAGCGGCTGCCGTTCTAGCAACTCAGGCCCCGATCCGGCGGGGAAAGGGGCGGGTACAGCCCGCCTCAAAGAGGCGGTCTGTAACCCGCCTATGTTGGATATTTGATGGATCTCATCTGGCAGGTCATTTCATAGGGTGGGAGCAATGATGGAGAAAGTCCTCTGGGAGGTCTCCTTCAATTTAGTCCTTACGGGTTGCAATAAATTCCTCCCAGAGGATCTAAGTGCACAGGGCGGATTATATGGAAGCAGGTGATTCCTTAGATAAGTTGGGCCCAAGCCATGTAGGGCTTTAAAGGTGATAACCAACACCTTGTACTGTGCCCGGAAACTAAGAGGCAGCCAGTGTCCTATTGATGTGCCCATTTGGAAGGATATCATGGGAGCAATAACCTTTTTGTCCACAGTGTTGTAAAATAGCCCCTTGCCCACCCATAAGAGTTGCAATTTACATTGTGAGGCGAAGCATACCAGTAAAAGCTACTGATGGTGCAGTGGTTAAATGCCTGTACTGCAGCCACTCATTCAAAACCATAAGGTTGTGAGTTCAATACCAGCAAAAGGGCTGAAGCTCGACTCAGGCTTGCATCCTTCTGAGGTTGCTAAAATGAGTACCCAGATTGTTGGGGGCAATTAGTTTAGAGTTATAAACTGCTTAGACACTGTTAGTTCAGTATGAAGCCATATATAAATGAAGAAAAAAATACAATTGCCCCTCCATATCCATGGATTCAACTATCCAAGGCTTGAAAATATTCCAAAAAGATATACATTCCAAAAAGCAAGTCTTTATTTTGATATTTTATCTAAGGGACACCATTTCACTAAGCCAATAAATGATGCTTATGTGTTCATTGTATACTTGATGCATTATTTTAGAGATGTTTTAATTTTGTATGTTGATATTTTAGATTGAATGCCATGTGATAGGTTTTTTATTATCTATTGTTATTTTATTGTATTTTGATTCCTACTATGTAAAGCACTGTGTACATTTTACAGTGCTCTATAGAATAATAATAATAATAATAATAATAATAATAATAATAAATAATAATAATAGGACTTCAGTATCCGTAGACTGGTGGCACAATGGTTAAATGTTGGTACTGCAGCCAAAATGTTATAAATTCAGTCCTGTGGGGTTCCAGGCTGACTCAACTTTCCATCCTTTCCTAGGTCAGTAAAATGAGTATCCAGCTTGTTTGGGGTAATTGGCTAACAGATTGTAAACCACTTTTTTAAGTGGTACAGAAATGTAAATGCTATTGATATTCCCTGGAACCAAAACCCAGTGGATACCAAGGTCCCACTCTAGAGGTATCTACATGTCTCCCCTCATAGAGCAAGCTAAGGGAGAGATTTTAACTCTATTCCTGTCAGATGAGGAAGGGGCATTTTAGTACATAGAATCACATTTTGCTGCAGAATTCACAAAGAACTAGACTGACAGGGTAGGCACTTTGTGACATCACTTTGGGGGTTTTGAACAATGTCCCTGAGTTTGGGGTACCTCCCATACACTATTTTAAAAAAGATTTTAAAAACCAGTCAAAATGAAAATCTCCCCAGATCTACTCTGCATTTTCCCACTGGAGTACTTTTTAAGAACCACACAGTGCTGGAGTACTGCATGGCTCAGAGGAGAGTAGCATTTCTGCGCATGGAACTGTTCTGAGCTATTTATCACCATCCCGCAGAGCTGCCAAGCCCCACTATGGGTTTTCAATGGATAGCTGTGTGTGTGTGTGTGTGAAGCAATTGCATAATCTGCTGAGGCCCACTGGGATAATAATAATAATAAAGTTTATTTCTATACCGCTTTTCCGTGTTGATCAAAGCGGTGTACAGAACAAAAGAATACAACAATACAGCAGTACAGAATAAAAATACAATGTATACATAACGATAAAACTGTATAAATACTCCAGAGGGACATAGCCAGAAAACTTACAGGGACAATCCAGCTCTCCTGGAGGGATGGATTGGCTCTGCAATGGTGGTGTTTCAATAGCTTTATAGTAGGTCCAGATGAGAGACTTTGATCACTGCACTGGGATGGAGGGGATACCAACCTCTGCAGTAACCAAAAATAGGCATATGCAGATACAGTCAGTGTTCCATATCTACAATTTTTTATCCGCAGATTCAAGTATCTGTGGATTGAAAATATTTTTTAAATATATAAATTCCAAAAGCAAAGTTTGGTTTTGCCATTTTATATAAGGGACACCACGTTGCTATGCCATTATATTCAATGGGACTTGAGTATTCATGGGTTTTGATATTTCTGAAGGGTGTCCTGCAACCAAACCCCAGCAGATACCAAGAGTCCACTATACTGTATAGGGTTTGCTGATGAAAGAATCTGGATGAGAAATAACCTCCCTCCTGCTCATAGGAAGGAGGGCAGGAAGCATACTCAAAGGACCAAGCAGAGATACTGGTGTCATGAGATGTATGGATAGAAGGGCCTGGTGCAGCTAGCCAGTAAAAGTTCACTACAGTGCAGCTAGAGACTCTGAAGAGAGAGCAGAAGGTGAGCTGTGTTTTGGGGGTCATCCTTGACTCTTTGACTGTGGTTTTTTTTTAATGTCTGGGTGGGGTTGTTTCTTTTTGGCTGTGAGTTGTCCTGAGCACATGGTTTAAGGGGGTGGGGCATTTGCTGAGTAACTGATGTGCTTGTGAGGAGGATACACTAGTCCTATATAATTGCTGCCTCAGTCTTTGGAGTTTAGTCTGTGAGGTCCGATAGCACACATATTGGAGGAAGCACAGTCATATCAGTAAGAGTTATTAGAGTCTGAAGGAGGTGAAAAAGGTACTGCATGAATGGAGGCAGGAGGATCTGTTGTCTGCTGCAGTGTGTGTGCAATGTTTTATCTTCTTACCAGCAAACCTCACTGACTTCATTTTAAGCAAGTGCCAACAAGTAGCTCTCTTGGAAGAGGAGGTCAATACCTCCTCAAGGCCTTGGCACCTTAAGAAAATGAAAACTTGAATCCATTTTGCCAACATAATTTTTGAAGCTTTGTTTCCCTTAGTTTTAGGATGAAAGGAAACAAACTGGGCTTCTGGGTTTCGCATTGGACTTTATCCTCTTAATAAAATTATTAGAGCTCACTTAACATCTGAGGAGGGCTGCTTCCTCTCCAACTACTGATGGATTGGTTTCACACAAAAAGTTCACAAGTGTATCATTCTATTCAAGCCTTTCATATATATATTTTTCAGAATGAATGTTGGCTCTAAAGTCAGTGTCACATTGTCCTCCTCAAATCTGCACAATGTTGGATTAACAGACAAAAAAAACATCAGGGACATTCTTGCTGAACTAATTGTTACCAAAATTGCTTTACCTTTAGTGACAAAATCCTCAGAGAAGTCTCAGGTAGCCATTCAAATGGAGGTTTGTCAGTGCATGTAATAGTAAATTCACATCTCATGATGGCAACCTGTGAGCAGTAGGAGGAGCTTTCAGAGTAACCCCCTTCAAAAACTTTTACATGAGGATGATTGGAAAATTAGACCTCCAGGTGCCAAAATTATCAACACCACCACTTGCCTTTTTAAAGTGTTTGGTATGAAATCTTTTTCTGTGTGATCCTGATGATAATCCAAAACATTTCCTATTTGAATCTGATAAATAGAAACCAACTCTCTACCCCAGTCTTGAAAGCCTTCCAGGTCGTCTCTCATATCCTTGATGCTAGAATGGTATTCACTACTGAATCAGAATACTGTCATGCCTCTACATTTGCTGATTTGCCTTTTGCTGGTTTGATTATTCACATATTTGATTGCAATTTTCTTTCTAGGAATCTCTAGGTCCTGCAGCATGACTCTGTGTTCAACATCTACAAGAAGTCATCCTGGAGGACCTAGAAATTACTCAAGAGAATGTTCCACCAGCACAATTCTATTGTCTGCTTCCAGCAGATGTTGACCATAGAGTTGCTCTGAAGGATCTAGTGATTTCTAGAGTTGTTCTCTCAGGTTAATACATTTTTTATTTGTGTCCCCCCCCTCATTTTCATGGAGGTCCTGCACTCTTAACCCCAGTAAATATGGAGGGCTTACTGTACCCCTGATCTTTCAAATGCTTTTGCTCAATATCCATGTAGTCATGTGGGGGCTGAGTATAATATTGGTCTTTGTGACAGTAGATCCTCTTTCTCTGGTGAACGAAGAGGTTTCACTGACATGTAATGGCAATGGAAACCATGGGTGGCATGGCTGGTAGAATGCAATCAACACTGTTTGTGCTTGCTCTAATGGTAGCTTTGCTATTATTCTCTGCAGAATTGGAAGAGGAAGAAATACATACACTCATCCCTCCACATTTGTGGCTATGATATTTGCAGATTTGATTATTCACAGATTTGATGAATGTGTTCTCTCTAGGAATATCTAGGTTTTCCAGCGTAACTCTATGGTCAACTTTAACTAAAAATTGGACTGAAAGACCTAGAGATTCCTAGAGAGAATACTCTACTAGGCATTTGTAGCTCCTCCAGTGCAGTTCTATGGTCACTGTCTGTCGGACGTTGACCACAGAGTTGCACTGGAAGACCCAGAAATTCCTAGAGAGTTGTCCTCTTAAGTAAAAACATGGTGTTTTTGTTATTTGCAGTTTTTCTATGTTCACGGGGGTCTTGTGCCCCTAACCCTAGCAAATATGGAGGGACAAATGTATAGCATTCCTTCCAAACTGAAACAATCCTAATGAGTAGTTCAATGATTTGAATACCTTCTAGTTTAATGACCATTCGGTTAATCCTGTGTCTACTCAAGTAATCTGCTTGAATATTTAATGTTCCCTTCAAATATACCACAGAGATTGAATTTACTGTTTTCTCTGCCCAGACTAATATCTTGTTCGCTTCCTTGATAAGCAGTGCAGATAGTTCCACAAATAGGATTTGATGGTTATGTTATCTGTGTTCACCTGTACATTATTAATTTTGAAATTCCTATCAATGCTAATCTTAATGACCTGAATTCCTCTAGATCTATGCTTTGAGTTGTTTCCATTACTTACCACTCCCCCTAAAAGTTCTCTCCATTGCAATGAGCTCCCCATCTGGATAGACTTGCATCCACAGTCATTATTAACTTTTTCTGATGGTAGAAGATACCCGTCTAAATTTTGCTTTTCAACCCACCAGCACAGACATTTCTTCAGTGAATTTGGTAGCCACTAAGAAATGGTTCTGTTTTATCGGCAAATGATAGGGCCTTATTAGTAGTTGCAGCTTTCTCATGTGAAACCTTACCCAGAGCACTAGTTGTATGATCGATATGAGCAAGCCTTGAACTTTTGCTAAATACATTAAGTCCACAGAGCTCAGTTGCAATAATTTTTTAAAATTTCCCTTTCTGTATTAAGTTCTCTACCAATGCCACTAGCACTTGTGTGAAGACTCTGGCTGCAGAAAACAGACTGAAAGTAAGAGCTCTGAACTGATAATGCTCTTTGTGGTAATGAAAACAGATATGTTGTGCAAATCTTTTTCATCTGAATTTACAAGTAGGCTTCTTGAAGATTGAATGAGGCCATATATTTGTTTATCTGTAAATTCTCCAAGAGCCCATTCCCACTGGGCTATAAATCGAATCAAGAATCGGATTATAGGAACATTGTTCCCTTTTGAACTCGCTTTCAATCCTTGTTTAAGGAAAATCATCCTCATTTGAATCCACGTTCAATCCAACTTTGATTGATTTCTCTAGCTAAAACCTGAATCAGCGGTGGATAACCCGGGTTATCCTGACACCACTTTTCCAGAGGTTTTTTTTTTGCAGCTACTGTGTTGGATCCGCAGCAAATTAATGGGAATGACAAGGGTGTCCGAATCGGGGGAGGAGCAATGTTCAAGGGGCTGTCCCTGGGGCATCACCAGCTTTGTTCTCTTTCCTGGCATTCTCCGCACCATTTCCCCCCGTTCGCATAGCCTTTCTCCGGTGGTGTGTCAAACTTTTTTTTTTTGAGAGGGAGGGCAAAAGAAAGTAAAGAGAAGAAGGGATGTGGAGAAAGGGAGGCTGGTGAAAACTTTTTGTGAGCGGAAAGGAAAAAGAAAGAGAGAAAAAACCCAAAACCCTGAACGTGGCTCCTGCATCCAGCCTTGTTTCCTTTTCTGAGACAGAAAAGGGGTGGCTGGCTGCTGCATATTGGGGTGGTTGGAAGAAGAAGCATCCCTCTGCTTGGGAGGAGACCTATGGAGACCAGGAGCCTCCTCACTTAGGATCTCCTCAGCTTTGTGGGGGCTTACTGGGAAGGAAATGCCTTCCCCCAGATCCTCCTGAGGCAGGAATGCTGGATCTGAGGCTCTTGCTCGCGAGGAGCCCTATTGGGTTGCAAGTGGGAATCTCTTTCTGCCTTGGAAAAATCAGTCTCCCAAGTGTAATAAAAGGGCCTTAGGCTGCCTAAGCACCCCCCAAAAAAATTAAAGGGAAGAATGCTATGAAATACAACTCACTCTCTATGTACCTATCCAACCCCTCAACTTTTTTCTCTTCAAATTCCCCAGAGCCATCCTTCTCTCCCTCTCTTTGCAAATAATAATAATAATAATAATAATAATAAATATTCACGTGTGTAAAACTTTTTTTAAAGAAGAAAGTTAAACTGTTTTTTTTTTGAGAGGGAAGGGAAAAGACAGGAAAGCCTAAGCGCTTGATTGACAGCTTTAAAAAAAAAACGGTTCCAGAAAGGCAATGGGAACAAGGAACAAAAAAACCCGCATCAAAATAGAATGGAGAAATATAAATGGGAACGAAAACATGGGTCAAGAAAAACCGAGTCCATTTGCTCCCTTTTGTAATGGGAACGATGGACCTGATTCGAATACGACTTGGAAACTTGATCCGATCCAGACTCGCAGCAATATACGTCGCTTTATATGCCCAGTGGGAATGGGGCCCAAGATAGTTTGTAAAGTGTCCATCTTGGAACATTTGCACATCACAAATCCATTCAGTTACTTTAAATCTAGCACTGGCCTGTAGGAGTCATTGTCCTTGAGTACTATAAAGAAAATTAACTATATTTCTTTGAATCTCTGATTTACTGCTGGTACTTTCTCTGTGGCTGAAATCTTTAAAAGCTGAATTTCCTTGCCAACTATCTCCTTCTTGTCTTTGTTATTTTATACTGGTGATGGAAAGCTTCTGTATTTTGGCTTCTTGGAAATATCATACGATTTCCCATCATAACAGTTTGCAACAACAATTGATCCATTGTTACTAAGTTTCACTGAAAACCAAAGTACACCAATCTTTCGCCTACAGGGATTTTGTTGAAGTCAGAATTGTTGATGGCCACCCCTCTTGGAATGCCCTGCACCTCTTTTGACTTGCTGCAGTCCTTGCTATCTAAACTGGAAATAAAACCTGTCCAAATGTTCTCAATTCTGTTTCCCAAATCCTCTTCCTCCACGAAAAGAAAAGAAAGTATAACAAAATGGCCATTAGTCTAATTTCTTTTTCTGTATGGATGGCTGACTTGTCTTTTATGCATATTCTCAACTAATACTTTTTCTAAGGCCCTTTCCTCAAATAAAAGGCCTTCTCTAAATGGGCTATTTGCTATGTTGGCTCTAGATTTCTGGTCCACATCCCAGTGTTTGAGCCACAACAATCTTCTTCCTATCATTGTTGCTATGATTGATCTTGCTGCAAATTCAACTGTTTCATTTCCAGCACCTGCTATTTATTGTAGCACCTTTTAAATCTTATTCAAAGAGTGCCATAATATGTGAGCTAATGTCTTCAGTATCTAGTCCTGTATTGAGGATACATCAGTTGAACAGCAACTGATGACCTAACTGCTAAAGCAGCTCCTCATATGATTTTCTCTGCTGAATCTGCCCTTTTCCTTTGGTTCTTTCACTTATGTCACCTTCCCTAGGGGCTGCAGATTGTAAAATTAAAGCTAATATTGGGACATCCACCAGAGGCACTGACAAGAATGCTATAATTTCCTTTTTAGTATTTAATCTTTAATTTAGTATTTAGTATTTCCTGTTCCAGTGCATGTGGTCTTTAAAGACCTCAGGCATTGATAATTAAACATTGTTGTAGTTTGATTACTTTAAAGCCCTAGATACCTTTTTCTAATCAAGGTAATCTATCTAAAGGCTATTTCTCTTCCTGATCCATCTTTTTCTTATTTTTTTAACCCAATGTTGAAAATATATTTGGAAATTCTTAAAATCCTGAATCTCAAATAATCTGTCAAATTTCTTTCTGTATACATCTGTGCTTTTGAACACTGCTCGTCTTCACTATTAATCTCTATGACATTTGAATCTTCCTCTTCATAAATAAAATGTTCATCCTCTAAATTTAAATCCTTTTGGGAAAAAAAATTCTTGGACTTGAACTGTTTTTAGAGAAAAAACCTTTCTTGTTATTACATTGCACTAATGACTGCATACAGCTTGTCCTCCTTATTGGTGGACTTACCATCCGCAAATTGAACCATCTGCGGACAGCAAGGCTCCGTTTTAGTTAATGGCATAGCGTGCATGCAACTGTGTTAGCAGGCGCATGGGTGCCGTGCCGCCATTACTTTTAATGGGACTTGAGCATATGGGGATTTTCCTATCTGCAAGGGGCGGCAGAATGGATCCCCATGATTACTGAAGTCCAACTGTATTTTGAGATTGAATTTGATCATGATGACTTTCAAAATCAGTTGCCTTATGTGTGGCTAAATTATGTAATTGTACTGAACTCATTAAACTTCTGTTGCTCCCTGCTGTGAAAAAATGTTTAAAAAAGCCATTAAGTCTCAATTATTAGTATTTAAATTAGTGTGAAATGCTGATTATTTTGTTCATCTATGGACTTTTGAAAACCTGTCAGTTATAAATTCATATTAGCTTAGAGTCTTTCTGTTATTTGCCAGTCCTTAATTATTTTTTGTATTTCAGACATGCCTGCACCCTGTGACTGATGCACATTAAGCTGCTGTTGTCCTGCTATTTTTCTTCAGGCTGTTGGAAAGTCTACAAATGTTGCTACTGCTATCTATATCTGTGGAACTGCAAATAAAGCATTTGACATTAGTATTTGTAAGTAGGAGCAGAACTCAGTTTGTGCATTTGCAGGATGGGAATTTGCAAAGGAATACATGGTTAATTCCATGAGGTTTGATTGCCCAGGGAGCTGCACATTATCTGTTCAGTGCTCTCCTGTCTTTCTGAATAGTTAATGGCTTTCCCAACCAAAACTACACCCTCATGTTCAGAGTACGCCTTCCCATCATGGCAGACTGAAGTGGCCACTGGTGAGTTCTTTGCCATTCCATCCTGTTTAAATTGATCTGGATTAAATTCTTCCTAAGTAGTTCCTCCCCCTTTTCCTTAGGTCTTACCATCTGTTTTGGCATATCTGTTCTTTTGTTCATTTTGGCTTGTTGTTGTTCCAGTACCACTAACTCCTCTGTTTCACTGCCATTTGGAAAAATTAAATTCATTTTCCATACAGATTCTGACTCTTGATCAGTGACTCTGGGAAGCGGCCAATTAATCAGTTTTATTTTTATCCATTTCTCACTATGAAACTTGACGCAACACAGTCAAGAGTGGATTTAGGCCCTGGGTCTTTATCCATTTGGCACCCTTTTTTTCTCTGAGAGCAAACATGTGTCCCTTTTTTGGTATCTAAATTTGTAGCTTTTCCTTCTTTAAGGTATCACTAGATAGTGATGCCAATTCTAAATTACATAACTGGTTATGTGAATAGAGAAATTTGGGAAGTAGAAATGTATGGTGAGCAAGATCAAGAATTAGCATACCCTGGTTCTGTGGCAATGATGGTAACCATGTAGATTGTAGAACGGTACAGAGTAGTGAAAGACACTCTCAGTGATAGATACTAAGACGTATAGTGAGAAGACAGCGACTACCTCATTTATTATTTATAATGTATTTTTTGAAACTATACTTTTGGGTTTAGGAGCCAAATAATAAAGATAAATATTGATGCTATACAAAGATACTGCTGTATAATGCAAGATGGAGTTTATTTTTTTAAATTCAATTGTAAAGGTCCCTTTTGAAACAAAAAGATACAAGCACAGTTTAAACAGATCATCATCTTATAGTTTAACACTTTCTTCATCCATCTTAATTTTACCAAAATTCACAAAAGTAATAATGTTACAAAGTTTTGCAGTGAACGTGTAGATATTCTGCATATATAAACAATGTATTCAACCTTCAAACAATATATTTCCATCAAATTTGGCTTAAAAATAAAATAATACAGCCACTGCAACTAGGCTGGAAATTCACAACATTTCAACAGTTTAAAGCAATGTGTTTCTCTTTAAAAACATGGAGAAAAAAACCATCAAAATATATGCATATAGTAAAACAAAGGTGAAATATATTGACCAGACATTTCAACAGTTTTTTTGTAATTCACATACACAGTAGAACAGTGTCAACATGCTATTCTGTCTGTGAGCTATGGTAAAATATCATGCATATACCCAATGAAACAAAAGGAAGAGAGTCCCAGTTTCTTCTAATGAACCACGTGGTATGAAGTGGCTTGAAGCATCTAAACACTATTTTAAGCAGTTAATTTGTTAATATCAAACAGATTATGTCAGATGTTTTTACTGTCACCACCCACTCTTTGCATAGTCATAGCTGGCACTGATATTGCTTACCATAGTCTCAACAGAAAGTCTTAAACCAGAGAATTTGCACTGTACTAATATAAAAACTTGAACTTTGCTCTACAGAGTTTAGGTTCAGAACAGCTTACTGAAAGTGAACACCAAGTTCTATAGTACAGTGCTTATAGCTTAGAAATAAAAAAGTAAAAAACTAGAACTTGTCATTAAAAAAAGAACAATCCATTGTAAAAGCACCTATTCATAAATCTAATGAGTCCTGTGCATGCAAAATTAGAAGCATAAGGCTGTCAAGCATCAAAGTCTTTTAAACAATGTGTAAAAAAAAAAAATCACTTGTTGTATCCTTCAGATGATATTCCCACCCTCCACCCCATTAACTTCTTAAGTATTACTTTTCAAAATATGTATGACATCCACAAAAATGTGGTATTGACAACTTAGGAACCATGATAAAGATACATTGTACCCAAGACAGTATTTTCATATTTCTGTGCAACTTTAACAGAATTGGAATGCTCAACAACACTGTTAAGTTCAGGAAAACTTTCAGCAGTATCCCCAAAACCATGGTAATGTCCATAGTGCAATGTATCTCCAAAGTCATCCACCCACGAGGGCCTGTTTGACACAAGGCTACTTGGGCTTCCATTTAGATGCAAAGAACCACACATATCAGAAGCAGCATTCAGAACCTTTTCTGGTTCCTCAACATTATTGCCAACATTGATGGCATGCTTATGAGCAGAGGCTAGTGCATTAGGTACTATCAATGTTAGGCATTCTTCACGCCTGGCACTCAATCCATTGAGCTGAGCTGGGGAAGTGAAGTCCAAATGTCCACTGATGGTATGTCCATTTGCCAATGCATTCAATATGGTGTTACTGCAGTTCATATCTGCATTAAGAAATAGACCTGTCACCACAAATTGACTCAAGGGGGAAAAAGCCATCTACCATTCTACAATTTTTTTAAATAAATTTGTCAAAGCAAACCTGTCCCAGTCCAGACCCAAAACATAGGCCTAAATTAATTTGCTTATATACTTAAAACAAAACAGAGCTCTTTCTGTTTAACAAAGGCTGAGAAATGAGTCAGACTGGTATATGAAAGCCTAATTTAAATGGTACATATACCATTATTCCAGCAAAAGATGCTAAAAATGGTTAATGTGTTAAGGACACAATTCTATAAAAACTTGTTCAAGGAAAAGCTCCACTGAACACAGTAGGTGTTTATGTTAAGGAAGGATACATAGGAATGGCTTGGACTTTTATTTTTAACAGAAATGGCTAGTGCGAACTGGCCAATTAAAAACTGCAAGCAATATTTTGGAAACAGAAAATGCTAAATGCATTTCTAAATTAAGATAAATAAAACTTGTAGTATCTTGACTAAACACAAAGTGAACTAAATTTGTGACTTCAAAGTGTTGTGAATTATGTGAATATTAATTTGCCATATTAAGTTTTAGTTGAGCATACAGTAAACAGGATTACAAAAAGCTTTATGCTAATTAAGAATGATTATGTAGCATGTCTTGTGATCAGTATTTTAAATCAACTTTTATTTAAAATATAAAGCATAATAAATCCATTCTATTCTTTAAAGAAAAAAAAATCAATATATACTGTCCATTTCCTAAACTCTTATAAGTACATATAACATGTACCTTGTGTTGTAGAAAACCCCATTGGTCTTGTTTTAGGTGTAGAAATTAGTACAATAATTAAAAATTTCCATAAACAATTTTTTAAAATAAAACCGTATATGTACAGTATATATAATGAGACTAAAATTAATAGCAGGATCTAAAGTAGAGCTCTTGATTACAGCAATTGCAATAGTCTACCTTGCACTGAATTTTTTGGTAATTGAATATTTTACACGGTTTCTAGGTTTCTTTGAACTTTAGAGTACATGCATGCTGTATGTTGTTGCATGACACAATAAACCAGAAATCTACTTGCAGAAAGAGGAGTTAAACAAACCAGCAGCCTTAATCCATGATTTATCACATCTTGTGAATCCTGACATTGCTACTGTTTAGGTTTATCTCTTTAAAATACTATGAATTAATCACCAGTTTAAGTGTGTGAATTCTGTTTCTGGTTTTTAAGAGAAACAAATCAGGGTAACAGCGTCATCTGATTTGCACAACATGGTAAACAACGAGCGCTCAATTCTAGCCATTTCCACTTGGTTAGTGCTCAATGGCATGCTGCTCTTAATAAACAGATGGCTTCCCAGCTTATCATGTTTTGCAAACAATCATTACATCTATATACTTCACAACTCAGTTCAGCATTACTTTGCCACATTATAAGCAATCCATTCCTCTACTATTTCACATGCAGTTGGACCTTCGTATCTGTGGGGAATACAGAAAAATACAGGACCTCAAGTCCCATTCTCCTTAATGGAGATGTGAGATATGCACAGCCGCATTGCACACACTGAGATTGGGAACAACAGGGCATAGTGTCTGTGGATACTTAAATCCATGAATGGCAAGCCTGCAGATAGCAAGGCCTCACTGTATTAGAAAAGTGGGAAAGATATTCAAATAATTTAATATGCCAATATTTTATCCTAATGTGCTTACAGATGTTAGCCACATTTGCATAGAATATTAAGCCAGGATTCTGGAAAATTCTGGTTTATTATGAATGAGTTTCACCCTGGTGCACACAGTCCATTTGTTCCTCCTGCCAGCCATTAAATTAAACAGAAATTGAACTGGAAAAACTTGCTAGCTCCATTCTTTACAGGCTATGATTTGTAGTACATAATTGCTCTTGGTTTATGACAACTGGATTGTAAAGGGATAGACAAGCCAGTATCCTTGTTCAAGTAACACAATAACTATTTAATTCCTGGCTAATTTAGAAGCTCATGTAAGTTCAGTGCACCTGTGTCATACATGGGCAGACTATATGAGGCTTCCAGCTTACTGTATATGGAAGCCGCACACTCATTAAAGTAATGGTGAATGCGCCACGGGGATGTGCAAGCTGTCCCGAGCTGCTAACATGCTCCCCATTGTTTTTAATGGTGTGTAAGCATACACGGATTTCTCCTTACGTGGGGGATCCAAAACGGATCCCCCCATGTAAGGGGAGGATCCACTGTAGTAGAAGCCAAGCATGAGCAAAGAGGCTGCATGCACAAAAACACAGTTCGTTCACAATCAGCCAGGAGTCTGGAATCCTGGCTTATTCTTCTGTACGAAGTGGTAAAACTTCAAAGAAATATAAAAGTGCTGGGTTAGTTGATATTTTCAGTTGCCCAGCAGGCAAATCGTAAGGAAGCAACTACTACCTTATTAAACTTTGTGTAAGATTCTTACTAATGTGAGAGAACAGTTCCAGTGATTATACTTATGTTGAAATTAGTAAGGCAACATGATACAAAATATTATAATTAGTTCTCTCATTTTTTAAAAAAAATATATTATTAAAATATCATTAAGATCAGACAGCAATGACTTTAGCTTCTTATCTGATTAATGTTTTTGTACAACATAAATCAGAAATATTTCCTCTAAAAACAGAATTTGAAGATTTAGAACATTCAAATAATGAACTTTGTACTGATTCTATTCACTCTTTTCCATTCATTTCAATGGATAGTGAGACTGCTCTGCACAAGCAATACCTTATATGTAGCAAGCTCCTTTCACTGCTTAATGACTGTGTCTCAAATCTCCCCTTCCTACATGTTGTGGCCATAATGAAAACTGGAGACACTAATGTTTTTTTAAAATCCCCTGGTGTGATTGCAGCCTTATGGGCCAACAGTGTCCTCGAGTGTATTTAGCAAAGCTTGAAATGGAGATGACTGTGAAAGACTGTGCTTTACGTGGACATGGATCACATTTCCTTAAGGTTCTGAATAATAGTTGAAAATTGCAACCAGGAATTCAGTATTAATTTGGCTGAACAGTTTAATAAAGATATATTATTTCAAAACAAACCAGCTAGCTTTGGGACAATTTTAGTTAGCATCTGCAAAGCTAAATTTGCAATACTACACACTGATTGGGCAATGCTATTAGTTTTCAATAATTTAAACAATTGTTGCATTAATCCAACTATGAATATTCGTTCAAGAAGCAAGTATGATCAAGGCACACACAGATCTTTAACTGAACTGCAACAGCCCCTAGTAATATATTTAGATCTGTAATTAGGTTTTTCCTTCTACCTCACAGCACATTCCACAAAACTGATAGTTTTGCTAGTTAAAATGCCTTTAGGTGTTTTAGCAATACAATAGTTTTGGGACATGTGCAATAAAATAAAGTTAGAGATAAAATGCATATTGACTCTTGCAACGACAAGGAGTTTGCATGGCAGAAACTGTGTAAATTTCAATTTCTCTGGGTCCAACAGAACCACTCTTCAGTTTAGTATCTTCAACCATTTGAATGTTGTTGTAGTTAACAGGAAACTGTCCGCTCCCACCTGATATAACAGAAAACTCTCTATCAACATGCATATTGTCAGCATCTTCTTCACTTCCTCCATTTGTCATTGGTATTAAATCACCCAAACTCTGACCTGTTTAAAAAAAAATTCAGGTGGTGAGTATTTCACATATAGATACTTTCCATCTCTCTCGAACCCAGGCACTACTGCATTTGGCATGGTTGAAAATGATCCCAATTAAAGACTGAACTGACAATGGAATGCTCTGAAACATTACAGGCTTGCGACCAAACTAGAATTTAGCATGCCCTGCCTACTTTCTCTAAAGTCATTTCAAGTCTTCATTTTCATAGAGATTAGTTCTTTTCCAACATTTTCATCTGAGGAAGTAGACTTAAGTCTATGAAAACTCATGCTGCTGATTTCTTTCTTTAGTCTCAAAGGTGCTACAAGATCTCTCCACATACTGAATTCAACAAGTTATCTTTATGAATTCAGAAAGACTGAATGCTAACTTAAAAAGGAGCACAATAACAGCAGCCAAGGGTCATAGTTTTTAATTACAGCAAGAAAGGCAGGCAAGAACATAAGTGAACTGAAAATATCCACAAAGAACGGGTTGCTTACCTGTAGCTGTGGTTCTCCAAGTGGTCACCTTGCAGACATTAGGGTTTTTGCGCCTCCGCAGAGACTCTACTCGTAAGTTCAAAAGCTGAGCAGATTAGCAGGTAGCCCCACCCACTCTCATGTACTGAGCATGCCAAAGCCTGCCAATCTAGCTCCACCTTCCATTTGACTCGATCGCAAAAAAAAAAATACAGAGACCTGAAAGAGGGGAAGTAGGGTGTGTATGTGTGAGGGCACAGATCACCACTCAGAGAACCACAGTTACAGGTAAACAACCTGTTCTTCTCTGTCGTGGTCTCTGTGTCTCACACATTAGGGTGACTAAAAAGCTTACCTATGAAAGGAGGTCAGGTAACTATAGAATAGATGAAAGAACAGCACAGCCAAAACTGGCATCCCAACAGTCTGGGCAATCCACTTTGCAAACCTTTGTAAAGAAACAGGGTGGCCTTTCTTAAGTCCACCATAACAAACAAAAATTTGTTGGTAGATGTCTGGTCTGAGGACGGCCTTGTCCCTGTGAAATACCAGATAAGGCTCATCTGAGTGTAAGGCAGTGAGTTCTGAGGATCGTCTAGCTGAGATGATAGCGGCCATAAATGCTACCTTGAAGGAGGAGAGCTTGAGGGAGGCTGACCCTAGAGGTTTGAAGGGAGGCCTTGTAAGCACCAAGGAGAGTGACCGGGGGGGGGGGGGGGGAGTGCTAGTAAGGGATTGGAGGGTAGAGATGATGGAACCCTTTGAAAAACCTCTTGACCACAGCAGAGGTGAAGAGTTTAGCGGAGGATAAAGCAGGAGGTTGGTAGGCCACGATGGCAGAGAGATAAACCTTAAGAGATGAGAAAGCCAGTCCTTCATTTCTGAGCTGAAGAAGAAAGTATAAGGACAGGTGAAGAAAGCTCTGAATGAGCTTCAGCAAAAGCACAGAAACGTCTCCATTTGTAGGAGTTTGGTGGAGTTCTTATGCGAAACTGATAAGACCCTTAGAAGGCCAGGAGAGTCACTGCTGAATCCTCTGGGTCATTAGGTGGAGGCTGCAGACATTTGGGTGGAAGACTTCACTGTTGGAGTGGGAGAGGAGATCCAGCCAGCCTGGGAGATGGAAATACCAGCCCTTGGAGAGTACAGGATCAGACAAATGGAGCCACAAGTATAGCGTTCAACCTCTCCTCCAACAGCTTGACCAATAATTTCATCACCAGTGGAAGAGGGGGGAAGGCGTAGAGAAAATGTGTTGACCAGTTGTGGAGGAAGGCATCTCCTAAGGAGTTCTGACCCTTGCTTGCTCAAGTGCAGAAGCGTGTGCACTGCACGTTCTCTGGAGAGGTGAAGAGATCCACCTGTGGGGTCCCCCAGTGTGATGTGATCAACATTAATGCCCTGGGTGATAGGGTACACTCATGATGAAGAGCTCTGTCATGACTCAGGGAGTCTGTCATGACACTGTCTTTTCCTACCAGATGGACTGCAACAGAGTTGATGGAGCGAATGTGCACCACCTCCACAGCCACCGAGGAAGGCTGAGAAGGGTTTGAGAGTGAGTGCCACCTTGCTTTATGTATCAGACAGTGGTCATATTGTCAGTCACAACTTGAACCACCTTGTGGTGGAGGTGGTTCTTAAAGCCCTGAAGGCCTTGATGATAGCCAGGAGTTCCAGAACACTGATGTGCATCTGAGACTCTATCAGAGTCCACTGGCCCTGAACAAGACCACTGTAATGAGCTCCCCAGACTATCATTGATGTGTCTGTGGTGACCTTCTGAGATGGCATTCCTCCCAGAACATTTCAAGGAATGGTCCACCATTAGCGTGAAGCTCATACTTTCATTGGAAGGATCAGTCTTTTGGATTGTCAGTTGGAGAGGTGGCTGAACACAGAGAGAAACCAATGCTGAAGTGGTCTGAATGTTATATGTGCCAAGTAGGTGACAGCTGTGGTTGACACCATGAAGCCTAGAAGCCTTTGAATATGTCGCTGATGGGTGGAATAGCTGAAGGACGGTGTGTATGTGCATCCAATGAGACTCGGCCTTTCGTGTGGGGAGGTAAGCATAAGCCGCGAGAGTCAAGATGCTCCTATGTACTGTATCGCTCTCACTGGCTCCAGGACAGATTTGGAAGGATTGATAGTAAGGCTGAGGTTGGTGAGCAGAGACAGGTTATAATGAATGTTGTTGAAGAGCTGAGTGTGAGAAGACGACACCAGAAGCCAGTTGTCCAGGTAAGGAATTTTTTTTTATACCTTGGACAGAATGGTGCGAAATCACCACTGTCATGCATTTTGTGAAAACCATGGGGGTGGTGGAAAGGCCAAAGGGTAAGACAGTACATTGATAAAGATCTCTATTGATGGCAAAGCAAAGATACTTTAAGTGTTGGGGCCAAATTGCAATGTGGAAATAAGTTTCTTTCAGGCCAATAGACACAAACCAGTCTGCTTGATGAAGTAAGAGCAGGATGGACTGAAGAGTCACCATCTTGAACTTGTGTGGAGTGATGTAACGGGTGACTCCTGTGAGGTCGATAGGGTAGAGGCCTCTGTCTTTTTTAGGGGCCATGAAGTATCTGGAGAAATAACCATCCAGTCGGCACCTGTCCAAAATGCGTTGGATGGCACCTTTGTCAAGAAGAGAGCTAACTTCCTCTTTTAGAGTTGGAGAAGATGGAGTAGAATGAAAAATGCCAAATGAAGTATTTGAAAACTTGATGGCATCACCAAGGTGAATGATGGTCAAGCCCCAGGCATCTGTGGTGATCTTCTGCCAGATGTTGTAGAAGCGGGAAAATTTGGATATCAGTAGTCAAAATGGAATGGAAAAGACTGCCTGGAGTTTGGGTGACGTCCTTATTGAGAGGTCAAAAACGAGACTTCCATGAAGATGACTTCTTGGAGGGCTGCTGCTACTGTTGCTGCTGGTACCTCTGTTGCCAAAAAGGTCGTCTTGAAAAGGAAGTGGATGGCTGGGAAGTGCCATGAAATTGAGAGGAAGGGGTAGAACGGGCCCTAGAGAACATTGAAGAAGCCGACCTGGGGTACCAGGAAAGATACAGAGGACGATATTGTTGTCTGTGGCCTGAAATGCCCAGTTTCTTTCCAGTCAGGCGTGCTTTGCAAAGATGATCCAAAAATCCATCCATTTTAGAGTTGAAAAGGCCCTTATGCTCAAAGGGAAGGTCTTCCACACGTCGTCATGCTTTGCCAGTAAGGCTGGTAGACCTGAGCTATGCATAACAATGGCCCCATACAGACAGACCAAAATAAAGCTGCTTCGGGTCACTTTGGAGGTATGTTGTTTCAATGATGCATACGTACTAAGAGTCCGGAAGCTGCACCAAAGCTGCACTCCAGTCCTTAGGACTGGATTGTGGCTTTGATGTGGCTTCCGGACTCTTAGGACGCATGCATCACTTAAACAGCATACCTCTAAAGTGACTCGAAGCAGCTTTATTTTGGCCTGTCTGTATGGGGCCAATGCAGGGCAACTGCTCCTGAAATCACCTTAGAAGTCCAGTCGACGGAATGTCTCGCAGAGTGGATCTGTTGGTTAACCAGAGATAAGGCTTCATTATAGAAGGCTAAAGCAGCAGCTTTCTGGTCCTCAGGGAGGCTTGGGATGAACACAGCCATCCTATCCCAAAGAGAGATTAGTGGGAGAAAGGACCTTAGCTTCCCAAGATTCTGGACAGAGGAAAGGTGATGGAGGGGTTGTTGACCTGTAATAATGATTGGACCAAAAAGATTGGTACCAAAATGGAGAGTGGGATCATGATTGGATATGGAGAGCGGTAGGAGAGTTCTCTGCAATGCTATCAGTCACAGTAGGAAGGAGATGGCCTCTCCCTTCAATAATCTTCTGTTCTGTAGTGTTCCATGTATGATGTCGAGGTGTAGGGAGAATCCAAGCTGTAGTAGTATAGCCTTGAGGAGGAACGGGACAAATCCAAATAGTCAGCATATATGGCTGGAGAATGATGCAATCTGATTGGTGACATGCGCTGGGATGGCGGAGGCAGTAGGGTAAAAGACAGCTGGTAAGCCCATGAAGGTGAAGCCAAGATCTGGGATGGCAGAGGTTTTCCTGGTGGAGGAGGAAAAGGGGATCGATGTCAATGTCAATACTGGCAAAGTGGTCCCAGATGATGATAGCAAGGCCATGGTCGGTACCGATGTTGTTAGCATGCCTGGCATCAAGCCCGCAGCGTGGACCGAAAGGGGCATAGAAATGGTCGTCTCAGTAGGTCTTGGTACTGAAGGTTCTGAGGTGATTGTAGGAGCCAATCCCGAGGATTTAGCATGTTTATGCTTCTTTCTCTCTTTAGGCTTCATAGAGTCTGATGTATCACAACCATCTCTAGGAGCTGCAGGCTGCTTTTTTTGCCTTCAGAACCTGAGGTTTGGGAGAGGCTGGGAAACTGATGGAACTTCGTGAGTTGAGGGAGAAGAGATGGTAGGGGCCAACACAGGTGGAGTGGGCTCCATAACGAGGCCTTGAACAGTAGCGGTAGAAACCTCCAAAGAGGTCGTCGAGGTCGAAGATGTTGTTGGAACCGAAGATGTCGGGATGGTGTTGTCAAAGGTCCTTTCTTCGAAACCTTCAGTATTTTTGGTAGTGAGGAGACTGGCACCAAGTCAATGGGTCCTTGGTGGCCACATGGTAAGCAACGGATAAAGACTCCTCCCAACAAAAAACCTTTAGATGAAGTTTCTCTTGCAGTGGACAAATGAGAACTGAAGGTAGAGTGACAGTGACGGGTTTGGGCATGCTCAGTACACAAGGGGGGGGCTACCTGCCAATCAGCCCAGCTTTTGAAATTCTGAGTGGAGTCTCTGCGCAGATGCAAAACCCTAATGCTTGAGGCACAGAGATTACGATGGAGAAAAGATGGAATTAATGAACCTGAATGTGAACCGACTTCTATCTCAATCAAAAAATATATTGATTTGGGAAGTCAATCCAACTAAAATAAAGGATGATTTCAACATGTATATCTAACTTCCTAACTTATTTAATGGCTCTTTAGTTGAGTGTGTGCACTATAACAATGAAGTTACAATTAAACTATAAATACAGTGCGCCCAAGTTATATGCAGGCACATCTTACGCAGACTCCAGCATACGCTGGAAGTCTGCACTGGAAGAAGCCTCAGCGCATCTGGAAGTTGTAATGGCACACCCCGTTATCTTCAATGGGCTCGAGCATACATAGAATTCCCCTTAAGTGGGGGTGGGTGGGTCCAGAATGGATCTCCCACATAAGGAAAGAGCCCACTGTATATAGTTTTAAAATCTTGCCTTCAAACTTGAGAAAGTGATTCAAAATTTAACTCAGCCATGATCTTGCAAGATAGCTTCAGGCAAAGTGAAGTCTATGGTCCTCTGTTCTCCACAATATCTATGATTTGCCAACAGGACTAACTTACCATGCAATAATTCTGTAAATTCTGAAAAATAGTGAAAACTCCCAGGAAAACCTTCTGAGTATTACCATTGAAACAGTTCAAATCCACATGTTAAAAGCTAAGCAGCATATGGACTAACTTAAAGATTATGAGCAATAACTGACTCATTTCAATAAAATCCTAATATTTTGATGGTGTTTAATTTCATCCACTTTTATAAGGGAGTCCATGATGACTCTTAAAAATAACAATACGCTGCACTTTGTTGCTTGTGTGCCTTCAAGTTGTTTTGGACATATGGTGACCGTAGCCTAAGGCAAACCTATCATGGTATTTTGTTGGCAAGATTTGTGCAGAGGGGGTTTGCCATTGTCTTCTCCAAACCGAGCATGTGACTTGTCCAAGGTGGACAAGTGGATTTTATGGTTGAGCTGCGAATCGAACCCTGGTCTCCAGAGTTGTAGTGTACAGACCCATAACAAGCAGAGAACTATGCTCCCAAGTAAATCTTTATTAAGTTCATGCTGTATTGTTTACTAGTAAAGCCAAGATTATGTAACATTCAATCTTGATTCAAACATAAAAGACAGCCATGGATCTTTTCAACATACCCCCGATGCATGCCAAAATCTGCATATGCTCAAGTCCCACTGTCCCCCTCCTCTTTCCCTTACTTCTTCCTTCCTTGCCCCCCTCCTTCTTTCCCTCCCTGCTTACCTCATCGCCGCCGCCGCCGCCTCAGCCTCTTCGTCACCGCTGCTGCGGGAAAGGGTGGGTGGTGGTGGTGGAGGCCTAGAGGCTTCCACACCACCGCAGAAGGGATGGGTGGCGGCCTGGAGGCCTCTTGGCCTCCAACACTACTACCCGGCTTTTCCCGCGGCGGCAGCGGCAACAAGGAGGTAAGCAGGGAGGGAGGGAGGCAGGGAAGGAGGAGAGGGACTTGTCACCAATGGTGGCATGTATCATGGGGGACAATACGGGTTTGCCATCCGTGGATGCTCAAATCCGCACGACAAATCCGTGTATAAGAAGGGCCCACTGTAAATGTTTACCTCTCCTTCACATGCAGATCAGAAGCGCCATATTTTAATTTAACCGCACTGCACTATATCTTATCTCAGAAAAATGTGGTTAGTTTAAAATCATAAACAGATGCTTCCAATTTCCTATTAGCATACAAGAGAAGGAAAAGGTGTGTGGGTGGGTGTGTTATGTTCACCATGACTTGTTTTAGCAGGGAGCCAAGATTTTCCAATTGGTCCACAGTTTACCTCATCATAGTTTTTATTTAAATAAATAAATTCAAAGTGATACAAACACAAGTCTCACCTTCAGTCCTGGCCTTCTTCATTCCAACACTGCCTGTATCTTCAAATGCTCTTTTTCGATTTATACCTCTACTGAGTAGATTAGAGCTCATATTCTGATGGAGCCCATTTAAGGTGCCATTGTTACAGAAATTATTCAGTGGGCAGTTCTGGAGGTTCAAGAGCAATTGAGCACATTCCTGGAAGCCCTGGGTATGTGCAAGATCTGCTGCTGTCAGGCCACTGGCATTTCTCAAGCTGTACAATACAAATATACTGAATTATACCCTGTAACAAAAAACTGGTGACTGCTGTTGATTTTACTAAGAAGGTGATGAGAGAGAATTTTGCAAATCTCAATTAAAGATGGTAAGTTATCAAGTTTAATTAACTAATCTCTTAGCACATATCTGCATTCTGAACAAGGTTTGGGAAGCAGTACAATTAAGAATCATTATGTGCCATAAAAAGCAAATGTTTCCTATTTAAGTGCTTGAAAAGGCTATAATGTCTTTTGCCTGCAGTCCGAAGCAACTAACTTTTACATAAACTTCAGACTCTTGATCCAAATCCTGCCCTCTACTATTTAATTTGATAAAAAAGAATTATCTGAAGAGAGTAAATACTCAAAACAATTATTACAGAATGGGATGGTTGTCCATGGCATTCTAGAATCTAACATCACTAAATACATTACTGTTCTTCAAAACAATATAAAGTTGGTATGCAAGTGTAATAAATTGTTTACATATATACCTACATACAGACCTTTGTTTTGCTATTGCTTATGTTTTGTTTTAAGCTCAGTGCTTACTTCAAAGTTTGTGACATCATAAGTGGTGCAGTATCATGCACTATTTCAACCCATGATCATGGGCAGAAGATTTAACATGAGACTCTGAGCCCCTAAAACTGAAAACAAGATATGATGCATGCATTTAAAGTTTAGTTTTCTATCTGTCATTTGCTATGGAAAATCAGATATATACATGGTTTCTAAGATGCATTGGCTTTTTCACACTGTTAGAGATACTACTTGCTACCTTTGAATAGGTTGGCGAATTGACAGAGCAGGAATTAAGAGAATGAATACAGCTAATCTGTTTGATGCAACAATGTATTAACTTCTCTTTATTCAAGGAACAAAGAATCAAATTACAGGAGCAAGTACTAGATGTTACATTTCCAGACTTGTAGCCATTCTAACTATCCAGTAACTAGTATCATTTTGAGAAATCATTTCGTTTTAAATGAGGGTTCTTTAGTTTTGCAAACCTGTTAGGATTTCAGACTAAAGCAGAATAGTATTTCAGCTGACAACATCCATTTGGAATCTAAACAACTTGGGACATGACTGAAAAAAAGACAATGAAGGGTTTTTTAAGTGGAAGAAACTATCTGAACATAGGGCTCAAAGGAGCTCTCTTTCCTCTGTCCTACCTCTCTCCAATAGGTGCATAAGTACTACAGTGCAATGTTAATGGGAGGCTTGTCCACTTCTTCAATATATGTATCCAGCTACTGCTTTTCTCTCAAAAGACCAGGTTGTCTGTTCAGCTAGAAGAAAACATTTCAAGGTGGTCCTTATGACAAGGATCATTATGGTGATCCATTGTTACTATAATGTATCGAAGATAGTACAGATACTAGAAACCACAGAGAAAAAAGGCTGCTAAATTTTTGATGGAAATATGAACAAGAGATAATAAAAGCTTATAAAGACTGGGGAATACATTCTTATATGGAACAGAAGTAGCTACTCTCTTTAACTTCACTTCATATATTTTAAAAAGGTTACATCAAAGTTCTGAATATGAAGTAATAACTGAATAAATGGTGTGCAGGATTTCAGAAAGAGAAATACATAACAATAAGCAATTTCACTACCAAAGGAATAACAGGAAGGGAATATAACTTTATTTGAACACATTTTAGAAACTGATTTGACTTGGAGTGGCAAAGAAAAAGAAGAACATATAATTGTAAGCTTGGAGGAAAGGAAACATGAAAAAGAAAGAGCATGGATCTTTTAATATTTCAAACAAAAGGATTTTGAATTAATCAGAAATATCCGATATCCAAAATGAAAGGAATGATCCAATTAGGGAATTCTCAGAACTTTTATTTCTTGTAACCACTTCTAGATACTTTCTCATCTTCTATTAAGGAAGCAATATATAACTGTAGTATATTGGAATTTTGAGCAACAGGTCTTATTGGAAAGATCAGTAAGACCTCCTTTAAGAACAGAACAACATGAAGGTTGATTTGTTTCCACACAATTATGGTATCTTATTTCAGCCTGTTCACAGCAAGAAATGACAAAATAGAGGAAAACTGATATTAAGAGAAGGTGGTTGTTTTCATATCTTATGAAGACAGATGCCCAGATTGTAAGGGTTATATGAATTATTCAGATCTATATTAACTTGCTCGTGCCAAACATCTGGAATATGAATATAGTTCAGCAAGCCCTGGGACGAATTCACAAATTTGCTTTATAAAAAGGAAATTTAAACTTAAAATCTAATTCAAGCATTTAAATAATAGGTCTGAAAAACAGTCCATTGAAAAGATTTCTTGAAGAAGATTACTCGCTTTTAAAGCCAAAATATAGAAGATCAGGTTTCTTGGAGCTTTGATATGAATCAAGACATAACTGGGAGTAATAGATAATAAAGACAGCAATAAAAAGCTTTTAAGCCTCTTGATCTTATTTCTCAAGAATAACAATTTTAAACTGTAGAAAAGAACATTTTTGAAAAAACAAACCTTACCAGGTTTGATGCCTAAATAGCCCACCTACCTATATAAAGTACTGCAAAAATGAGATTGTAAATACAGTGAAAAGGAAGGTACTGTAGCACTTTTCCACTGATAATGGGAAGATACACAATAGTGCAACTAGAGCAGTCAATGCAAATGAGTACAGAGCATCCTCTTTAGGTTTGTCCAGTTTATAATGACTTCTGTTACTGTGTTTGCAAGCAGAGGGTGTTGTGCAGTCTTAAAAGATGTTAACATCTTGCAGTGGTGAATGGAAGAAATTTTACAACTAAGATAGGACAAAGCATATGCTAGAGCTTATTAGGATACATGCCACAGGATCAATCCCCAAAAGTCAAACAGATGTGTGTGCAGGACAGGGGAGCTGCATGTTTCCAAATAAGAAAAGTCACTATAGAAAAAAAAATCCTAGTAATGCAAATGATTGTATCTCAAGGTATTGTATGTGTTTACTATACATGATTAAACTTCATCTAACTGAGATAAATGCTTTATCTTCTGATCTTTAATAGTGATGCACATGTATACCTTTGTTTACCGCACTAAGTGTAACATTCATAGCAGGCTTCTCTTTTGCCTCATCCATGTTCCTCTTGGACAATGTGATGCTCCCAGAGTCTTCATTACTATGTTTAGTCTTGACTAGAAGTCTTCTCATCTGTGGCTTTCACTCTTCTTCTGTTTTGAATTTCCATTTAGCTATGTCAGCATGATATCCATTCTAAGGCCATGATTCATTTGAGACTGTTGTAATATTATAAACCAGCTATTAAAGTATGGCAGTGATGCAGCATACAATTTTAAGAATATAAATTTTGCAAAGCTCTAAGGTAACAGATTCATTAGCAGAACTTTTTCCCAATGAAGGCATTAAGCAGATATTCCTGGAATATATTAGGAACTGAACTTTATCCTAAATGTAATGTTAATTGTTACCTCAGGAGTCTCAAGTACCATAAGACCGCTCTCTGTTAGATAAAACTGCTTCCTTTCAATGATTTGGCAATAAGTAAAAGAATAAGCTGTCCTATATACATGTGATTGGAGCATCAAAATTCCAAAGTCAAACTTATTATTAGCTTTTTAAAGAGAACTACAAAGGTATGAATAAAATTTCAAAAAGGCATCTTTAAAATAGGTAAAATGTAGTAAAAAGTCTCCTTTTTACTAATCTTCTGAGTCAACTGACACTTGCAGTTAATATTTCCTTTCTTATGGTACTGCATATAGTCTATTGAGAGGAAGAAAGGGAGGAGGAAATAGGAAAGATTGCTTTCATTCTTAGATGGTCAGCTGAAAACTTGAAGATATCATCCACTTATAATGTCACATACTTTGAACAAAACATATTCTACATAAAACTCCACTTTTTAAAATGGAGGGTACATTAAGGGAGAAAAACCTAAAGTAATTAAAACAATTGCCACTGCATTACAGTTTAAAATGCTTCTCATTAATGCCATGAGACAATCTAAGATAATAAAAAGTTCTTAATCTAATAGGCCCACTTAAAAATACTCAAAACTTTAATATATTGTTAGTTTACAAATTAAAAATAGATACTGCAATTAGGGTAAGCAAAAAGCATGCAAATCTATATATTCTATATCTGAATTCCTAGATTAGCATTAAAACCAATCACCGCAACAAATACCTCAACAGTATGCCTTGTGTGCAGAAAGGAAGCGATACTGAACATTCAATGCCACAACTGTAAGGTTTTCGGAGAAGCACCTGTGGCAGTTTCAGCAGTTTCTATATGGAATGCTCCCCCTTTCTAGGATTACTTGAAAAAATCAAGTCAATTCGAATTACGTAGCTGTAAAACATTGACATGTGTAGTTTTTATAGTTTCAGAATCTTCTCTTTTGATTTAAAAAACGGGCAATGGTGCATAAAACAGGAAACTTACATCATAAGGGATCACATATTTGCAGGCAACATTAAGATTAAAAATTATATTAACATACATAACGTGCAGTAGCACATAATTCACTATCATTTAGCCATCGTCATGTGACCACCTTAACAATGAGACAGTGCGCCTGACTCAAGCACGAACTCTCAAGCACGGATTTTCATCCTGAAGCTCATTGTAATTCTGTCAGTTCTCTGAAATGTAAACATGATATGTACTAGAAACAAATTGTCAATTCATGGCTTCTGTTACTTTAAAAATTTGGTAAATTGCATGTAAAAAAGAATTAATAACTATGCCTACATTAAGATAATACATGGGATTAAAGAATAAATCTGCTTGCTACAGTATCTCTGAAATTAGAAAAGTATTTTCATAGGTTCTCAGACACCATACTAAGGCTATTAAGCAAGAAGTTCAAGATACTAAACTGAAAGTTTTAACCCTTTGGCATCCAAAATAGAAAGCACAACAAAGTGATCTTGAGATTGTTAACAGGCTCAGAACAAAAAAGACTGGGAAAACATCTAAATAGAGTTGCTGCTACATATACATATATTCTTGGTGCCATGTTTTCATTTCACATTAATATGTATATTTTTAAAATGATCTACCTACAGCTTTTTCAATATAAGGACTCTATTTAATTTTCTAACTCCTATAGATCAATATGGATAGCTGCTAGTTACTATATTTTGAAAAGGATGCCACCCCACCCCCCACAAGCATAACATGATCTTTTAACAGAGGCCACCAAGTTTCCTCCAATGTCACCATACGGCTGAAATAAATCGTAGGCAGGGATTGATCAAATATTCTTAGAAAATTCTTTTCTCATTTCGTATTTTTCAAGATATAAGGGGGACACAAGGCTGTACAAGAGAACATTTGCTAGTCCTAAGAGTCCTAGATTTCCAGTTCTATTATTCCAGAATACCACTTTCTCTAACAGCATTGAAGCAACAGCTGTGGTGTGAAGTCCTCTATAAAAAGGAAAGACTCCATAGTTCTGTTCCAAGCTATGCTTCTATAGTATAGCACCAAGGTATAATAAAAACAGGACACTCAATTTCTTACCTAAGAGAATATATGGCCTCTTGGCCAATTACCGTAATATTGCCAATCAGAGGTTACTATAAATTACTCTTTGCAAATAATGGACTCAGTGTAGTACATCTATTTTGTAGCACACTATAAATGCAAATTTGGTCAAGAACAAAATTATAAAGCCTGGACTATAAAGTGTTTCTTTTCTGTGGGCTTTGAGTTCTATATTTAGTATAACTGGCTCTTTCCAGGAGTATTATTCTCCAGTTTTTTGTGAAAAGCATTGGGAACATCCAGACTAGACCTCGGTTGCATGTGGCTCACAGACTGCACAATATCCTGCCTCTGGTCAAGGGTACCTAATTTTAGTTGCTTATACATAGAGCTGACCCCTATCTTGAGGCCTTCTGATTTCATACCATATGATTAAAACTGGATCCACACCATAAATCTAAGGCAAATCTAGTCCTCCATGGAATAAAATCAGATCTAATATTTCTTCAAAGTGGGAAGAGCCAAAGACAACCCTCTATCATCTTTGTTATTTGCTTTTTAATCAAATCCTTAGAGACAAGGATAGAACTGAAAAAAGGACTTCTGATACTAGGCTAGATTAACGTGATTATAAAACAGTGTGATGCGAGGATAACATTAATATAACAATTCTTGGCACTCAGTGCTACACATTTTATTGACATTAAATGTCTATAGCAAAGTATCTAATACAAAACAGAATGTCTGGATATTAACCTAGATGAGAATGTAAAAATATTTGGAAGAATATTTGTGTGATAAAACAAAAAATATTTAGGGATTTTAATAAATAATAATAAATAATAAAATTTTTATTTATATGCCGCCCTTCCTCCGATCAGGGCGGCTCACAACATAATTAAAATACAAACAGTTCCAATAAAAACATATTTAAAACAACCCAACAGTAAAGCCCCAAAGCCCAACCTCTTGGCCACGAAAGAGAGGAGGGAGGCCCACAGGATATTTACTCGGGGAATGCCTGTTGGAATAGGAAGGTTTTGAGGTCCTTCCTAAATTGGGCCAGGGTGGTGGACGAGCGGAGCTCTGTGGGCAGCGCATTCCAAAGGGCTGGGGCAGCTATGGAGAACGACCTCCGAGTAGTGGAGGCCAACCTAGCCCTAGGCACCTTCAGTAGCTGCTGCCCAGACGTTCTGAGAGTGCGAGGCGGAATGTATGGGGAGAGGCGGTCCTTTAGGTATCCTGGGCCCAAGCCATTTAGGGCTTTATAGGTAATTACCAACACCTTATATTGAGCTCGGAAGCGAATGGGCAGCCAATGAAGATCTTTTAAAACTGGTGTTATATGGCTGGTCCTGGACGCACCAGTGACCAGCCGGGCTGCCATATTTTGCACTATTTGCAGCTTCCGAGTTTGGTATAAGGGTTGCCCCATGTAGAGTACGTTGCAGAAATCCAGTCTCGAAGTTACCAGAGCATGTACAACAGTTTCTAGGTCCCTCTGGGCCAGGTATGGGCGCAGCTGGCGAATCAGCCGAAGCTGATAACAAGTGCTCTTGACCGTCGCATTCACCTGAGCAGTCAGGTGAAGCGACGAGTCAAGAAGCACCCCCAGACTGCGCATGGAGTCCTTCACAGGGAGCGTGACCCCGTTCAGGACAGGTGGAACCACCGCCATTCCTGGACCAGGGGAACCTATCACTAGTACCTCCGTTTTCTCTGGATTCAATTTGAGTCGGTTTTCCCTCATCCAGCCCATTACTGACTCCACCTACAACGAATAACTGATTTCAAGTTAATTTTCCATTAATACATAATTTATTTTTAATTACTTGATACATGATAAATGCTCTCATGGATAAGAATATTTATCTTATCCAGTGAACTTGAGAATAACTCCATGGCTAATAGTACTTCTATCATCAGGGAGACAGTCCAAAGTTGGTAGAAACTTTCAAATAATTTCCTGAGGGGGAACCATACATTACTTTGTCAATGCTACACTGTGTGTGTGTGTATACATGGGTATGTATAGGAGGAATAATGTGGCTAAAACCCAGTACAGTATGTCATGCTGTGCTTGTAGCTGTTTTGAACAAAGTTGTATTATACTATCCAGAAAAACAGGCTCAGATTTTAAGGAACCCTAGTGTATGAAAAAAGGCAATACCATACAAGTATTGAAGAAATATAGGAAAAATAGATAAGAAAAGCTTTTATTGTCATACTGCTCACAAAATTGTTTAAATTTTGAAACAATTTAGAGAACTAGAAAGAACAGTAAGACTTAAAAAGAAACAGTCCACAAAGGGAACTGTTTGAGAAGAGCTGAGATTATCTGTAGTCTTGGAGATGATCAAGCACAAGAATTTCAACATTTACAAGTATCAAACTTTGTGCATAAAGATATTAGCAGAGTGAGACCCTGAAAGGAATTAACACAGGTACTATTTCAAATAAATTATAAGAATGGGATCGGATAATGCTGGTGACGTACACATGAACAAACTAAGCTTTTGCACATATAGAGATTATTTCCTAAAATAGCCACATTTGGTTACATGGTTAGAGATATAATTAATTTAATCTTGGATTATAAATTCTCATGTGCGCCATTGGTTCTATTACAATACTAAGGATGCAATAATGATATTGCAAAGTAGTTTAGGATTTGTGACAGACACTAACAGATTACTTTCCCACGAGAACCTATTATACTGTATGTACTCACAGATGATTACTGATTTGATACTTATAGTGTATAATGAATCTTGAAATGCACTTATATATTTTCCTCATTTTAAAGTCATGTTTTATATTTGCTCTTTCCTAAACAGAACTCATCTCTGTTTATGAATGCCTATGATTATTGAAGACTTTCACTACTACTTAAATATGATTTTCCCCTTCTAATTTTACTTTTATGTAAAATTTTACCTTTATTAATGTATGTTTTACCTATAGTGTCATTAAAGATGTTTATTGCTCCTAAATATATTACACATAAAACTAAGATGATTTTCCAGCTCATCACCTTTGAATGTAGACAATGTTATTAAGAATATGAGGAGCTACAAGGGCCAACCTCACCAGCTCCCACTGAGCTTGCTGATCTTAAGTCTACCTGAGCTATTTCACAAAACTGAAATGGAGGGCCTGCAGCACTGAATTTCTTGCAGTAAAGGGAGAGTGAAAATGTACAATTCCAGGCCTATGAC